>NC_140170.1:30620953-30880953 GCF_963971535.1 Notolepis coatsorum
GTCTTGTGTGCGTGTGTGTGTGTGTGTGTGCATGTGCACGCCCTTTGAAGTGGCTCTTTGAAGTGTGTAGCTATCATGTAAGTGATAATAGTTGCATGCTGGGCATGATACGACGTGGTGGTGGTGGTCGACGTGGTAATTGGTATGTTGCAATGTGAATATTGTTTTGTGCATGTTCAAATCGATAGTTGAATGATATAGGATATAGTAGGCATGTACAGGCCACTACATTTAGTTACATGGATGTGTGTGTGTGTGTGTGTGTAGATGCCTCACCCCATGCCATTTGATGTGTGTGTGTATGTGTGTGTGTGTGTGTGCAGTGTGTGTACACACACACACACACAAGATCAAAAGACATGCATCCTCTCCAACACCTTTGAACTTCGCAGTACATGGTGAGGCCTCTATATGCAAATTCCATTGATTACAGCACACACATACACAATGGCATGGACACATGGCGAGGCCTATATTTAAATGCATGGTTGTGTAGCATATGTAAAATTCCATTGATTACAACACACACACATGTACATGCTTTGATGGCCGCTGATTTATTTTGTGTTCACACAGCAGAACACTCCGAAACCGAATCCGGGGCCAATACACCAACATGCTTGGGTATGTACTAACTACATTTATGTATGTGTAAATGTATTACTATTGTGTTTTGTGAGACTTACTTACTGAATGAATTTAATCCAATTCAGATTCTGGCGCAGACCCTGCAGATAGTGACGCTGAGACTGGCAACGACATAGGATCACATTCTACTCCTGCAGGTAATTGTACATGGTGGTGACTGGCTGCTGCTAGAGCCTGGGCCTGGTGGTAGCTGGCTGCTGCTAGAGCCTGGGCCTGGTGGTGACTGGCTGCTGCTAGAGCCTGGGCCTGGTGGTGACTGGCTGCTGCAGGGCCTGGGCCTGGTGGTGACTGGCTGCTGCAGGGCCTGGGCCTGGTGGTGACTGGCTGCTGCAGGGCCTGGTCTGGTGGTGATGGTGGTAAATACAATGACAATGCGTTGCCCTAGTGTAATGTATTACATCATGTGATTCTAGAACTGGATGCTAGTCTGGACATGCCGGAACCTGTTGCAGGGCGGAAACGCACATCTAAGAGCGGTAAGTTGGCCTCACTCTGCACACCACTTCCAGCTCTGACCTCTGACCCCCACACCACGTCCAGCTCTGACATCTGAACCCCACACACACTCACTCATTCACTCACACAGTTTGTAACTACGTGGCATATGAATGTCTACAGTAGGGGTGTTATAGTATATTTGTATAATTGACAGGTCGTGGAGGAGCGAAGAGCAGGGCTGCGATCCGTCAGGAAGAGGAGAATGCCTGGTCTCGTGAGGGCTGGGTGCCTCAAAGGATCCCCTTCACAGCCCAACCGGGGTTGCTCCAGGACGCCAAGGCACTCAGATCTTACCGGCCTGCGAAATGGATGGATCTGTTCCTGACGGATGCTTTTCTGAACTCTATTGTTGCCCAGTCCAACCTCTACGCTGAGCAGTCCATTGCCCGGCTGGACCCCACGCTAACCAGTAGCAGGGCACTGCTTTGGAAGCCCCTCACATTGAAGGAGCTGAAGAAGTTCCTCGGACTCCATTTCCTTAGCAGTGTCCTGCGGAAGCCTCGCGTGGACCAGATGTGGACCACTGACGACATGATGTACACACCGTACTACTCTGATACCATGCCACGCAACAGGTTCCAATTGATCTGGCGATTCCTCCACTTTGCGGACAATACTTCCCTGGAGGTTAGAGACAAATTGTGCAAAGTACGCCCTGTAGTCGACCATGTAAACACGAGGTGCAAGGAGCTGTACCAGCCTGAACGCGAGCTCGCCATTGACGAGGGGGTGATGGCATGGCGAGGCCGCCTGACCTTCCGGGTCTACAACCCCAACAAGCCCACCCGCTATGGCATCAAGTCCTACTTCCTGTGCGAATCACGCACAGGATATTGCTTTTCATTTAAGCCATATTGTCGGGAAGGCTCGCTCCTGGGGGACACGGTCGTCGGTCTGCTTGGACGTCTGTCTGGGGCCGGCTATACGCTCTACATGGACAACTTCTACAACTCGGTACGTATGTCAGCCAGGCTCCGACAGTTGAGGACCGACGTCTGTGGTACCCTCAGGAAGCACCGGGGCGAGCCAGCCATCATCAAGAACATTACCAAACGTGACATCGGTGTGGGGGAGCGCATTGCGGTCAACAACAAGGAGGTCCTGATCGTGGCATGGCGCGATAAGAGAATCGTGAAGACCATCAGCAGCTTCCACGAGGACACTATGGAAAAGGCGATGGTGTGGAAGAAGCAGAAGAAGGGCAAAGCGCTGAGGGTGGAGATGCTCAAGCCAACATCAATCCTGGAGTACAATAAATTCATGAACGGCGTCGATCAGCTGGATCAAAATATATCGTACTATCCGGTTACACGTAAGACTGGAAAGTGGACCAAAAAGTTTGTGATGTATCTGATCCAAATATGTATCTTCAACGCGTTTGTCTTGTACAAAAAAAAGCACCCACAAGGGCATTACTCCAACCTCTTCCGGTTCACCAGGGCTGTGGCGCGGACCTACACAGACGGTAAGGAGAAGAAGATTCCTGGGGTGACAGCGGAGATGGAGGCGGAGGCGGAGGCAGGGGAGGAGGCAGGGGAGGAGGCAGGGGGTGGGGATGAGGAGGAGGCAGGGGCTGAGCAGGTGGGGCGTGTCGACCCTAGGGCCCCACTGGGGGACCCGCAGAGCAGATTAGTGGGTGGCTTTGTGAAGCATGTAATGGTTGCATACAAAGCCACCCCGAAGAGAAAGCTACCGTGTAGGAAATGTCGTGTCTGCAGTAGGCGTGGCATCAGGAGTGAGACCAGATATTTTTGCACATCGTGCAAAGTCCCCCTGCATCGTGACAAATGCTTCGCTCTGTACCACACAAAGAGGGATTTCTCTAAATAGTTTCTTTATTAGTTGTCATACAGAAGTACAGACTACTTCTAAATAATCCGGCACACAGAAGTACAGATTACTTCTAAATAATCCATCATTGTGTGATACAGACAGAACCATGTGTACCGGTACATAGTATAGCTAGCTGAGTGTAGTATAGTATAGTGTAGTATAGTATAGTATAGTATATTGTAGTATAGTATAGTATAGTATAGTGTATGGGTAGTTGCACTGTTTTCTGTACAAGACAAATGCGTTGAACACATGTATTTGGGCCACGGTTGTCGATATTGCATAGGCATGTTTGGACCACTTGCAGATGAGACGTTATGTTAGCGATCTAGCTGTATCGACTCCATTCATAATTTGCATTGTGTGTGTATATAGTTTTTTTTTATTTATCTTTTTCCCCCCTCATTTTTACCGTTTGCACAGAACCAATGGTTGCTGACAGTCACCCAGTTTAAAAAAGTATATACTGTAGGTAACATACCACACTTTTCTAATGCAGTCCATTGGCCTATTATTTATATACTTTGGAAGCATGTATTGGATATTTTTTGGTCCACAGATCATCTGGCGCTTCATCCATTTATCAATGGACAATGCAGTCATCGATGCGAGAGACCAAGTAAGATATGCCCTGTAGTTCATGTGACGTGAATGTTACCAGCAAACTTCTAAATGCACTGAAACAATGGTTGGTTATCCTCCAGTGTTCACTTTTTATAAGGTATTGTCTTTGTAAATTACCATAATCCTATACTGTGAATGTTACCAACAAACTCCTAAATGCACTGACACAATGGTTGGTTATCATCAGCCAGTGTTCACTTTTTATAAGGTATTGTCTTGGTAAATTACCATAATCCTATACTGTGAATGTTACCAACAAACTCCTAAATGCACTGAAACAATGGTTGGTTATCATCACAGTGTTCACTTTTTATAAGGTATTGTCTTGGTAAATTACCATAATCCTATACTGTGAATGTTACCAACAAACTCCTAAATGCACTGAAACAATGGTTGGTTATCATCACAGTGTTCACTTTTTATAAGGTATTGTCTTGGTAAATTACCATAATCCTATACTGTGAATGTTACCAACAAACTCCTAAATGCACTGAAACAATGGTTGGTTATCATCACAGTGTTCACTTTTTATAAGGTATTGTCTTGGTAAATTACCATAATCCTATACTGTGAATGTTACCAACAAACTCCTAAATGCACTGAAACAATGGTTGATTATCCTCCAGTGTTCACTTTTTATAAGGTATTGTCTTGGTAAATTACCATAATCCTATACTGTGAATGTTACCAACAAACTCCTAAATGCACTGAAACAATGGTTGATTATCCTCCAGTGTTCACTTTTTATAAGGTATTGTCTTGGTAAATTACCATAATCCTATACTGTGAATGTTACCAACAAACTCCTAAATGCACTGAAACAATGGTTGGTTATCCTCCAGTGTTCACTTTTTATAAGGTATTGTCTTTGTAAATTACCATAATCCTATACTGTGAATGTTACCAACAAACTCCTAAATGCACTGACACAATGGTTGGTTATCATCAGCCAGTGTTCACTTTTTATAAGGTATTGTCTTGGTAAATTACCATAATCCTATACTGTGAATGTTACCAACAAACTCCTAAATGCACTGAAACAATGGTTGATTATCCTCCAGTGTTCACTTTTTATAAGGTATTGTATTGGTAAATTACCATAATCCTATACTGTGAATGTTACCAACAAACTCCTAAATGCACTGAAACAATGGTTGATTATCCTCCAGTGTTCACTTTTTATAAGGTATTGTCTTGGTAAATTACCATAATCCTATACTGTGAATGTTACCAACAAACTCCTAAATGCACTGAAACAATGGTTGATTATCCTCCAGTGTTCACTTTTTATAAGGTATTGTCTTGGTAAATTACCATAATCCTATACTGTGAATGTTACCAACAAACTCCTAAATGCACTGAAACAATGGTTGGTTATCATCACAGTGTTCACTTTTTATAAGGTATTGTCTTGGTAAATTACCATAATCCTATACTGTGAATGTTACCAACAAACTCCTAAATGCACTGAAACAATGGTTGATTATCCTCCAGTGTTCACTTTTTATAAGGTATTGTATTGGTAAATTACCATAATCCTATACTGTGAATGTTACCAACAAACTCCTAAATGCACTGAAACAATGGTTGATTATCCTCCAGTGTTCACTTTTTATAAGGTATTGTCTTGGTAAATTACCATAATCCTATACTGTGAATGTTACCAGCATATAATGCACAGCAACAATGGTTGGTACTGATGACTTGTCACCCAGTTTATTGAACATATTTTACAATAAAAATGTTCATGGCATCAAAGTTTCAAGTTTTTTGCATTGTAAAGTATTCTGTATTTTATAATAATGTTGTCTGGACCTACACCAGTAGTTATAAAACTTACTTGTTCATTAGCGCCAGGCATATCAATCAAATGACCAACAAAGTAATCAATCAATCAAACAAATCAATCTATGAATCAAACTATCAACAAAACAATCAAACATTCTATCAAGCAAATGACCAACAAAGTAATCAATCAAACAAATCAATCTATGAATCAAACTATCAACAAAACAATCAAACATTCTATCAATCAAATGACCAACAAAGTAATCAATCAATCAAACCAATCAATCTATGAATCAAACTATCAACAAAACAATCAAACATTCTATCAAGCAAATGACCAACAAAGTAATCAATCAATCAAACCAATCAATCTATGAATCAAACTATCAACAAAACAATCAAACATTCTATCAAGCAAACTATCAACAAAACAATCAAACATTCTATCAATCAAATGACCAACAAAGTAATCAATCAATCAAACAAATCAATCTATGAATCAAACTATCAACAAAACAATCAAACATTCTATCAATCAAATGACCAACAAAGTAATCAATCAATCAAACCAATCAATCTATGAATCAAACTATCAACAAAACAATCAAACATTCTATCAAGCAAATTACCAACAAAGTAATCAATCAATCAAACAAATCAATCTATGAATCAAACTATCAACAAAACAATCAAACATTATATCAAGCAAACTATCAACAAAACAATCAAACATTCTATCAATCAAATGACCAACAAAGTAATCAATCAATCAAACAAATCAATCTATGAATCAAACTATCAACAAAACAATCAAACATTCTATCAATCAAATGACCAACAAAGTAATCAATCAATCAAACAAATCAATCTATGAATCAAACTATCAACAAAACAATCAAACATTCTATCAATCAAATGACCAACAAAGTAATCAATCAATCAAACAAATCAATCTATGAATCAAACTATCAACAAAACAATAAAACATTCTATCAATCAAACCAATAAAACAATCTGTCAAACAATCAATCAATCAAACCATCCATCCATCCATCCCAGTCTAAATTGCTTTATAACACGTTCAGTACCTATTATCACCCCGCCGGCACACCTTTCATAAAAGTGCCTGTAACTTCTGTTCTAAATAATTTACCTCCACTTTTATCTTTTGTTGACGTTTTTTAACTTGTAATTGTGAACGAACGAAGACATGCAGAAACAAACGGTTTTTTGCATTGTGTACATCAACTTGTCGTCTTCAAATGAGCCCAACCATTTCCCCATAGTTATAATATAAAATATAGAAATAGCTCCGCTAAGATCATGAGATATGCTAGAATCGTCCAGGAATCCTGGCAACCCACAGTCATTTTCCGGATTTTTGGCCGGCACCCAAAGTGTTAATGTCTGAAGGAGTCGACGGGAGGCTTCTTGTCATCTGCAAACGCATGCAATTGGTCCACTGATGGATACATCTTGATATGTGTCTAGTCTAGTGTGTTCATTAGACGGGTGAAATCCTCTTTCAGTGCGCCTCTGTGCCTGTTTTCTTAGGCAGTTAGCCTCTGGTATGCGCGCCATTAGCGTTAGCCACGCTTCTAGGCCTCTTTGCTTTTTAGAAAGAATGAAAAAAAGAAAAATATTATATATATTTTTCGACTAAGAGGTTGGCAGTCGACTACGGCTCCTTTCGATCGATTAGTCGACTATTCGACAAATCGGGGTCAGCCCTAGTGGATATATATATATATATATCCGCGGAGCTAATGATGCTAATGATGGAGCATCGCCGTCGGTTGTGTGATAGTAAAGGGCTAACCTTCTGTCGTGTGGCAGTGAAAGGGTTGCATAACAAATGTTGAAACGATAACCACATATAGAGCCTCCTCCATGTTTCCAATTACTTTCAAGCCAGGATTTATGGGCTACATATCAAAGCTATCAGAATGTTGACAGATCAGAACACGTATTGCCAAGAGACCGAACGATGAGATACTGCATATCTTAACTATAAAGGAAGGAAATCTCTTGTCTGTCTGCATGCGTGCGTGTCTATCTGTCTGTCTGTCTGTCTGTCTGCATGCGTGTCTATCCGTCTGTCCTTCACATGATCTCAAGAAGTGATGGATGTCACGCTCAGCAGGAGTATCACTTCATCCCTTCATCTCGGAGCATCACTGACCCCTCTGTCTCCTACAGTTCAGTTCAGTTCAGTTCAGAGTTTTTATTTGCCACATGGAATAATACAATCATAGTTTCTTCATTAAAAAATCATAAATAGCCATTCCATGGACAAAAGGAGCAGGAAGAAGAATAAATCTTATAATTACCTGCCCCTTATTCCTAAACTAACATGTATTTTCTTAATGGTCGGCGTATAACCTTATTTACACAAATAATCATTTATACCATTATAAAAGAAACACAATCCACAGTTAAACAAGAAAATTTTTAATAATAATAATAATGATAAAGAATAAAAAAGAAAAGAAAGAGAAGAGAAAAAAAAATATCTCACTATTCAGATCACATTTTGATTTTCATACTGACTAAATATTTTTTTTGTATAAATTTTTTTGAATTGATAAACACTGTTACATCCCTTAAGCTCGCTATGGAGAGAATTCCATAACTTTACACCAATAACTGAAGGACACATCTGTTTAAGTGTGGTACGTGCAAACTGATGTTTAAAATTGTATTTTCTCCTACTAAACTCACTTTCTAAATGAAAAAGATTTTGTAGTTTTTCTGGCAGTGTATTATTTCTTGCCCTAAACATAATTAACATTGTTTGAAACTTAACCATGTCTTCAAGTTTAATTATTCTAGATTTAATAAATAATATATTTGTGTGTTCTCGATAACTCACTTTATGTGTGATTCGTACAGCCCTCTTCTGTAGTATATATAATGGTTTTATATTTGTCCCATAAGTATTCCCCCATACTTCAACACAATAACTGATATAAGGTGAGATGAGTGAGCAGTAGAGTGTTCTCATTGCCTCATACTCTAACACATCCTTTACTTTATTCATAACAAATCTTGGACATCTTTTTTTTAACGTGTGCTATGTGCGATTTCCATGTTAATTTATCATCCATAATCACACCAAGAAAACGAAATTCATTAACTCTCTCTATATCAGCTCCATCTATGGTCAGTACTATATTTTCATCTAGTTTTCGATTGCCAAAAATCATAAATTTCGTTTTTTTCAGATTCAGTGATAGCTTATTTACATCAAACCATTTCTTTAGCTTTGTCATTTCATACACAATATATTCAGCTAGTTCCTTTAAATTATTTCCAGAACAAAAAAAATTTGTATCATCAGCAAACAAGACAAACTGTAATAGTTTTGAAACATCACAAATATCATTAATATATAAAAGAAAGAGTTTGGGCCCTAAAACCGAACCTTGCGGTACCCCACATTCAATCTTCATGAGCTCAGATTTGACATCTGCCAACTGCACATATTGTTGCCTATTGTGGAGATAACTACTCAACCATTCAAGAACCATTCCTCTCACACCATATGAACGTAATTTGGAAATTAGAATATTATGATCTAAGGTATCAAATGCCTTTTTTAAATCAATAAACACCCCTATTGTTAATTTCCTTTTATCTGTTGCTGTTGTTATTTCTTCAATAATATTCATTAAGGCAGTCGCTGTTGATCTGTTTTGCCTAAAGCCATACTGGCTTTCGCTCAGCAGTTTATTCTTTTCCACAAAACCATCTAACTTATGCGAAAACAGTTTTTCAAGCACTTTCGAGAACTGTGAGAGCAATGACACTGGTCTATAGTTAGTGAAGCTGTGCTTATCTCCTACTTTGTAAAGTGGGATCACTTTTGCTACCTTCATCCTGTCTGGAAAAATACCTCTACACATCTACTAGTGCTGTCTCTCCTCATCATCATTACATCTACTAGTGTTGTCTCTCCTCATCATCATTACATCTACTAGTGCTGTCTCTCCTCATCATCATTACATCTACTAGTGCTGTCTCTCCTCATCATCATTACATCTACTAGTGCTGTCTCTCCTCATCATCATCATCATCATTACATCTACTAGTGCTGTCTCTCCTCATCATCATCTACTAGTGCTGTCTCTCCTCATCATCATCTACTAGTGCTGTCTCTCCTCATCATCATCATCATCTACTAGTGCTGTCTCTCCTCATCATCATTACATCTACTAGTGCTGTCTCTCCTCATCATCATCATCATCTACTAGTGCTGTCTCTCCTCATCATCATCATCATCTACTAGTGCTGTCTCTCCTCTTCATCATCATCATCTACTAGTGCTGTCTCTCCTCATCATCATCTACTAGTGCTGTCTCTCCTCATCATCATTACATCTACTAGTGCTGTCTCTCCTCATCATCATCTACTAGTGCTGTCTCTCCTCATCATCATCTACTAGTGCTGTCTCTCCTCATCATCATCATCTACTAGTGCTGTCTCTCCTCATCATCATCATCTACTAGTGCTGTCTCTCCTCATCATCATCTACTAGTGCTGTCTCTCCTCATCATCATCATCATCTACTAGTGCTGTCTCTCCTCATCATTACATCTACTAGTGCTGTCTCTCCTCATCATCATCATCATCTACTAGTGCTGTCTCTCCTCATCATCATCTACTAGTGTTGTCTCTCCTCATCATCATTACATCTACTAGTGCTGTCTCTCCTCATCATCATCTACTAGTGCTGTCTCTCCTCATCATCATTACATCTACTAGTGCTGTCTCTCCTCATCATCATCTACTAGTGCTGTCTCTCCTCATCATCATCATCATCTACTAGTGCTGTCTCTCCTCATCATCATCTACTAGTGCTGTCTCTCCTCATCATCATCATCATCTACTAGTGCTGTCTCTCCTCATCATCATCATCATCTACTAGTGCTGTCTCTCCTCATCATCATCTACTAGTGCTGTCTCTCCTCATCATCATCATCATCTACTAGTGCTGTCTCTCCTCATCATCATCATCTACTAGTGCTGTCTCTCCTCATCATCATCATCTACTAGTGCTGTCTCTCCTCATCATCATCATCATCTTCTAGTGCTGTCTCTCCTCATCATCATCATCATCATCTACTAGTGCTGTCTCTCCTCATCATCATCATCTACTAGTGCTGTCTCTCCTCATCATCATCTACTAGTGCTGTCTCTCCTCATCATCATTACATCTACTAGTGCTGTCTCTCCTCATCATCATCTACTAGTGCTGTCTCTCCTCATCATCATCATCTACTAGTGCTGTCTCTCCTCATCATCATCTACTAGTGCTGTCTCTCCTCATCATCATCATCTACTAGTGCTGTCTCTCCTCATCATCATCACATCTACTAGTGCTGTCTCTCATCATCATCATCACATCTACTAGTGCTGTCTCTCCTCATCATCATTACATCTACTAGTGCTGTCTCTCCTCATCATCATCTACTAGTGCTGTCTCTCCTCATCATCATCATCTACTAGTGCTGTCTCTCCTCATCATCATTACATCTACTAGTGCTGTCTCTCCTCATCATCATTACATCTACTAGTGCTGTCTCTCCTCATCATCATCTACTAGTGCTGTCTCTCCTCATCATCATCACATCTACTAGTGCTGTCTCTCCTCATCATCATCTACTAGTGCTGTCTCTCCTCATCATCATCTACTAGTGCTGTCTCTCCTCATCATCATCTACTAATGCTGTCTCTCCTCATCATCATCTACTAGTGCTGTCTCTCCTCATCATCATCTACTAGTGCTGTCTCTCCTCATCATCATCTACTAGTGCTGTCTCTCCTCATCATCATCTACTAGTGCTGTCTCTCCTCATCATCATCTACTAGTGCTGTCTCTCCTCATCATCATCTACTAGTGCTGTCTCTCCTCATCATCATCTACTAGTGCTGTCTCTCCTCATCATCATTACATCTACTAGTGCTGTCTCTCCTCATCATCATCATCTACTAGTGCTGTCTCTCCTCATCATCATCATCTACTAGTGCTGTCTCTCCTCTTCATCATTACATCTACTAGTGCTGTCTCTCATCATCATCATTACATCTACTAGTGCTGTCTCTCCTCATCATCATCTACTAGTGCTGTCTCTCCTCATCATTACATCTACTAGTGCTGTCTCTCCTCATCATCATCTACTAGTGCTGTCTCTCCTCATCATCATCATCTACTAGTGCTGTCTCTCCTCATCATCATCATCTACTAGTGCTGTCTCTCCTCATCATCATTACATCTACTAGTGCTGTCTCTCCTCATCATCATCTACTAGTGCTGTCTCTCCTCATCATCATCTACTAGTGCTGTCTCTCCTCATCATCATCTACTAGTGCTGTCTCTCCTCATCATCATCTACTAGTGCTGTCTCTCCTCATCATCATTACATCTACTAGTGCTGTCTCTCCTCATCATCATCTACTAGTGCTGTCTCTCCTCATCATCATCTACTAGTGCTGTCTCTCCTCATCATCATCATCTACTAGTGCTGTCTCTCCTCATCATCATCTACTAGTGATGTCTCTCATCATCATCATCATCTACTAGTGCTGTCTCTCCTCATCATCATCTACTAGTGCTGTCTCTCCTCATCATCATCTACTAGTGCTGTCTCTCCTCATCATCATCTACTAGTGCTGTCTCTCCTCATCATCATCTACTAGTGCTGTCTCTCCTCATCATCATCTACTAGTGCTGTCTCTCCTCATCATCATCTACTAGTGCTGTCTCTCCTCATCATCATCTACTAGTGCTGTCTCTGCTCATCATCATTACATCTACTAGTGCTGTCTCTCCTCATCATCATCTACTAGTGCTGTCTCTCCTCATCATCATTACATCTACTAGTGCTGTCTCTCCTCATCATCATCATCTACTAGTGCTGTCTCTCCTCATCATCATTACATCTACTAGTGCTGTCTCTCCTCATCATCATCACATCTACTAGTGCTGTCTCTCCTCATCATCATCTACTAGTGCTGTCTCTCCTCATCATCATCACATCTACTAGTGCTGTCTCTCCTCATCATCATCTACTAGTGCTGTCTCTCCTCATCATCATCTACTAGTGCTGTCTCTCCTCATCATCATTACATCTACTAGTGCTGTCTCTCCTCATCATCATTACATCTACTAGTGCTGTCTCTCCTCATCATCATCTACTAGTGCTGTCTCTCCTCATCATCATCTACTAGTGCTGTCTCTCATCATCATCATCATCTACTAGTGCTGTCTCTCCTCATCATCATCACATCTACTAGTGCTGTCTCTCCTCATCATCATTACATCTACTAGTGCTGTCTCTCCTCATCATCATCATCATCTACTAGTGCTGTCTCTCCTCATCATCATCTACTAGTGCTGTCTCTCCTCATCATCACATCTACTAGTGCTGTCTCTCCTCATCATCATCATCTACTAGTGCTGTCTCTCCTCATCATCATCATCATCTACTAGTGCTGTCTCTCCTCATCATCATCTACTAGTGCTGTCTCTCCTCATCATCATCATCATCTACTAGTGCTGTCTCTCCTCATCATCATCTACTAGTGCTGTCTCTCCTCATCATCATCACATCTACTAGTGCTGTCTCTCCTCATCATTACATCTACTAGTGCTGTCTCTCCTCATCATCATCATCTACTAGTGCTGTCTCTCCTCATCATCATCTACTAGTGCTGTCTCTCCTCATCATCATCTACTAGTGCTGTCTCTCCTCATCATCATCTACTAGTGCTGTCTCTCCTCATCATCATTACATCTACTAGTGCTGTCTCTCCTCATCATCATCATCATCTACTAGTGCTGTCTCTCCTCATCATCATCTACTAGTGCTGTCTCTCCTCATCATCATCATCATCTACTAGTGCTGTCTCTCCTCATCATCATCTACTAGTGCTGTCTCTCCTCATCATCATTACATCTACTAGTGCTGTCTCTCCTCATCATCATTACATCTACTAGTGCTGTCTCTCCTCATCATCATCATCATCTACTAGTGCTGTCTCTCCTCATCATCATCTACTAGTGCTGTCTCTCCTCATCATCATCTACTAGTGCTGTCTCTCCTCATCATCATCTACTAGTGCTGTCTCTCCTCATCATCATCTACTAGTGCTGTCTCTCCTCCTCATCATCATCATCTACTAGTGCTGTCTCTCCTCATCATCATCTACTAGTGCTGTCTCTCCTCATCATCATCATCTACTAGTGCTGTCTCTCCTCATCATCATTACATCTACTAGTGCTGTCTCTCCTCATCATCATTACATCTACTAGTGCTGTCTCTCCTCATCATCATTACATCTGCTAGTGCTGTCTCTCCTCATCATCATCTACTAGTGCTGTCTCTCCTCATCATCATCTACTAGTGCTGTCTCTCATCATCATTATCACATCTACTAGTGCTGTCTCTCCTCATCATCATCTACTAGTGCTGTCTCTCCTCATCATCATCTACTAGTGCTGTCTCTCCTCATCATCATTACATCTACTAGTGCTGTCTCTCCTCATCATCATCATCATCTACTAGTGCTGTCTCTCCTCATCATCATCATCATCTACTAGTGCTGTCTCTCCTCATCATCATCATCATCTACTAGTGCTGTCTCTCCTCATCATCATCATCATCTACTAGTGCTGTCTCTCCTCATCATCATTACATCTACTAGTGCTGTCTCTCCTCATCATCATTACATCTACTAGTGCTGTCTCTCCTCATCATCATTACATCTACTAGTGCTGTCTCTCCTCATCATCATCATCTACTAGTGCTGTCTCTCCTCATCATCATCACATCTACTAGTGCTGTCTCTCCTCATCATCATCATCATCATCATCATCTACTAGTGCTGTCTCTCCTCATCATCATTACATCTACTAGTGCTGTCTCTCCTCATCATCATCATCATCATCATCTACTAGTGCTGTCTCGCCTCATCATCATCATCATCATCATCTACTAGTGCTGTCTCTCCTCATCATCATTACATCTACTAGTGCTGTCTCTCCTCATCATCATCATCATCATCTACTAGTGCTGTCTCTCCTCATCATCATCATCATCACATCTACTAGTGCTGTCTCTCCTCATCATCATCATCATCATCATATACTAGTGCTGTCTCTCCTCATCATCATTACATCTACTAGTGCTGTCTCTCCTCATCATCATCATCTACTAGTGCTGTCTCTCCTCATCATCATTACATCTACTAGTGCTGTCTCTCCTCATCATCATCATCTACTAGTGCTGTCTCTCCTCATCATCATCATCTACTAGTGCTGTCTCTCCTCATCATCATCACATCTACTAGTGCTGTCTCTCCTCATCATCATCATCATCATCATCTACTAGTGCTGTCTCTCCTCATCATCATTACATCTACTAGTGCTGTCTCTCCTCATCATCATTACATCTACTAGTGCTGTCTCTCCTCATCATCATCTACTAGTGCTGTCTCTCCTCATCATCATCTACTAGTGCTGTCTCTCCTCATCATCATCATCTACTAGTGCTGTCTCTCCTCATCATCATCATCTACTAGTGCTGTCTCTCCTCATCATCATCACATCTACTAGTGCTGTCTCTCCTCATCATTACATCTACTAGTGCTGTCTCTCCTCATCATCATCTACTAGTGCTGTCTCTCCTCATCATCATCATCATCTACTAGTGCTGTCTCTCCTCATCATCATCATCATCTACTAGTGCTGTCTCTCCTCATCATCATTACATCTACTAGTGCTGTCTCTCCTCATCATCATTACATCTACTAGTGCTGTCTCTCCTCATCATCATCATCATCATCTACTAGTGCTGTCTCTCCTCATCATCATTACATCTACTAGTGCTGTCTCTCCTCATCATTACATCTACTAGTGCTGTCTCTCCTCATCATCATCTACTAGTGCTGTCTCTCCTCATCATCATCTACTAGTGCTGTCTCTCCTCATCATCATCATCTACTAGTGCTGTCTCTCCTCATCATTACATCTACTAGTGCTGTCTCTCCTCATCATCATCATCATCTACTAGTGCTGTCTCTCCTCATCATCATTACATCTACTAGTGCTGTCTCTCCTCATCATTACATCTACTAGTGCTGTCTCTCCTCATCATTACATCTACTAGTGCTGTCTCTCCTCATCATCATCTACTAGTGCTGTCTCTCTTCATCATCATTACATCTACTAGTGCTGTCTCTCCTCATCATCATCTACTAGTGCTGTCTCTCCTCATCATCATCTACTAGTGCTGTCTCTCCTCCTCATCATCATCTACTAGTGCTGTCTCTCCTCATCATCATCTACTAGTGCTGTCTCTCCTCATCATCATCACATCTACTAGTGCTGTCTCTCCTCATCATCATCTACTAGTGCTGTCTCTCCTCATCATCATCACATCTACTAGTGCTGTCTCTCCTCATCATCATCTACTAGTGCTGTCTCTCCTCATCATCATCATCTACTAGTGCTGTCTCTCCTCATCATCATCTACTAGTGCTGTCTCTCCTCATCATCATTACATCTACTAGTGCTGTCTCTCCTCATCATCATCACATCTACTAGTGCTGTCTCTCCTCATCATCATCTACTAGTGCTGTCTCTCCTCATCATCATCATCACCTACTAGTGCTGTCTCTCCTCATCATCATCTACTAGTGCTGTCTCTCCTCATCATCATCATCTACTAGTGCTGTCTCTCCTCATCATCATCACATCTACTAGTGCTGTCTCTCCTCATCATCATCATCACATCTACTAGTGCTGTCTCTCCTCATCATCATCTACTAGTGCTGTCTCTCCTCATCATCATTACATCTACTAGTGCTGTCTCTCCTCATCATCATCTACTAGTGCTGTCTCTCCTCATCATCATCTACTAGTGCTGTCTCTCCTCATCATCATTACATCTACTAGTGCTGTCTCTCCTCATCATCATCTACTAGTGCTGTCTCTCCTCATCATCATCATCATCTACTAGTGCTGTCTCTCCTCATCATCATCATCATCTACTAGTGCTGTCTCTCCTCATCATCATTACATCTACTAGTGCTGTCTCTCCTCATCATCATCACATCTACTAGTGCTGTCTCTCCTCATCATCATCATCATCTACTAGTGCTGTCTCTCCTCATCATCATCTACTAGTGCTGTCTCTCCTCATCATCATCATCTACTAGTGCTGTCTCTCCTCATCATCATCTACTAGTGCTGTCTCTCCTCATCATCATCTACTAGTGCTGTCTCTCCTCATCATCATCATCTACTAGTGCTGTCTCTCCTCATCATCATTACATCTACTAGTGCTGTCTCTCCTCATCATCATCTACTAGTGCTGTCTCTCCTCATCATCATCTACTAGTGCTGTCTCTCCTCATCATCATCATCTACTAGTGCTGTCTCTCCTCATCATCATCTACTAGTGCTGTCTCTCCTCATCATCATCATCTACTAGTGCTGTCTCTCCTCATCATCATCATCTACTAGGGATGACTAGACAAAAACACAAGATAAACCATAATTAATTGATAGAAGAACAGGGGAAAGAAACTCACTCCTAAGTTAACTCTTTGGACACCAGACCCAAGGATAGTCAGGTTTTCATCATTATTTCTTTTATTCGATATTTCCATTCATTACAGGCACACGGACTCGGGGTTAACATGGGGAATCATCCTGAGAATGCCAAAGTGCAATACCGGCTGCATCCACCCAGGTGGCAGTATCGAGCACCCATTGAAACATTATATATTGTCCCGATCCCATTGAGAAGCGTCAAATGCCTCCGATGCATCTGTTGTGGTGGATTATGTTGGCGACACGATGGACACCAGTACTTGGACTCGCGATCAGACAATTAGAATATTCTTTTTGGGGTACCTCCTAGTGAAGGTAAGGGCTAAATTATATCAATCCTGCTTTGATCCAACCATGATTTCACCTCGATCGCAACATGTGTGTAACGTTACTCCACAACGTATGCCGTTGGTGATGATCAAAGCATCAGAAAAGACCCCTCCCCCCCTTTTCTGCACTCATAATGAAACATAATACCTATTATATGTATTTGATTTGGAAATAGTAGCGTGTCCAGGCGAGAAACGGCAACGCTTATAGTGAAATTCACGTTTTGCTGCATAGCGTCGTTTTCTGGGATTAGACAGGATCACTCTGAAACTATACTTATATTCACCACGGTATAACACGCAAACGTATTGACAAAATCATTTATTCTTTTTCACATATTGAACGATAGATAGTTTATGTCAAATGGGCCATAGTATTGTATCCATAGCTATAATATAGAATATATATATATAGCCCTGCAAACACCGCCACTTATTCCTATCTTTTAGAGTGTTCGCATGGTAGGAACTAATATGCTCTAGGCCTCCGGCGCTCACAAAGTTAAAGGAACACGCCAACATTATGGGAAATGCACTTACCGTCTTCTCCAGAGTCGGACAAGATGATAGACACCAGTTTCCTCTCTCTGTGCGTTCAGTAGAAAGGTGTCCGGCTGCAAGCTAGCCTAGCTTAGCACAAATGCATGGAAGCACATACAGACCACTAGCCAAGCTGTTAAAATAAAAATATTGGTATCGTGACAATACTAGTTAGTACTTGATATGACATTAGCTTAGCATTGTACATGGCTAGCTAGCCAAGATGGCCGACCTATAGCCAACAGTTAGCATTGGATTCTCCATCAAGACAGTCTGTTTGTGTTTCTAAATAGATTGGATTGTTCGTACGACAACAGACGTTACCGTGTTGAAATGCACTTGTGAACTTTATGTATTGTTATTTAATGAGAGAGAGGGGGAGGAGGCCTTTTGTTCTTCTGACCAACTACAAACCTTCCAGCGTGATGCAAATCTCCTTCCAGTGGCTCATTCCGAAAGTCCTCCTCCCCCTCCTCCTCTTCTCTCCTCCTCCTCTCCCCCTCCTCCCCCTTCTCTCTCCTCCTCTCTCCTCTCTCCTCCCCCTCCTCTCTCCTCCCCCCTCCTTCTCTCTCCTCCTCCTCCTCTCTCCTCCCCCTCCTCTCTCCTCTCTCCTCCCCCTCCTCCCCTCCTCCTCTCTCACCCCCCTCCTTTCTCCTCCCCCTCCTCTCTCCTCTCTCCTCCCCCTCCCCATCCCCCTCATCTCTCCTCCCCCTCCCCTTCCTCTCTCCTCCCCCTCCTCCCCTCCTCCTCTTTCCTCCTCTCTCCTCCCCGTCCTCCTCCTCTCTCCTCCTCTCCTCTCTCCTCCCCCTCATCTCTCCTCCCCCTCCTCCTCTTTCCTCCTCTCTCCACCCCCTCCTCCTCCTCTCTCCTCCCCCTCCTCTCTCCTCTCTCCTCCCCCTCCTCCCCTCCTCCTCTTTCCTCCCCCTCCTCCTCCTCTCTCCTCCCCCTCCTCCTCCTCCCCCTCCTCTCTCCTCTCTCCTCCCCCTCCTCCTCCCCCTCCTCTCTCCTCCTCCTCCTCTCTCCCCCCCCCCCCTCCCCTCCTCCTCCTGTACTCTAGCAGTACCTCACTCTGCTCATCATAACACTCACTGGGGGAGACAGTGGCTCAGGAGGTAGAGCAGTCGTCTGGCATTCCGGAGGTTCCTGGTTCGATTCCCGCTCCTCCCGGGCAGCGTGTCGATGTGTGCTTGAGCAAGACACTTAACCGCTAATTGCTCCCGATGAGCAGGTTGTGGCACCTTGCATGGTTGCCTCCGCCGTCGGTGTGTGAATGTGTGAGTGAATGGGAAAAATGTGAGGAACAAATTGTAAAGCGCTATATAAAAAAGCAGCCATTTACCATCTCCTGTAACGGTCCCAGACTAAGTCCTGTCTGGGGCTGTGAGGACAAGATGAATAATGGTCTCCTGCCGCCCTCTAGCGGGCACCATCAGATGGTGCAGGCAATTATTATATCTGTCTTGTCAAGTATGATTAATGTGATTTCATTATGCTTGTTGTCATTGGTTTTCCCTTCCCTTGTGTGATGTTGTCCTCCTGTCTGGTTGTGTTATTGTGATAATGCTTTTGTGTCTAGTTTTGTGTTTATTTGATTCTGTGTTTTGGCCTGGCCTGCCAGGTGTTTCTCATCATAATTAGTCTGTGTATTTAAGTGTGTTCTGTCCTTACTTCCTTGTGGCGTCATTACCTCCGGTTACCCCTTGTTCCTGTCTATGACGTCCTCGCACTGTTGTTGTTCTGTCTAAGTAAGTGTTGTCCGTTTTGTTGCCTTTTATTTTCGAGTTCACAGTTTGTTGTTTATTAGTGCCAGCTACACGTTATCCTGCCATCTCTGCCTCCTGTCATTCCGCATATTGGGTTCTCCTCTCCTTCACTCGCCACCTAATCCTAACAATGTCCCTGCAGCAGTACTTCACCCTCCTCATCATCACGGACGGGGTGATCAGCGACATGGACGAGACGCGCCAGGCCGTGGTGACGGCGGCCAAGCTGCCCATGTCCATCATTATCATCGGCGTCGGCAACGCAGACTTCGCCGCCATGGAGTTCCTGGACGGAGACGCCAGCGTCCTGAGGGCCGACAGCGGAGAGGAGGCGGTCAGGGACATCGTGCAGTTCGTCCCCTTCAGAGATTTCCGCAATGTGAGTGAGAGAGAGCGAGAGAGAGAGAGAGAGAGAGAGAGAGAGAGAGAGAGAGAGAGAGAGAGAGAGAGAGAGAGAGAGAGAGAGAGAGAGAGAGAGAGAGAGAGAGAGAGAGAGAGAGAGAGAGAGAGAGAGAGAGAGAGAGAGAGAGAGGACCGGGGGGGTGACAGCATGAAAGATTGTGTATTACTGCAAAAACAAAATTTGAAATAAATCATAGTCGTTAAAAAATGTGGGTCGCGACTTAATTACTAAGGAAAATGTTGGGTCCCGAGGCTAGACCAGTTGAGAACCACTGATCTAACCAACAACTTGAAGGTAGAAAGCATGTGGGCCCTTTTTAGGACGATTTTCCCACAGGCACTTTGGCGACCACTAGTCGCTCGGGTGTGCATATTTTGTAATACAATGTATATATCGAATTGAAGGATTATTTGTTGCCTGTCGATAGCGACAAAATCCGACAAAATCCGTTCAGCGGTTCTCGAGTTACATGCCGGTATTTGAGGCTTGTGCAAAGTACACAGTATTGCGCAAAATACCACTCCCGACTCTTGGGGCTCTAGTTCCGTCAATCATTTGGCGATCTCGAAAATAATTGTGGAGGGTTGTAGCCAATGGCTTTCCAATGATACCCCACCCGGGCATGTATGAATCAGGGATCTAGGTGAAAAACTAATGAGCGAAAACAAGAATAGAAAAACAGCAGAATGAATTGAAGTCCATGAGAAAACTTTTCTTTTGTACACAGTTTACCAAAATCACTCATAATCACTCATTTCTGAATGTATCTTTATGAAATTTGGACATGTACATGTTTTTTAAGCCATACCACCTTCTGGGGAAATACTACCTCTGTACTACTAACTACTACAGAAAAACTTGAGTAACAAGTTTTTCTACAACTCAAGTTCAGACCTATGTTACTCTATTTCATTAGTACTAAAAGTGATCTCCCTTTATGGTATCATACACTTCAGAATGTCATCTTTCAAAAGAGACCAGGCTCATGCATGTGCTATAAGTATAAAGTATAGTATTTTGGTTTGCAAAAAAAGTATGCAGGTTTGTAAAGACAATGTTTAAGTAATTGGCCACATCCAGCTTAGATTAAGACTTTGCCAGGGGAGACTTACTTAAAACTGCTGTATGATCCTCTTGACTGAAATGCTGCGGTGTTTGGATGTGGGTGTTCTGCATCTGCCCCCCCCCCCCTGTGCCAAACAAGACGGCCAACTGCACTCTAAATGGCTCTTGTGCGCTCGTTATAATAAGTAATAAAAGTAATAATTGCACTCCTGTTTGGTCGTTGGGTTGGTCAGAGTCATTAACTATGGCTTCAGTGGATAACCCCGATCATCTAACCAACAAATTGAAGGTAGAAAGTGTTATGTATTGGGTTGGGTTTGTCCCAGGGCGATCGCCGTACTCGCCCTGTATATGTACGTGGTGATTGCGCACCTGTGGTTGTTATGGTATTTACCTGCTATCAAGTATAAAGCCTCGTTACTGAGTACCTCCGTGTCTGTGATGATTCCTTGTTATATTACCAAGATCAGATATAACAAATTGGCGACGAGGACGACGGAACTGCGCGGCATCCTTGGTCGAAAGAAAAGTGGGACTTTGGAAACTAAGTGGAGGACATTTGGTTGCCATTAGCAACGGAGCTAATACGTGTACCCTGAGCGGCTAACGGAGCTATGCGGCGGACTGGTAACGTTGATGTGTGTGTGAATGTCGGATCTAGACACAGACAGTGATAACAGTACGGACAAACAAGAAGTGCATGTCGTAACAAGAACAATGGCTGGAATATTGGGGAGTATCGGCCCCTTTGATGAGAGCGTGGAACAATGGAGTTCATATACGGAGAGATTTGATTTCTTTGTGCTCGCAAATGACATTAAAGACATTAAGATTGTGCCCACGTTTATGAGTGTGATTGGGGCAAGGACTTTCAACATTCTACGAAGTTTGGTACGACCGATAAAACCGGGGGAAATGACATATGCACAGATTGTTACTGCATTGACGGGACACTTTTCTCCTAAACCACTCCTGATAGCTGAACGGTTTCGGTTCCATAGGAGGAATCAAGAGGAGGGGGAAACTGTAACAATGTTTGTAGCAGCACTTAGGAAATTATCTGAACACTGTGAATTTAATGAGGTATTAAATGACACCATCAGGGATAGACTTGTGTGTGGACTGCAAAGTGAGGCAGCACAAAAAAGACTGTTAACAGAACATGGGCTCACCCTACAAAAGGCCATTGATGTCAGTGTGTCAATGGAATTGGCAGCCAGAGAGGCACAACAACTGAGTGCGTCTGCCAAAGTGCATCAGGTTTTTAATGTAAACCAAAGACAAATGTCAGGACAGGGCATGTGTTTTCGGTGTGGCAAGCCAGGGCATCAAGCGACGGAATGTTGGTGCAAGGAGTTAGAGTGCCGGTGCTGTGGCAAAAAGGGCCACATTGAGCGGGCATGCCGTAATAAGAGGAGCGAAGCACCGTCGCAACTCAGACAACCTAGGTTTCAAAAAGAGGCATTCAAACCTAGGACCAAGAAAGGCGTATACCAGGTGGAACACAAGGCTGTTAGTGACTCCTCTGACGAGGAGTATCCACTACACATACTAACTGTGGCGGGTGGGTCTAGTGGCTACTGGGTGTTACCTTCGCTAGAGGGGAAACCAGTGCGTATGGAGATAGACACCGGCGCGGCGGTGTCACTGGTGTCAGACAAAGTGTATCGACAAACACTGAAACACCTACCACTGCGGCCAGCCCGAGTGGTGCTGAAGACATATACCGGAGAAGCGGTGGCCCTAAAAGGGGTCACAGAGGTCAAAGTGGAGCTGAACGGACAGCACGCTAAACTACCACTCTATGTGGTGCATGGCGACTACCCCTCCTTACTGGGACGGGCGTGGATGGAGAAAATACAATTGGACTGGCCCGCGGTGCGACTGGTGACACAGGGGGACACAGGGTTACCCGCAGTTCTTAAGAAACATGCTGATGTTTTTAAAAAGGAGCTCGGAAGCATGAAGGACATTACGGTGAAGCTGAGAGTTAAACCAGGCAGCACACCTAAGTTCTTGAAA
This sequence comes from Notolepis coatsorum, assembly GCF_963971535.1. NCBI lineage: Eukaryota > Metazoa > Chordata > Actinopteri > Aulopiformes > Paralepididae > Notolepis > Notolepis coatsorum. The sequence goes on from NC_140170.1 coordinate 30,644,084, forward strand.
GCGCGGCCAGTGCCCTACGCCATCAGGCCCAAGGTGGAGGCGGAACTGGATGCTCTGGTGAAAAGTGGGGTGCTGGAGCCAGTTAGCGTCAGCGATTGGAGTACCCCCATCGTGCCCATTATAAAAAAGGATGGGGAAATAAGGGTATGTGGTGATTTCAAGACTACATTGAACCCAGTGCTGGAAGTGGAGAAATACCCCTTGCCTCTTATCGAGGACTTGTTCGCTGGCCTGTCTGGCGGCCAGAAATTCAGTAAAATTGACCTCCGCCATGCGTACCTGCAGATGCACGTGGATCAAGACTCCAGAAAGTTTCTGACGGTTAACACCCACAAAGGGTTGTTCAGGTACTGTCGGTTGGCATTCGGGATAACCTCAGCCCCTGCTCTGTTCCAAAGGGCGATGGATCAGATTTTGTGTGGGTTGCCTGGGGTACAATGCTACCTAGATGATATCCTGGTGACGGGGAAGGATGACAAAGACCATCTTCAGAACCTGGATGAGACCCTGCAGAGGCTGCAGGATTATGGACTGAGAGTCCACAAAGGGAAATGTGAATTTTTTCAGTCTTCCATCGAATACCTCGGCCATGTAATTGACGCTGCAGGGCTGCACAAGGCTCCTTCAAAGACTAAGGCCATTGTGGAGGCTCCTGCCCCCCAAAATGTGGCCCAACTCCGTTCATACTTGGGACTACTGAACTATTATGGACGATTCATGAAGGGTCTCTCGACAGCGCTGAAGCCGCTGCACCAACTGCTCTGTCGGGAGAAGCCATGGGCCTGGACTGAGGAGTGTCAGAAGGCTTTCGTAGCATCAAAAGAGACGCTGCTGAGGTCAGAGGCCTTAACGTACTTTGACCCGGCATTGCCGATACAGCTGGCCTGTGACGCATCCCCATACGGAGTAGGGGCGGTTATCTCCCATATCATGCTGGATGGGGTAGAGAAACCCATTGCTTTTGCGTCCAGAACACTGAACAAGGCTGAATCAAATTACGCTCAAATAGAGCGTGAAGCACTAAGCATCGTGTTCGGCATACGAAAATTTCACCCGTACCTTTTCGGGAGACGGTTCACACTCCTGACCGACCACAAGCCACTCACGACCATACTAGGTCCGCATGTGGGCATCCCACCGCTCGCAGCGAGCAGGATGCAGAGATGGGCATTGCTCTTGTCTGCCCATGACTATGCAATTAAATATCGGAAGTCAGAATTGCATGGTAACGCAGACGGCCTCTCCAGGCTACCATTACCTGTGTCAAAGCCAGGCCCGGGTCAGGTTGACATCTTTTATTTCAGTCAAGTGGAGAATGCACCAGTCCATGCTACAACAACTTCATACGGGACACTGTGGCATGGTCCGTATGAAAGAGGTCGGACGTAGCTATTTTTGGTGGCCCGGGCTGGACAGCAACATCGAAGAAAAGGCTAAGACATGCCCCACCTGTCAGCGGGTCCGTAATGCACCCCAGCCGGCACCACTACACCCCTGGGAGTGGCCAAGTGAGCCATGGAAACGGCTACATGTTGATTTTGCTGGGCCGTACGAAGAGAAAATGTTCCTTGTGGCGGTAGACGCCCACAGCAAATGGCCCGAAGTGGCAATAATGAAATCCACAACGGCTGAGAGGACCATTGAGAAACTGGGGGAAATGTTTAGCCGTTTCGGGTGTCCAGAACAACTGGTGAGTGACAATGGGCCCCAATTTATCTCTCAGGAGATGGACACTTTCTTAAAGGTCAACGGAGTTAAACACATTAGATCTGCACCCTACCACCCAGCAACTAATGGGTTAGCTGAGAGATTTGTGCAGACTTTGAAACACAGCCTAAAGGCGTCACAGGGACAAGGTAGTCTCCACCAACGCCTTCACGGTTTCCTCTTAACCTACCGGAACACCGCACACGCAACCACCAGAGACCGCTGCGCACCAACCTGGATCTTCTCAGACCACCAGAGGAAGCAGAAATTGTGTGGCATGAACAGGATAAGCAAGTAAGAAGAAGAGCATTGAGAGCCAAGACCAGGGCTTTCAGTGCTGGTGACGGAACTACCATCGTGGACCGAAGTGGGTGCCCGCCACTGTAGTCCGACAGACAGGACCGCTGTCCTATACAGTACAGACAGACAGCGATCTGGTGTGGAAACGGCACACAGAGCAGTTATTGGGGAGTGTAGAGACCCCTAGGGAACCCCAATCCACTGCTGGAATTACAGAGCTGTTTTTGAATGACACTCCAACTATGCAGCCGGTGTCAATTGACTTACCTTCCCTGGAAGAGCCTACAGTGGCCTCACCCACCCAGGAGGGTGATGATGACGCCGACACCCCGGCACCAAAGTCCATGCCACCGACGCCACAAATGGACAGTGGTGACCGCCGATATCCAAGTCGGGAACGGCGGCCACCCATTCGTTTGGATCTATAGACTTACCTAAATGAAAGACTTATACAAAAAAGAAAACTGTAAAAGAAAAAAAAAAGAAAAAAAAGTCTGTGTCCAAAATGGGAAAGGGGGAGAGTGGACTGTTAGATTTTTTGGAATGTTGTTGACCGGGCAAATGAAAAAAAAATATATATATATATATTATTATGATGTTGTATTGCCATGCGGGCTGTTGCAACTTAGGGGTACCATTATGCTAAGTGGGGAGGAGATGTTATGTATTGGGTTGGGTTTGTCCCAGGGCGATCGCCGTACTCGCCCTGTATATGTACGTGGTGATTGCGCACCTGTGGTTGTTATGGTATTTACCTGCTATCAAGTATAAAGCCTTGTTACTGAGTACCTCCGTGTCTGTGATGATTCATTGTTATATTACAAGATCAGATATAACAGAAAGCATTTCGTTGAATGCTCGAAACATGACACACAAAATAATAGCATTTAGCTTTTTATTTTAAACAATATTTAATCGTATGATTTTAAATATTTGTGTGCCGGGTACAAAGGTGTTGACTGAAGCAGTCCTACAGAACAAGCACATAAATGACAAGCTGACCCGACATTTGCACTGCAATGACTGAAATTAACAAGTCACTGAAACAAATTGCTACCTGTGCAACCCAATGGAGAATACAAACTCGTAACCACTATTTTTCGCTTGCGTTTGAGTCATTGTGATAATCATACTGGAAAATAAACGCCTTTTTTCGTCTAAGTTTTCTTAAAGGTTACGTCCTATCCTATTTATCAATCTCACAATATTCTCACATTTTGTCAGACAGACAGACAGACAGACAGACAGACAGACAGACAGACAGACAGACAGACAGACAGACAGACAGACAGACAGACAGACAGACAGACAGACAGACAGACAGACAGACAGACAGACAGACAGACAGAGTCAAATATGCAAAATGTGCTGTATTCTATGAGAGGCGGAGCGGGGGAAACCGCTGGTACCGGGCAAAATCAGATATAATTCCCACATTTACAGTTGATAACAAGCCACTGAGAGTCTACGCACGTCATGAAACATACACCTATCTGGGTCATACATTTAATGTGGCAGGTGAATGGGAACAACAAGTGAGTGAAATTGTCTCTGATTACTCAACCAAGTTAGATTTAATTGATTAATCGCCCCTGCCACTCATCATGAAACTTGAAGCAGTCAGACAGATCAAAGTTCAGCACCTATTCTCAAATGTACATATTCCTTAATGTCTTTGTGAGATGAACAATAAAACCATACAGATGGTGAGACAATGGACTGGACTGAACACTCACTCAACACGGGACATCATATTCCATACCATGCGGAGGGGCGGCCTGGGTGTTCCCAACTTTGAATGGACGTACATCGCCACGAGACTCAGTCATCTTCTCAACATGCTGAACAGTGACGACCAGCATGTCAGAGAGCAGGCCAGAGCCTCTCTGTTCTTAGACCTGCAGAGATGCAAGGTCCCCCTGGCGTGTGGGTCGGATCCAAACTTCCTGGGTTACAAGAGGAAAGCAAGTGGAAAGCTGGACAGCCACGCCCCCGGATTCGGGGTGTGGTCTGACTGGCCAGACCTGAATGACCTATGCGGCTGGTCCAACGTGGCCCTGGAGTGGGTGGGGCCGGACTCAGACGCTGTTAATGTTTCTGAGGAGATCATCTCTGACCCTACCATCTCCGTGAAGGCCACCATTGACATCTGTGGAACGTGGCATGAACTGCCACTTACCAATGCCCGTGGCCATCTCATGTCGGCACAACAACAACGCCAACGTCAACACTGGACTGAGCTTAAACTGCAAGGGAAGCTTGCCTAAAAGCTAAAAGCTAGGGTACAGGTTTTACCATAGAAGCTCAACCTTTCCACCTGGTTCCCTGGCAGTCATCATAGCCCACACTGCATACACCATGGTCACGAACAGACAACAGAAACCATGTCTCACATCCTCAATGGCTGTCACGCCTACAGAGGACTTTACATTTGTAGGCATGATAGGATCGTGGATCTGATTGCAGACTGTGTCAGTTCCACACTCGGGTCACCTGCAACATATAAGCTGTATAAGCCACCAGTGTGAAGCCATGTATGTTCAATCTGTGTAGGGACAATTCACTGTTCTCTGATATTTCAGCAAACACCCCCAATTTTGTTGTTGTTAATGAGAATAACAGAGAGGTTCTCATCCTAGAAGTTGGCTGCACATTTGACTACAGTCTAGAGGAAGCCTTTACAACCAAAATGTTAAAGTATCAATTGTTAGAGCATACCATATCACAACTCGGCTACAACTGTAAACTTTTAGTCTTCATATTTGGAGGCCTGGGCAGTGGCGGCCGGTGGGTACTTCGCCACTAGGGGCGCTATACCAAAAATTTTGCAAACATGTACAGTACAGTACCACGCAACAGACTCATGGCAAGACGTGAGCGATTCGACTCACGCTCACGGCAATGAATCGGCTCTTATGAACGAGTCGCTCAGCTGTTACTACAACAACACACAACCAGTCAAATAAAGTCTCTAAAGACTCTAATTCACAACTTGAAACACAATATATAAATAGAAAAGTTAGAAACAAAACTCGCCCGTCTCCAAACATTTACATTTACATTTACATTTAGTCATTTAGCTGACGCTTTTATCCAAAGCGACTTACAAGTTCTGTACGACAAGCCATCAGGAAGGGCACAACTCTATCAGCTGAGCAACAATGTTCATCAAACACAGGCAGATCTCTCCCTCTCTCCTTCTCTCTCTCACACACAGCGCGACGTGGAATCGATTCGTTACACAATCAGACCTATTATATACCAAGAATAACTTCAGTATGAGTACAGGGCTGTACACATATTTTGCATATTGTTAAACGAGCCAAGGCTAGCTATTAAACTATCGATATGAATCGAAAATCTGGGACCCTGATGTAAACAAGACAAACGTCTTCAATCCGAGAGAGCTGCAGTAGTTAAATCAATGAGCCATCGACATAGTCAGTGTGGTAAGTAACGTTATTATTGCATCCAAGATTGATACACGGCTGGCTAGGCAGTTGGTAGTCATAGTCTTGTGTTATAAAATAAATAAACAATCAGCAATGTCTCGCTTCATGAATGGCCAGCAGTAGCCTAACAGTACTGCTCCTAAAAAAAACTATTTACAAACGTTAACGTTAACCAGAGAGAGAGAGAGAGAGAGAGAGAGAGAGAGAGAGAGAGAGAGAGAGAGAGAGAGAGAGAGAGAGAGAGAGAGAGAGAGAGAGAGAGAGAGAGAGACTCACTGTTTAGTTGAAACGTCCAGGGCAGGAGAGCTTGATAAACGTGTATAATCCGCCATATAGCTTGTTAGCCAAGTGTTAGCTCGTTAGCACAACACAAGTACATTCCTTTGTCCATTTCCGCTCGAACAGACTGCAAACTACCTGGCGTTCTATCGCCATGCTCTAAGACAAACTCTAACCTTAACCAACTTTGAAAGAGTGCCTAAGCTTAACAGTCTAAAGAACTTGCAGTCACGGCACGCTCGTCTAAGACAAACAGCTGCCTGCATCATTCTCACAACAACACACAACTATCTCCACCGACCAACCTAGGACCAACCTAGGAACCAACCTAGCCGGAATAACCTAGAATTGGAACATTAGAAATTGGATTCAGCCAATCAGAGATCGTCTCTGTGAAATTCTGCTACGGAAAAAAGTACTGGCGTCGGCCAATCAGAGAGCGTCTCCGCGAAATGCGGCTACAGATATTCTTGACGCTACTGGCTAGACCGCTTCAAATCGCGCCCGGATTCCAACATAATAGTCATATTTCAACGCACAACGCGTTATGCACTGATTGGCTGTGACGGATACAGCGATCAAACTGTGACGCGCACTCAGAGCGCTATCGCGTATAGCCCGGGCCGAGAAATACAAAAAAATAATATATTTCATATAACTCATATAACCAGGGTAGTTCCTGAGGGGGGGCGGCGCCCGAGCGCCCCTAGTGGCGAGCCGCCACTGGGCCTGGGTCATGTTCATAAGTTGGGTGTTAGAGGCCTTCAGAGGGCCGGTCTTCCGAAGAGAAGAGCCAAACAATTAGCAAGATATTGCTCAGTGTCAGCAATTATTGGCAGCCGGGCAATTTGGAGAAGATGCTACTATCTGTACCCATGAGCTGTGTGTAGATTGTCAGGTTCATCATCCATGTGTGTGTGTAACTTTGGTTGCCATTGTCAATTTGGGCACGACTGTATCAGAATAACCCACAATGTACAAGTGCACTGATAATATTTGTGTCCTTTAAACATTGTCTTTATGTCTTTATGTGCACATAAATAAAGATTCTAAATGTGTGCGTGTGTGTGTGTGCGTGTGTGCGTGTGTGTGTGTGCGTGTGTGCGTGTGTGTGCGTGTGTGTGTGTGTGTGTCTGTGTGTCTGTGTGTGTGTGTGTGTGTGTCTGTGTGTGTGTGTGTGTGTGTGTGTGTGTGTGTGTGTGTGTGTGTGTGTGTGTGTGTGTGTGTGTGTGTGTGTGTGTGTGTGTGTGTGTGTGTGTGTGTGTGTGTGTGTGTGTGTGTGTGTGTGTGTCTGTGTCTGTGTGTGTGTGTGTGTGTGTGGTCCCCAGGCCCCCAAGGAGACCCTCGCCAAGTCGGTTCTGGCAGAGCTGCCTCAACAAGTCACCCACTACTTCAAGCAGCGCAACCTGTCGCCTAGCAACCAGGCAGAGTGAAAGGCTGCAGAAGACCAGAGCCATACGGCACCAGGGTTTGGCAAAGCCTGACTCGCAGGCATCAAATGGCACGCGATCAGAGACGCGTGGGTCAGTTATGAAGTGTGAACACAAAAGATAAATAAATAACTCAAATATAATTACGCGGATATGCTGCCCGCGGCTGGAGACTGTTCTGTGTTATTATCAGTGAGAAGAAAACCTCCAGTCCACGTTTATTTGACTTGAATTAAAACATTGGTGTTCCTCAGCTTTATTCAGGCGGCGTGGGGGAGGGGGGGGGGGGGCAGGTGTTGCAGTGTGGGGGAGGGGAGGGAGGGGACGCGTGTATCACTTCCGCAACGGATTTAGTCGGATTTCGGTTTCCGGGTTCGCCTGATTGGCCACTAAGCCCACGTGACCCTACGCTAGCACGCCCCCCTTGCCCCGCTTACGCCTGAGAGTCACACACAGCTAGCGGCAGCCAGAGAGCCTTGCTACTACTAGCCGAGTGATGAATGAAGCTGTATCTGTTTCATTTGTAAAAGCCACAACCACGTTACCATATGTAATAATGAAACAGATAGAGCTTCATTCATCACTCGGCTAGTAGTAGCAAGGCTCTCTGGCTGCCGCTAGCTGTGTGTGACTCTCAGGCGTAAGCGGGGTAAGGGGGGCGTGCTAGCGTAGGGTCACGTGGGCTTAGTGGCCAATCAGGCGAACCCGGAAACCGAAATCCGACTAAATCCGTTGCGGAAGTGATACACGCGGAGGGGGCAGGTGTTGCAGCGTGGGGGAGGGGGGGGGGCAGGTGTTTCAGCATGGGGGAGGGGGGGAGCAGGTGTTTCAGCGTGGGGGAGGGGGGGGGGCAGGTGTTGCAGCGTGGGGGAGGGGGGGGGGGCAGGTGTTGCAGCGTGGGGGAGGGGGGGGGGCAGGTGTTGCAGCGTGGGGGAGGGGGGGGGGGCAGGTGTTGCAGCGTGGGGGAGGGGGGGGGGGCAGGTGTTGCATGAAGTTCCTGATGACTGAAACAGCTGCTTCTGCCTGAAGTTCTGTCCTGATGACTGAAACAGCTGCTTCTACCTGAAGTTCTGTCCTGATGACTGAAACAGCTGCTTCTACCTGAAGTTCTGTCCTGATGACTGAAACAGGCTGCTTCTACCTGAAGTTCTGTCCTGATGACTGAAACAGCTGCTTCTACCTGAAGTTCTGTCCTGATGACTGAAACAGCTGCTTCTACCTGAAGTTCTGTCCTGATGACTGAAACAGCTGCTTCTACCTGAAGTTCCGTCCTGATGACTGAAACAGCTGCTTCTACCTGAAGTTCTGTCCTGATGACTGAAACAGGCTGCTTCTACCTGAAGTTCTGTCCTGATGACTGAAACAGGCTGCTTCTACCTGAAGTTCTGTCCTGATGACTGAAACAGCTGCTTCTACCTGAAGTTCTGTCCTGATGACTGAAACAGGCTGCTTCTACCTGAAGTTCTGTCCTGATGACTGAAACAGAATGACGGGTTGTCCCAACACCGAGCACAGGTTAAATATGTACATAGTGCTGTTTCTACAGTTCAGCTACAGTTCAGTTCAGTAACCCTCCCTCTTGAAACTAGCTATTCAGAATTGCAGCCATAATCACTGTAGTTAATAACGTGTGTTGTCTTCAGCCGCGACGAGACACAGTGTTGGTCAGGACGGTCGGTGTGTCGGCCTCTACAGCGTCTAGATTTAACGGCCCACTAGTATATGGGATCATTTTAGCGAGCTTTGCCAAACCCTCGTATATGTATGGTTCTGCTAGACGTTGGTTCACCTGCATGTTGCCAATATCTACGCACTGTTTACACAACAATGACAAATGCATGCAAGATTTTTCTTTTCTTAATTATGTATTTATTGATCTGATTTTATAAAAAGTATATCAAAAGGTAAGACTTTGTGGAGTGAAATAAAGTCTTGAGTATTAATGTGTCAAAGGAAGTGGAACTACCAGAAAGCCAAGTATTACTTTGTAGTTTCCCAATGGAATCGAGGGGGAGTTTTTGAAATGCATATATCGAATGTATATTTCTATGACGTTAACCATATGTTTTGAAAAGCCAATGTTGAGCCAATGAGACGTTTTTAATGTACCTTTTATGCAGTGCTAACGTGTGTACTCGGTTGTACTCCGACATGTATCGTTGTGTATCTTTGTATTGGACGTGTTGCCATTCATTTTATAAAGGTTGTGTTCACGTCACCACTCAGGTTAATAAACTGGAGGAAACAGCACAGGTGTCACCAGCATGTGTTTATTAAGAGGTTTATCTGTCACATACATACCATACAGTGAAATGCGGGGGGTGTGCGTGAGAGAGAGTGTGTGTGTGTGTGTGTGTGTTTCAAGTTTCAAGTTCAAGTGTGTTTATTAATTGTCATAGAAAATACAGAATACTTTATCATGAAATGCTTTTTTCTGTATGAGCTCCTGCGAGTGTGCTGCTAGATAAAAATAGATAAAAAGTATAAAATAAATATAACCTCATGGCGTCGGCCGGGCGGGGCACTGTTCCAACATGCCAGAGGCAAAGGACCGATGCCACCTGCTTCACAAGCACGGAGCACCAGTGGTGGTTGCAACCAGCAACCTCTACTGTGGTGTGCACCCATGAAGGGGTTAATGAATAAATGAACTAAAACTCCACCAACACACTGCAGAATGGGCTAGCCCATACACACAACGTTAAGGGGATGCAGACCAGAGAAACACCAGTCCGGCACACCATTCATAAATTCACAAAAAGCACACCAGCCCTAGGCCTCAGCCCATTCACCCATGAAAAAGGTAAACAAGTCCCTGTCAACACTCCCAACAGTAGACACCGATTGACCGTCAGCATGAATGGTTAAGAGGAGGGAAGACCTTTTTTAAGAAGACAGCCCTCAGCGGGGAATCAAACAGAACAGCATCGTAGCATAGCATTAGCCGCACGCTCCAGGATAACCGGGAAAACGACAACGTTTACCCAGATATCCTGCCCCTTGCGCCAATACACAACTCGGTTGTCTCACGGGACAACGAGCAGCATCACTAACGCCAGCATTGTTATGCCTAGTGGCGCAGACCCTACCTGGGCGCGACCTAGCCACGACAGCTAGCCGCCGCGTGACATCCCTCGATCCGCTGTCAGAAGACGAGGAAACCCCAGGACAGGGCCGACGCGCCGTTGGAACGTGCCGAGAAGATTCCAGGGGCTGGCAAATCTCGGCGAAAACCCAACCTTGTTCAATTTCTCTCTGCATTTCATCAACAGCTATTTCATGGAATGCACTGCACGTCCATGATGGAAAACGAAAAAGAGGAAGGGCGAGTGTGACCATGCCCGGTGTCTTATAGGGGACACTAGGGGCGGGGCCTAATGAAGTACAGTAGGTACTGGAGATGAGGTATATCTCAGTATGGCGAAGAGCGAGACGCGAGGCCAGTACGAATATATAACTTGTATGAGCTCCAGAAACCCTGTTCAATCCTGAGCCCATATCTCATATCTGTGCCGATCCACCTGTTTCAATGTCCCGGACAAATTTGAGAAATTCCAGTCCAATATTATCTGTGTTCATTGAGCTTATTAATAACGTTATACCAGTCCAATATTATCTGTGTTCATTGAGCTTATTAATAACGTTATACCAGTCCAATATTATCTGTGTTCATTGAGCTTATTAATAACGTTACACCAGTCAAATATTATCTGTGTTCATTGAGCTTATTAATAACGTTATACCAGTCAAATATTATCTGTGTTCATTGAGCTTATTAATAACTAGAGGTGGGCATAGATTAATTTTTTTTAATCTAGATTAATCTATCTGCAATCCTGGATTTAATCTTAAAATGGCTAAAAAAAAAAAAAAAAATATGTGTGTTCTACCCAAATAATGACCAGAAGTAAGTCCTTACTTTTTCTTTCCTCCTTATGTTTCTCAGGCCAGGTGGCCCATTACACCATGAGCCCATCTCCCGTTTCCAAAATGCATTACAGACTGTTTGAAAAAGCTGTTTTGCTATGATAATTGGTAATGAAATATCAAAATAATGTTAGATAAGATGTACTTGTGTTTAATAAGTTGTTTTATTCAGAAGTTAACACAAATAAATAATATTACAAGTACAGTACAGTATCTAGCACACTCTCAGGAGCAAAACAGAAAGAATCATTTCAAACTTGAACTATGTGACATGGCTTGACTCAATCAGTCCAATCTCTATTTATCCTTCTTCCACCAGTCACTCAGGCAGACCAGCTTGTTTTATGTAGCGGTGTCTACTTATAGTGCCTATAATATTTTTCCCGTTGGGTGCCAGACAGGGCCAAACCCTGCCAATGCAAATCAACTGCTCCAGTGGAGTTGCTCAGTGGCCAATGGTGTCAACTGTGGTTGTACTGGGCAGCTCCCAGGTGTGAATGGAACTGTGTGAATGTGAAGCAGGGCGTTCCTGAAAAAGAGCATCTGTGCTCAGCGAACCTACCCTGGGTAAATATAGGTAAAAAAAAAATGTAAAAATGCGTTAATTATATTATCGCGCGATACTAGTATCGCGTTAACGCAGCACAGCTCTATTAATAACGTTATACCAGTCAAATATTATCTGTGTTCATTGAGTTTATTAATAACGTTATACCAGTCAAATATTATCTGTATTCATTGAGTTTATTAATAACGTTATACCAGTCAAATATTATCTGTGTTCATTGAGCTTATTAATAATGTTATACCAGTCAAATATTATGTGTTCATTGAGCTTATTAATAACGTTATACCAGTCAAATATTATCTGTGTTTTTTTAGCTTATTAATAATGTTATACCTGATGCTGAATTCTTTCTGATTTCTGTTTCAGTGAAAGCCGTTTTACTGGACATACGTTACTTGGTAACCAATTATAAACAAGAGGGAATTATTTCCACAGGACATCATGAGCGGAGAGATTTAAACATGTTTGGTGGTGAATCTAAAATGACAAAACATCAGATCTAAAAAGACGGTGTTTTCTGTTGCATTTAACAAAGTCTGTGCACTCGTCACGATGGCAGAGAGGACGCACGTTCCAACTCATTGTAACTGTTGAAAGTGTCATCTTGGCCAAACTCCATAGGCTTTGTTAACCCTTTCACTACCACACTACAGAAGGTTAACCCTTTACTATCACACTACAGACGGTTAACCTTCTGTAGTGTGATAGTAAAGGGTTAACCTTCTGTAGTGTGATAGTAAAGGGTTAACCTTCTGTAGTGTGGTAGTGAAAAGGTTAACCATTTGGTAGTGCAGCAGTGAAAGGGTTAAATTCACCTCACATCGCTGCCAGTTCTCTTTTTGAGAGTCCCCTCTGTGTAGTGTGTAGTGTGTAGTTTAGTGTAGTTTGACACATTCATATACAGCAGTTAAAGGCGCTATAGATAACATTCAGCCACTAGATGTCGCACTAGAGCACCAGCATGTCATTTATCCAATCAGGTGCATTCCAAGCGGGGAAATGGGAAGTAGGGAGGGGATACATGTAAACAACATTGATTTTGGACCTGCAAAAATGTATAAAATTATAAATTCATTAATAAAGAATTTTTTGGGGGAAAAGCAATACTTTTATTCCGCACCTTTCTAAAAGCTCTGGATGTTTTATTAAAATATATATTACTCTACATATGTTCTGTATCGTTAGTGGCTTAGCTTGGCATCACTACTGCACTATCTCGCGTACGTGCACGCGTACTGAATAAACCACAAATGTACCTCTAATACCAGTATTAGTCTGACCACACCCCTCATCAGCTTACCTTCATAAGCAGGTGTGTGGTCACCTGCTCTCCTCCTTCTCGCTTTCACCACAAGGAAGAAGTGCCTCGGTAGATCCCCACACTTGACACCATGATGGAAGAAATTGGATTAGGAACAGCTTGGGAAACAAGGATACGTTGACATCATATCTTTATTTTCTCTCTCACTATTTTCGAGAAAATACGGCGATATTGTCTTCGTACTGGAGTGTCTAGAAGATGATGATCATTCTAAAAACCCTCCACCGGTTTTCGTATTGGGAGCACGCCGCTGCATGCTTCTCAACTGCAGTTCCTTGCTGTGTTTGTTGGGGTGAAACCTGTCAGGCCACAGCTGAACTGTCGGACATGCCGCTGTTGTGAGGAGCGGTGCGTTCCAGGTTGGGTGAGTAGTGTTTGCTGGCGGGCTCCACTTGTCTGTTAGTGCTATGGGGGCTACTTGACAAAGTTTATGGAAACCGGCCCCAGGCTAGGGTCCTTTGTTTAGCCGCCTAGGCGACAGAAGGCCTTGGTCTGGAGACCATTATAGTTTTAACTAGTGGGCCGCGACCATTGACACTGGTGATCCCTGTGTGTTCTGGACGAGTGGATTCTCTCTGTCACCGTGTTAAGACCCCATCTTTCATATCCAAATGAGAGTATTCCTTCACGAGGGGATATGTGCATGTAATGTGCGATAGCGGCAGATTCATGTTCGAAGTCAGCTACACAGGCCAGTTGGTACTGTGCTGATTCCGCCGGATGTTCACCGTTGTGAAGCGGTGTTGACGTCTTGTTTTCTCTTTTCTCTTAAAAAGTGAGGAGAGGTTCAGAACGGCGGCCTGTCTGGGTGAGTGTTATGTCATTGTTTACATGTTCATAGCTTACGGTTAGCCAGTCAGCTGTTAACTGCTGCGTTAGCCTGCTGGATCGCTGCATGGCCTGCTTAAGGCCTACTATTAGCCGGTCAGCTGTTAGCTGCGGGGCTAGCATGTCGTGGTCGCTGGGTAAACGTTAGCTTGCTGCTAGGGCCATGGCTGGCGCGGGGTAGCTTAGCTTCTCGCGCGCCGCCGGAGCTCGCTTCTGATCGCCGTTGGCTTGATGCTATTCTGTTGAACGTGCTTTGATTTTAACATGTTTTACACTCTTGACCGCGACGTCATCCTTGACAGGGGATGTTTCGTCGACCCTGCCCTGAGCCTGGACGGGGATTGCGTCAACAAAGAGGACTGTAGCGACTGGTTGGAGCGGCGACGCTGCCCGGATCGAACAACACAGGTCGGCTGTGTTCTACGGTGTCTTGTGACTGCACTTCGCTGATCTGCGTTCCGGGTAGGTACGGGGTTGGCCAGACCTCATAACACGTCTTCTGGTTTTACTTTGCTAAATGTATTGTGAATAACGGTGTTTTTTCCCAAAACGTGTGTTGTTGCAATGCATTTGGGATACGTTGCGGGTTATGTGTGAGCTGTTTTTGTCACTGGCAGTTAGCTTCTCCGTGCAGATCGTGATGTATTGATCTGGTTGTTGTGTGAGAAACATCATGGTGTTTATGTGTACCGTGTACTCACTACTAAGGCAACTAACCTATGAAGCTATGCTTGGTGACAAGTGAGTAAAAGAATGTTCTTTCTCAGACTGTAATGACAATGAACAGTGTGTTCACACATTAACAGGTTTTCCTGTTTTAACTGGCCGTATTGAGGGTAAAATAGGAGGATTGTGTTTTCCCCCCCGGTTCCCTGGGGACTTTATCGCCTCCTATCAGACATGTTGTGCATTAATTGTGTCTTTTGTGTGGTAGGGATACGATGTAACTCTTAGCTTGATTGCTGAGGTTGTGCTAAATCTGCTGGAGAAACTTATTTCCTAAGGGGAAATTGGTTTGGTTGCTGTCATGTGTGCTTAGCAAGGCCTGTGGTCGATACTAATCAAGAATGATGTATTCTCTCATTGTGAAAAAAACGGCGTTCCTCTGTTGAGTGTTTTTGCCATTTTTTGTAGGTGATGATGGGTTGTGTGTGTCATGTGACCTACAACTGGGTTGTACTGGCCACAGAAGCACATGTGTATGTTGGACCGGGGTTCTTAGAGCCCTCTCTATTCTGTGTTTTTCCTTAGTAAAAATCAGATAGCAGGTTAGCTCATGCGCTGTGTGGAGCTGTGAAACGCTTCATAGAGCTGACTATGACTGTGTCATATTCTCTTTTTGTCGTTACGTCGTATCATGGGTGTGGGGTCGTGAAGGGGTGAACTGGTAACCTTTCCTCTCCCCATTGTTCTGTCGGTCAGGGGTACACCCCCTGTCCTTCAAGGTTCCCGTCACGTGGCGGTTCGGCACGTTACGGGGGGGGGGGGGGGGGGGGGGGAGGGAGTTCCTGGTCCCACGGCCTGGTATATTGGGCGTGTGCACCGCAGGAATTCCCCCGCCATAGAGTACGTCACCGTGCGCGTCTCTGTTGGTAGGACTTCCGTGTGCTGTTCAGGTCCATGTGATGGATCTGTTTTCAGGGGGGGTGGTCAGGGCTCCTCCTCACCAAGCGCCTATTCAGGCCTTCTGTGAGTTCGGACTCCTTCTTCCATGTGAGGAAGCCTCCATCAGAGTACAGAGCCTTCCTCCTCAGATTGTCAAAGTGAGTGGACCCTCTAGAAGGGTCCTTTTCTATTGTATGTATATTCGATTCAATTCGTTTGTTGAGTGTGTATGGGTTCAGTGCCTCTTCCCCGGAGGCCCTAAAACCAGTTTTTTACATGGCTCAAGGTGCAATATATTCTTTTCAATCTGTACAGCTCGCGTGGGAAGTCTCTCTGGGGATCCCCGTCTCTTTCCTATGGGAGGGTGGTGGGATGTAAAAATGTGAAAATTTTTTACCCCGGCTGTGTAGACTGGGATACATACTGTTGATGCTTCCTTCTTTCTATTCCAGAAGAAATGTAGTGGGGTCTCACGCCCTTGGGGTGGGCCACCAGGCGCGGTTCGTCCGAACGTCTGGGTGGCGCCTTCTTTTCATGTTAAGATCAACACGCATATCTGCCCTTCTCCTGGAGTAGGCATGTCGGCGTGGTTAGGGCACGGGACTGGTTCTGGTCACGCTGGTCCAGATCAGTTGAACCCGTTGTCCGCCGGGGATGCAGATCTGCTGTTCTGGTACCCTGAGGGACTTGGGCTTTTTTCAGGGGGAAAAATGCCAGGTCGGTCTGGGTGTCACAGGGTTAAGCGCTATGGAGACCCTGGTTGGGTATGTTTTTACTCAGCACTGTCGTCATGGCTTACAGCCATGCCATTCTGTACGCGCTCGATCTCGTCGGATCTCGGCCGCTACACAGGTTGGTCCTGGTTAGTACTTGGTTGGGAGACCGCCGGGGAATACCAGGTACGGTGTGCTTAGGGGCTGGTTCTCCATTATTTTTCGCTCCTCTCTCACGCATGGCGAAGAGGGGCCTGTGGGGGTGGTTTTTTGACCTCCTCTGGTGACCCTGTGCTTCCCGTACCGCCAGGCCCGGTCCGAAGTGATGTTTGCGACCCGTAGGCCTGGGTTAACCCTTTTTGGAAACTGAAACACTTGTACTGCGGTATAGCCGGTGTATGCCCGCAGGTGTGTTTTGGAGTTTTTTCTTGAGGGGTTATAGGAACAACCACCGCATTGGGTAACACCGAGGTGGTTGATTCCCTGGTGTGTTGGAGCAGTGTCAACTCCCGGGTTCACCGTTTGAGGGTGCCCCTGCACGTTCATGACGTCTGCCAATCGTGTCAGCCTTCTCTGCCTCGACCCCTCTGGGTGGGGGTTTTTAAATGGAGGCTTGGTCATGCAACACCGCCAGCTTACGCTCCTTCCGCCGGGGCGGCTGTGTTCAGCTGTCCCCTCTGGCGCCTGTCTCGTCCGCAGTCTCCAGGCTAGGGTTAACAGCCTGTTGCCTGGTTTTTCCCCGGTGCGCTGCCTGCTTCCGTTGGTTAACCTTTTTGTGTGCTTACGGCCATGCTGACTGCCTGTTCTGCAGGGTCAGTGTGCCAGGCGGTGTACTATTGGGGGGACGGGGCCCGCTCGGCTTACGGCCATACCAACCTGAACACGCCCGATCTCGTCCGATCTCGGAAGCTAAGCAGGTTCTGGCCTGGTTAGTACTTGGATGGGGTTCCGCCTGGGAATACCAGGTGCAGTAACTGAGGGGCCTTTGTCCGAATACGCTGGCGATGTGGGGGGCGGGGCACTACGTGCCCACCTGGTGGGGTCTTGATGCTGGCATCATGGACTTCTCCGGGCCCCCATTCCAGGGAGTCCAGTCCTTTTGGTGGGTCTGGGTCTTCCTTCGCGCTCCGCTGCTACGGCCTTGCCACGGGGTTGGGTTTGCCCTTGGCCCCGTGATTCTGGGGGCAGTAACGAGGTTGTTCCTCCGTTCGTTCCCGGGTGGCATGCGGGTTGTGCGTGTGTGTAGTCGTGGGGTCAAGCCACGGTCTGCTCACCCTGTGCGTTAAGTTGCTTGAGTGCCTCTTCGCACGGTCGGGTCCGTCGCCTTCCCGTGAAGCCTCTAATAGGGGGGATACCCTCCATTAGGGGGGGTCGGGGGGGCTCGGCCCTCCCTGTTCTGATGGTTTTGGGGGGCTGTCAGCGGGGCGTATTTGTCAGCCAAGTGGCTCCGCTTGGCCTCCCTTGTGCAGTAGTGATGCCAAGCTAAGCCACTAACGATACAGAACGTTAGGTTATGACTATAACCAAGTTCTGTTAGTTAGGGGCGATGCTTGGCATCAGACGGCCGCTGCAGCCCTTGTCCTCACCTTGTGGTGAAAGCTTGGGAAGGAGGAGAGCAGGTGACCACACACCTGCTTATGAAGGTAAGCTGATGAGGGGTGTGGTCAGACTAATACTGGTATTAGAGGTACATTTGTGGTTTATTCAGTACGCGTGCACGTACGCGAGATAGTGCAGTAGTGATGCCAAGCATCGCCCCTAACTAACAGAACTTGGTTATAGTCATAACCTAACGTTATCTGTAGCACCTTTAAAACAACAAGTTCAGTCATTCAACGTTAAAGCAGAAGACACAACTAGAACATGCTACAATCTATAAACATTACAATCTATTTACTTTTTCAAAAGGCACAGTCCATTAATAAGATAAATATGCTAATAAAGAATAATAATTGTCAGTGTGTCAACCTATTTCAGAGGGTTCTGCACATCCTTAACCCTTTCACTGCCACACGACAGCCGGTTAACCCTTTACTTTCTGGGGTGGCACCTCAGGGGCACCTGAGATTTCAGGGGGGGCATGTGCCCCTGGTGCCCCAGTGGTAAAATCGCCACTGCCTGGTTTAAACAACACAAGTGTCCTCTCGACATTTAAACAACACAATGAATGAATGAATGAATGAATTTATTCACACACACACACACACACACACGATATATTACATACATATTTCATGTGAGAACATCATCGTGGAGATTGTGTGCATGTGCCAGGTCTCCCAAGAAGCTATTTAAAGCTTTTGGAGGGAGAGCCTGATCACAAATATAAATAAACAAAACAATACAACGTGGGTAGGCTTACACACCTACCTACTCACATACACACAACATAGATACATAAATACAGACCATTAATATTCCTAATATGGATTCTGTTTAGAGATATTATTTGAGCAATTCCTCTTTCAGTGATTTTTTGAAGGTTGAGATGGATTTTGACAGTTTCAGACTCTCGTCGAGCTCGTTCCAGATCTGCGGGCCCCTGCATGCTATACTTAGGCCCTGCCACATACAAAGCGCTGATGACCATATAGAATATACCTGGAGCGGGCTGTACGGGAACACCAGCCCGTCCAGGCAGGTGCCTTAGCACAGGTCCCGGTAGGCAAGTAACAAACAAAGGTGTTTTCAAATTGTAAATGATATTTATTATAGCGGGGCTTGAAACCCACTGTTTTCCCAAAGGAAAAATGATGTTTATTATAGTGGGGATTTAAACCCACAGCACACACAAAGGGAGAACAAACAGGGAATATATAATAAGACAAACGAACACAAAGCAAAATACAGACGTGTCATAAGACACAAAAACTATTAAGCAGAGGTAAACACTGGGAACCACCCAGCAATAAGGCACTACAGTAGATCCCCCTTGATGGAGGGAAAAGGCACAGAGGCCATATATAATAATATACAATAATAATCCCACCTGTTAGGGAATCACACAAAGTGGAAGATAAGACCAACACAATAAGATTGCCCACACACAGTGGTTAATGGTATTTACAAAAGGTGCTCAAAAGCATCCACTCAATAATGGTAAGATAGGCAACCTCCTCACTCCACCCTGGCTAGTGGCAATGATTTCGGGAGGCGCCCCGATGTGTGTCACATGCCAGGCTTTATCCACCCGTCCCTTGTTGAGGCGATTGCCGTCAGCTGTTTCTCTTTGGGCAATCAGCACTCTCCAGAGGAGGGACGGGCGCAGGGCCGCCTGGGAGAAATGCGAGGCCCTGTGCGAGATTTAACGCGAGGCCCCCCCCCCCCCCCCCAAAGGTAAAAAAAAAAAAAAAAAAAATTATATATATATATATATATATATATATATTTTTTTTTTTTTTTTTTTTTATATACAGTCAACATATTCTTAAATAATAGCGCTGCCCGAGGCGGGGCATGATACAGTCAACATATAGCAAAAGAGAGAGCGAGAGAGAGCTCCCGTTCTACAGTCAATATACAGTGTACAGAGAGAGAGAGAGAGAGAGAGAGAGAGAGAGAGACACATTGGAAAGAAATTGAAATGCTATTTGGCCCTAAACAGAGAGTACACAGTGGCAGAATACCTGAGCACTGTGACTGAAGATCCTTGAGCACAGCCTAGCCATCGAGAAAGGCCGCCATAGGCAGACTGTGTGTGTTAGAAAGAGAGAGAGAGAGAGAGAGAGAACATGTGTGTTTGTCATGTGTGTGTGTGTGTTAGAGAGAGACTATAGCATGTATGAGAGATTCAAAAGGACAAAGATCAACACTTAAATCCAACAAGAAGAGAGAAACCAAAGCAGCAAGGAGCCAATGGCCGACATCAGCTAAATAGGCTAGCCAGGTACTGTGACACCAGGCCACGTGACACACAGCTTTGGCCAACGGCCCAACGCTACCCAAGCTACACAAACGACCATTCACACACAGCACATGTCGTATCTCCAAATGTTGTGAAGTAGCATATGTTTTGCCTGGAAAAAAACATCGTTATTAACAAAACATTCGGGAGGGGAAGGAAGGAAGAGTGGGGTAATGTCATGACATTTTCATTAATCTTACGTTACCTGCACGAGGCGCAGGGCGAAAGGCCGCAACACAGGTCTCCACGTTGACGAAAGGCCTCTCGCTGTCGGGACAAAGCTATGGCCAGAGCCTTGTCATGGTGCAGGCCCGACTACATCTTCTGTCAAAGATGATGTCGTAGTCAGAGTGCCAGGGCCTGCTATTCTCAAGGCTAACTGATAGCATCAAACGAACGTTCCCAGCTGACGCTAAACAGCTAACTGGCTAACAGTTAGCTCAATCAGGCACCTGGCTGCATGTAGTAGCCACATAGCTTGCTTCTGCGTTAGCTAACAGCTAACAAGCTATGCGGCTACTGTCTACATACAGCCAGGTGCTCTCACCAGGCACACACAGTTAGCTACTAGTAGTACTATATATTAGCTAGTCGACCAGTTTGGCTCCAGAGAGAGAGAAAGATAGATAGGTCAGGACAGGTCCACGGCGGGTATATAATCATAGGTTGACTCACCATAACACAGTATCAATGAATGCGGCGCGGCCGGCGCCAATGGTAAAGTTGGAAGGAGACTTGGCCCACGCTGTAATTTCTTCTTCTTCTTCTTCTTCTTCGAGTACTTTCCGGCAGACTGGACACCTTTCGGCGTATTGCTGCCTAACAGATTTATCTGCTCACAAGTTCTCTTCTCCTTCTTTTGAAAAGACATCCACTCGCCTCGCCCCTCTGGATAGGTTAGCTAATGCTAGTTAGCCGTTAGCTAAGCTAGCTACTAGCCGACATCATCATGGCTATCCCGACTGAACCACACGTTAGCACTCAATATTATAACGTAGCTAAAGCTAACTAGCTGTCCCTGTCTTTAGCCGGGATGGCTAGCCTGACTGAACTGTCTAACATGCAACAACTTTCATCTTCAGTCCATCTGCCGAACGATGTCCTCTTCACCGTGGCTGGCATAAACTCCAATGCTGCACGCGTGGAATAGTCAGACGCTAACTTACCTGTAACCCCTCCCCTCATTGAAACCAATGCCTGCTGCAGAGCACCAGAGCTCCAATAGTGACCCAGGTGCAGACCCAGGAACAAGTCATTCTACAAACGTGTCTAATGTGAAATATATAAGCATATAAGCAAAACTAGATTTTAGGTCTGTGATGAAAAAGGGCCTCGCGGGAAGGGGGGCCTCGCAAAAAAAAAAAAAAAAAATAATAATAATAATAAAAAAAATTAATAATTTTTTTTTTTTTTTTTTTTTTTGTGAGGCCCCCCCTTCCCGCGAGGCCCTGTGCGACCGCACTGCTCGCACACCCCCTGAGGCGGCCCTGGACGGGCGGCACCTGGCAAAGGGAAAAAAGAAAAAGGGAATTAGCACAATAGTACCAAGACACACACCACATATAACTAACATAATATTACATATACTAACCTGATGTTTACATGGTGTTAAAAATATGGCAATAATGAACAACCCACGTACGTGACAGGCACATTTGAGCTTTCTCCTCTTGCCAAAGATAAGATGCCTATTTCAGGAGACCAAAGCGATGGAACAAAGGACGTGAGGGCGCTTTATACCCGGACCATGACACTACTCGTAGTATTTTCTTTTGTAAACTTTCCAGTTTCTTGAGATGGCTGGGGTAAGTGTTGCACCATATGCCATTACAGTAATTAATGAGGGGTTCATACAAAGTTTGATAGAGTGAGGGCAGGTAAAGGAAGAAAATAACGTATTTTACAGAATAAACCAACATATTTGGACAGTTTTGTTAGTAGATATTGTGGTAGATTTTGGACATAGATCATAACCATCATGGTTTATAAGAAAGGTCATAAGATTAAGTTTTGATTAGGAAAACAGCTGCACTACTGTGTGTCTATGGCCACTCAAAATAGCCTGTTGTAAAAGACACTGTTTGAACAAGATAACCTTCTGCCCCTTAGGGAGTGATTGAACAATAGAAGCCATCTGGTTCCTAGGGTGGGACAGGAAGGAGAAGTCCTAGCGAACACAATGAGGTGATAAGGTTAACAGGGTCAAAGTGCCCATGAAGTGTTATACGGCCTGGGGGACACAAGGACATGCAACGGTTAACTTATGTGTGCTTACTGAGGTAGAATGTTTATCATCAATGTGAGACTATTAGGCTGGAGCTTAGTAAATGAATGCTAAAAGTATAAACTGTATAAAAGTCATTGATGTAAGTTAAAATATAATTAGGCTTATTTACATTGGGGTAAGAATTCTGAAGTCATTCTAAACTATGTAATTAGTTTTCACTTAAAGTGAAAATAGGTTATAATGATAAGAAATGTGTTTAAAAATGATATCTCTGGGTTCATGGAACTAATGGTAATTCAAATATAGATATTAGGAAATGAATAAATGCAATGTATTAAGGTAGATTGTTAGATTGAATTAAACAAATGAAAGTATATATTGTTGACTGTGTAAGGACCGCCTCCGTTTGCATTCGAACATAGAGAGGCTGTGATTGGACAAACCACAGCTGATGATGTCATCACACTGAGACGCTGGGCCTTGGGATATAATGGGATGTTGTGATGGGGAGAGGGACTCTGGAAACCCAACTCAACAGGACAACACCTATCACCCATCCACACCAAAGGCGGGCAAAGGACAAAGGAACTTTTGGAGGGAAAACAGAACTATACTTTGTTCATCAGCCAAGGGAACAAAGCCATCAACAACTATCATTCTTCATCTACTGTAATATTAGTCTGGTTGTTATCAAGACGGCATAGTGTCTTTGATCACAATTATAGCATTCTTTATTGTAATTTGTATACAACTCTTAACTTTGATTAAACAGCTGTTATATAACCTTTTCCTCCTGATTTCCTCCTGCCTGCACCGCTGAGAAGTTAATAAGTAATTCCCAGAGCTTTAGAGTTATTGAAACAACGCAGAGTACTAACCGCCCGGTTCTGGTACAGAGCAGAACCGTTATTAGCTTGGGAATCTACTTCATTTTTGGTGCCGTTCGACCCGTGAACAAGTGGCGGCCCAGGACGAGAATTTTTTTTCCTTCACTCATCAACCTCATCGGCGGACGACGGAGGACACAGCTGCGGGAGCTTCGTTCCTGAGAGAGAGGTGAGTGTTGGAGAAGAATGGGCTGTTCTGTTCGAACAACAAGGGGTTGGGAAAAGAAATTGCTTCATGTAGAATTATGTGAAGTAATTAAAAGACCTCATGTTATTGTAATATGATGACGTATTGGAGGCACAGACTATCTGATTATGGGAAATGGTATTAGCGTCGCATGACGGCAGATGAAAGGCTTTTCTGGCTAGGAAGCGCGGTAATCTGGTGTGTGCGACAGGGGCGCGTTCTGAGTATATAAAATCCCTAAAATTATTCTCAGGAAGAGGGCGCGGTAATGATTGATGATTTGATTGTTCTGAATGGGGAGAGAGCTGTGTATAAGATGGGCTCTGTTGCTATTTAGAACATGCAAATCAGGTATGGTAAAGATGATTTGGCACCTGCATGATCAGGGAACGTGGTTTGTGCGATTGCAGGATTATCACGTAATAATTAATAGAAGGTAGGGGCCGGCGTGTTCAAGAGGCTCAATAATAGGATGGGTTGCTGACTGAGCGTGATAGACAGGACGTGTCTGCGGGAACCTATCGGCCGAATTAAATGAAGATATATGTTCGTCCTTAGGCATAGTATCGAATGGGTCCGGAGATCCCTTTTTAATCTTGAGCGAAACCGGCGTGTTGATTGAATTACGTGCGCTGTGATACGGAGCGGACAATGTGCTTAAAAACAATTCGGTCGAGATGACTGATAAGTACTTAGTGGGAATTCGTTTACAAAGCTATGGTAAGCTTAAACATTCAGCATAAAAGTGTGTTCGATTACGTTTGATCTCGTGTTTACTAGTCACGCTGCTGTGCTACGTTCGAGAGACGATAATATGTGAGTGAATGGAGGTTTGTATTTTTATTTGTAGTTAGGAAGCGTGTATGATTGAATGGTTGGAGAATGGCTATGGTTAGGTATGATTGGTGGTACGTATGAGAATATTGTTGTATTATTATGTAATTTAAGTCACCGGTTAGCCGTGGGGAAATGTAATGATAACACCGGTTTTTCGGGGCCGGTGGAATGCAGCGGCAGTTGGCTACTGTATTAGCCGCGAGGCGACCGGAGGATGCGGCGGACAAATAGGCGTAGGTTCAAATGTATAAGGTCGATCGATAGTGTCTTGGGATTACGGGGATGTGTTAGGCACTTAAAAATGTTCATATTCGACGCGGATAAAATAGTTGTATAATGTTTTAGGTGAACGGGATGGTATGTTGCGGGGACCCGGAAGTCGTTCTGAGCTCACCGGTGCTGACGACAGAGGGGTCAAGCTAGTGTTTTGTGGCGGCCTATAGGCTGTTATGTTTTTCTATTTCTGTTTAGATCACTACACTGACGTTTTGAGGGGATTAGGGTTCTGTTGTGGGGAATGTGGTGTTATATTAACATTGCGAGGTGTCGGCCCGCGCGGCGAAACGGGTCGATGGGTCGTTGGGGAACGTTTTTATGGGATCATGGGAGAAGCTAAGCTAATGCTACCTAGCCGCGCTAACGGCTAAAGCGGTCGCCGGTTGTGACGTCATAAGGGTGCGCGGTCTGGCGGCCTGCGACGAAGCGGCCTGCGACGTAGCTAACGAAGCTAATATGCTAAGCTAACTGTGCTGACGTCATGGCATGACGGGGCTCTCGGGATGTCTCGCGATGGGACGTCCATCTTAGTAGGGGCGCCGGCGTCCATCTTGGGAGGGGCACCAAGCGTCCATTGTTAAGGGGAAGGTGGAGTTTATTTGGGAATACGGTAGGGGGCAGAAGAGGACAGGATGAGTTTCCTTTTGGTACTATTTTTTGGGTTCTGCTCACAGAACGTTTTCATTTGGGGGTTAGTGTGCTGGTAAGGTGAGACTCTCTTTCACCCCCCCCCTCTCTCTTTCTTTCCTTCTCTCACCCCCCCTCTCTCCCTCTCTCTCTTTCCTTCTCTCTCTTTCCTTCTCTTACCCCCCCCCTCTCCCTCTCTCTCTTTCCTTCTCTAACCCCCTCTCTCTCTCTCTCTCTCGCCCCTCTCTTTCTCTTTCACCCCCCCCCTCTCCCTCTCTCTCTCTCACCCCCTCCCTCTCTCTTTCTCTTTCACCCCCTCCCCCTCTCTTTCTTTCCTTCTTTCACCCCCCCCCCCCTCTCTCTCTTTCCTTCTCTCACCCCCCCCCCTCTCCCTCTCTCTCTTTCCTTCTCTCACCCCCCCCCATCTCTCTCTCTCACCCCCTACCTCTCTCTTTCTCTTTCACCCCCCCCCTCTCTTTTCTTTCCTTCTCTCACCCCCCCCCTCTCTCTCTCTCTCTCTTGCTCCCTCCCTCTCTCTTTCTCTTTCACCCCCCCCCTCTCTCTCTCTCTCTTGCTCCCTCCCTCTCTCTCTCACCCCCCCCTCTCTCTCACCCCCCCTCTCTCTCTCTCTCCTCCCTCCCTCTCCCTCTCGCCTCCCCCCTCTCTCCCTCTCCCTCTCACCTCCCCCCCTCTCTCTCTCTCTTAACCCCCCCCTTTTTTCGCTCTCTCCCTCTCGATCACTCCCTCCCCCTTACTCCCAGCATGGTTGTGTGGCACAGGCTATATTGTAATGAGGTGTTACATGGACGTGGAATCTCGCTTAGGGATATACCTCCTCCACCTCTCTTCCATTCTCTCTTCCCCCCTCGGCCCCCCCGAAACGCTCTCTCTTTCTCTCCTAGTTTGGGCCTGTATATTGTGTGGTGTTTTCTTTATAGGTTTCAGACGCGGTGTAGTGCTAGATTTATTGTTTATTGCTGTTTGCTGAAGGGTTCAAGGGCAGTTGGTTGAGTTTGGGACTTGGTTAGTGTATGTTGTTGTTCCATATTCAGTTTTATTGTTAATTTTAGGGAATTTCTAGTGCTGGTAGTGGTATTGGCTGGCGTTAGGGCAATGATGTCGTACTCAACCGGCGATGGGGCCGTACTCTCTGGCTCTCTCCAGGTCTCCGGCCACCTTCCGGTCTCTTGACTTAATGGAGAAATGTAGCGCTGCTGACACGGGGCAACGCGGTGGACTCCGTGTCAGTGTTTTTTGTGTGGCGTTCATGTTGGTGGGCCGTAAGTCGGAGCATATTTACTCTGCTCGGCTGCGCCTGTGATGGGGGTGTGGGTAGACAGATCGTCGTGGCTCACTGTCCGCCTCCACGCCTTGACGGGGATGCGCTATGTGTGCGACTCGTCGATGCTCGCTGCCACACTGCGCACATTTTCATTTTAGCAGGGGTACGGGGACTGCTGGACGTCGTGGCGGGGGTGGGCTCGTTGCCTGCCACCGCGCATTAACGGGGATGCGCTATGCGTGCACTCATTGAAAGCTCGCTGCCACACTACGCGCATTGGGTTATATTGTGTGTGGGTATTTGGGTGACGGTGGTTACGGTGGTTGATTGGTGTCAGAGGTGCTGTGTGTGTGTGGCAGTGGTTGTGAGTGGAATGAACTTTGGATATCCTTGAGTAGGAGGCCCGGGGTTTCGCGTTCCAGGTTGCAAACTGGGGGTGACGCCGTGGGCCACAGGTCGGGTTGACCAGTGAGATGTCATTGGTCGGCAGGGATTTCAATGTGGGGATGGTGTCGGCGCCTGTGTTTATGAACGGGTTTTGTGACACTGTTCTGAATGCACGGGGACTTCAGTGACATAAGGCACTGAAAATTGATTTCTGTTCTCGTGAGAGGCGCGTTTTAACACCTAAATGGTTAGGTGTTACGGGGGAAATATAGTAATTGTGTGAGAAATTGTGTGTGAAATATGTATGTTACTGATATGTATAATGTAATATGAGCGGAATACATTGTTAGGCTTTCACGGACAGAAATAAATATAGTTACACATAGAAGCGAAGATAAAGCGTAATTATACACATAGTCATTTGCAAAGAACAATTAGAGTAAAAGTGAGATTATTCACCTAAATTACCATGTCCAATACAGATGTTTAGAAATGATAGGCTGTAAATAACAAATTTCTGATTGACCAACAGAAGGAGAAGGCTGATGCAAAATAAGTTCCCTGGAGTTGTGTTAAGGAGGATCATGACAACGGGATTGAGAGTTCTGGTTTTCCAATGGAGACAACTGAAAAAAGATTAAGGCTGTGTCATTGATAAATCAAAACGAAAATTGCACAAATGCTCTCAAGTGATTTTTAGTATAGGAGATGCCCGACATTCCATCCTTAAAGATAAATTATGGATTGTGAACGGGAAATGTCACTGATAATTAAGTGTATGTTTTTTCTTCTCTCTTCACAGCTGCTCCAGGACGGACGGCCAGCGCTGACAATTTCAAACCCCAACAGGGAAATCAAAGAGACTGTTGAAAGTCGGGGGGTATAGTATCATATAGCGAGTTATCAATTCCTGTTTGCACCAATATATAAGTGTGAGTGAAATTAACTCAAGTTTGGTAAAAATAGTTTGAATACAGAGAAACTTGCTTTCCAAACGGTGATATTACGAGTGTTTGAAGAAAGGTGAGAATGGAAAAATACACAGATAGGAGCAACTGGAGGGTTAGATGCACTAACCATAGAAAGGGTAGACAATCTGTCTATTTCAACGACTGGAGATGTCACAATAAAAGTGACGAAAAAATGGCCAAAGATATTCAGGCCATTACAGAACCTTGTATTTAAATGTAAAAAAGGAGGCCGGTATCGAATGCGTACCCAAATCAAAAAACAGAAAAAGAGATTACGAAAGGTGATAAAAAGAAATAATGCCGGTAGTGGGGTAATGCCGATAACCTCTGCAGACATTACATTGACCGAATTGAACAGTGACGTTAACCTGATTGACTGGAATGTGATCGACTCCCCTCTAGTGTCCAGTGTGACGGAGGGACTGGAAATAATGTCTTTTACTCCGCCACAGGGAGTCGTTGCAGCGAGCGACCCAGAGACAACTGTATTACCCGAGTCGATCCACGCTGAAGTGTCCGTTGCAGGTGACTGCCAGTTAACCAAGAGACAAAGAAAGCAACTGAGGAGAGCGATGTTGTTGCAGCAGTCCCAGGGAGTTGATGCTGGCCGTGCGGCGAGAATAGAGACCGACAACAGGTATGGGATAATACATGAACAGTTTCTACAGCCCACCTGTGTCTCGTGCCCAGGTTTTCTCCACCCCCACCATCAGTACCAAACTGAGGGATGTGGCCCGATGACTAGGAGCCAGTCAACAAGGGCCAGGGTGGAGGAAGAGGGTAAGACGTGCCTCCCTCTAGAACAACAGCTAGCCGAGGCTAGACAGGTAGTGGAATACCTCCAAGGCCTAATCCAGTCCACACAGCCCGGAGGGGAGACAGGTTCCAATGGAGAACCAGATGGCCAGAGACGGGCTCAAGCGGGAACACAAGGGGGTCATGCGCCGGAACAACAACAAAGGTCAAGAGGAGCAATCGGGTGGCAACCACGAGGAAGAGGTGGAGGCAGAGGCAGGAATCCGAATGGATACGCGGTGCGGCGGATGGAGTGTTGGGCGTGCGGGACTCTCGGACACCTTTCTCGGGAATGTGAGTGGGACTATCTATCCACAACAGGAGGCCCTCGATGGGGGAACAGAGGAGGTGGGCGTGGGCAAAACCAAGGTCGGTATCAAGTACAGTGTCCACAGCCCGTAAGCTCCCCCTGTCCAGGACCCCCGCAGCACCAAAGCCAAGATGAGAGGCGGGGCCCAGCAATGGGAAGTCAAGCCGCCAGCGCTGAGATGGGGGAAGAGGCGGCGTCCTATAGACAACAGGGAGCGTTTGTACAAAGACTGGTAGCGGGCCCCTCTCAACAACAGGCTCAAGGAACTGTGACTGAACCAAATAGGTACGTGGCTTTCTCCTCAGAACAGGCTCAAGGGAACCATGGCGGTGATGGCAGGCAGCAAGGACATGCTCTGGGCCCGATGACCCCAGGGTCATCCGATCACAGGCGGCTGACCCACCGGGTCCCACAACCCGGGGGATACAGCCAGTTTTGCTGGATCTGTGGACTGAAAGGTCATTTTCAAAGGTCATGTCTGCAGAGGCCACCGGCAGAATAAGAATATATGTAACTGACTAGGGTAAAGGTGGGATATATTGAATAATAAAATATGCTCCTAATTAGATTAGAATAAAAATAGAATAAAAAATAAATAGAGGGGCTAGGTGATTAGGGAGGGGGTAGGCACCTCGAACCTCTAGTCATCAACAGGCGGCGGTGGAATCGGAAGGTTCCCTGGGCACGTTAAATCCATCCTATAGTGCTGGGGAGAAACTGAATGGCCCTCGTGTCTGGAAAGATGACCAACATCTTACTGTGTTACCGTCTAGTCGGCCCAGATAACGTCGCATGTAATGTATATGTGGGCACTGGGTGGTAGGTGGACGACGGTCCAAACCTAGTAGTGGGGCAGTGCTCCGGAAGGGGCACGGCACCTGCTGTGAACAGGCCAGGCTGGTGAAAACGGTCAAAGTTTCCATACCCAAAGCAAGTGGGATGGGGAGCAGACCGTAGGTTTCAAAACTGAGTGGCTGGGAGGTACTACGGACCTCAGCTGCTTGGGGTCCTGACTTGATGATGGACTATGAGATCTCTATCGACTGCGTCACCGGTCGGTCCGATGAGCATTATGACCCTGCTTATAGTCACAGATACGCAGGACGTGGGGCTGTGAGTGACTGGACAGTATGGGCATAAATGCGTCGGGCTCAATGTACAGTCAGGCCACAATAAGCCGAAACCGAATGCGTTAGTAGGCGAGTTGTGCTTCTGTGATCAGCAGGTTTGAAAAGAACCACTGGGAAGCAGAAGGGTGAGGGGTGTCAATTCAGAGGAATCTGGATTGTCTCTCCTAAGATTGGAAAGGGACCCAGCCTTAAACTGCACCTGAAGGTAAAATAGGGGGCTTCTTCTGTTCATGAGAGGAGACCTTCGCCTGGAAGTGGAGGCCTGTATCCTTGGTTGGGTGAGAGGGGTTCCAGTGTAGGCGGCAATGCGGCCCTGAAAAAGCCGGTTTCCCCACACGTGGCATCTCCTGATCGTGGCGGGGAGAGGTGCATCTAAGTAGGGCAAGCAGTGCATCCGAACGGGAGGAGGGTACTCTTAACTGGAAGGAGGTTAAAAGGGTCAAAGCGTGACAAATGCATGAACTAATCAGACTAACAAGAAAATCAAATTATGTTAAACAGTTAATATTGACACTGCGGAAGCTAGTGGTCAGTAAATGATCCATGCTTGGTCAATATTCAGATTGGTGAAAGGGTGGAGTGCATGATTAGGAGATTAAAAAGACCCATAGTTGTTTCTAGTTTTTTATAGTATTGATAGATGGGTATTAACAGTTATGAGTAATAGAAATAGGTGTTTACTTTTATTTTTCTGTAGAACTTCTCTTTTCTAGTGTGTTACGAGCAATTCCTGACTTAGGCCGGGAGCGTTCATTTTGTTTATTCATTTGATTTCCCTTTTTTGTTTCTTAGTTAATACGGGGGTGCATAAACCTCTAGATGATAGGTTAAAAATTAGTTGAAAAGAAAAAAGAAAAAGCTCACAAGTTTGGTTTATTTTTTTCATTTATTGGTTTGGCATGGTTTTTCTTAGTATGTTTTGTTTTCTGTTTCCTTTCTTTCTATATATTTTTTTCTTAGGGTACCTGGCAAGCTGGGAGTGATCTCGACACATCAGGATGGGGTAGTATGTCTATAAAATGGACTGGGAACAAAGTGAATGGACATGAGCTGGTTCATGGATTTTTGTTCTCCGCCCATTGAATACCCGGTTTTAGGGGCTGGGGGTGTGTCGTGATTGGTGAAAGTGTTGGGAAGCATGACTCTCTGTACATTAATAAAGCTCAATAGGTTTGGTCGCTATTGGCCAAGTTAGTCTTTGTGTAGGGTGTGAACATGTGCAATTGATGATTGGCTTGTGGGGGACTCCGTGGGCTTGATGAAGGCTGGCGGAGAGTGTGGAAGATGTGTGTTTAAGGCGGACTGTGATTTGTTGCCATACACACAAGACTACTGGGAGAGTGGATATGTCAGTGCTGACTGTCCGGGCCGGGGTGCAGCTGTCCAGGAACGGAGGTATGATGTTTAGAATTTTATTCCACATCAAAGGGTGGTGGAGTATACTGTTTTGACAGCATAATATAAAGAGAGCCATGTGAATTTTTCTGAATTTTGAATATTAAACGACCAAGAAGCCATAAGATATATAGAAATATGATTTGGAATAGAAAGTTGTCAAAACTCAGACCAGTAAAGAGAGTCTGAGGGAGGAAAAGTATGGATTCTCAATCAATTGTTGTGGTAGAAGTGACCTGCACTGTCCCGAAGCGAAATCTATATTCACTGCAGGATACAAATGGGAGATTGGGGAACCAGACACTGGCTAGTGTCTACCCAAAGGTCCATGGGGAATCCCAACGCTGCAGGGCACCTAGAGAAGAACCAGGAGAAGCCTACCTCTCAGGCCGGGAGAGTTCCGGCCAACGCAGTGACCGGGTCTTGAGGCTTCAGAGGGAAACAACAGGCAACCAACCTAGGCCTCAGCAACAACTCCGGCTGTCAACAGACGGGCTGCAAGGCCTTAACCATTGACCAGGGGGTCTACAAGCGAAAGGGGGGAGCTGCTATCGCCCCTATCAACGACCAGGCGGAGGGGGAGAGAAGCAAACCTCTTCCACTAATCCAAGGGTCAACGGGGGTTGAGCAGCCAGCGACGACCTCCCCACAGCTGTGACAGCAATATAAAATACAGCAGGGGGTCCTACCCCTATAGAGTTCAACATGAGACATGCGGTCTCGACAGAAGACGGGGTGTGATAGAAAGGCAATTTGCTTTCTAATTCCACCTCCCAGAATGGGTGGCACCATTCAGCAGTCGTGAACTGCACCAGCTCTGAGCGATACGGAGGAGGCCAGGTCGATTTAGAAGACATTGACCCCCCTCCTCACTGTTCTAAGTCAGAATTTGACAACTCACAGTTGAAACCAATGGAAATTGATCTTGGTACGAAACAAGCTTATTAAAGACTGTACACGGGGCAAAAATAACCAAAAATGGACTGCTAATAAAGGTGTTATATTGTTGTATAAGTATACATAAGAAGGAGATATAGAAAACGAATGTTAGGTTGAATTTTAGGATCTGAGTGTGGCAACCCATATGTATTTTATCCCAGTATGATTTAAAATGTCTTAAGTATTATCCAGATAGTAGTGTGTAGAAGTTAAGATCTATGTTTGACATATTAAGGATAGATAAACTATCCGAGTGTGGAAATGTGGTAGATTTTGGACATAGATCATAACCATCATGGTTTATAAGAAAGGTCATAAGATTAAGTTTTGATTAGGAAAACAGCTGCACTACTGTGTGTCTATGGCCACTCAAAATAGCCTGTTGTAAAAGACACTGTTTGAACAAGATAACCTTCTGCCCCTTAGGGAGTGATTGAACAATAGAAGCCATCTGGTTCCTAGGGTGGGACAGGAAGGAGAAGTCCTAGCGAACACAATGAGGTGATAAGGTTAACAGGGTCAAAGTGCCCATGAAGTGTTATACGGCCTGGGGGACACAAGGACATGCAACGGTTAACTTATGTGTGCTTACTGAGGTAGAATGTTTATCATCAATGTGAGACTATTAGGCTGGAGCTTAGTAAATGAATGCTAAAAGTATAAACTGTATAAAAGTCATTGATGTAAGTTAAAATATAATTAGGCTTATTTACATTGGGGTAAGAATTCTGAAGTCATTCTAAACTATGTAATTAGTTTTCACTTAAAGTGAAAATAGGTTATAATGATAAGAAATGTGTTTAAAAATGATATCTCTGGGTTCATGGAACTAATGGTAATTCAAATATAGATATTAGGAAATGAATAAATGCAATGTATTAAGGTAGATTGTTAGATTGAATTAAACAAATGAAAGTATATATTGTTGACTGTGTAAGGACCGCCTCCGTTTGCATTCGAACATAGAGAGGCTGTGATTGGACAAACCACAGCTGATGATGTCATCACACTGAGACGCTGGGCCTTGGGATATAATGGGATGTTGTGATGGGGAGAGGGACTCTGGAAACCCAACTCAACAGGACAACACCTCTTCTCACCCATCCACACCAAGGCGGACAAAGGACAAAGGAACTTTTGGAGGGAAAACAGAACTATACTTTGGTTGTCAGCCAGACAACAAAGACCATCAACAACTTATCAACTATCATTCTTTATCTACTGTAATATTAGTCTGGTTGTGATCAAGACAGCATAGTGTCTTTGATCACAATTATAGCATTTTTTATTGTAATTTGTATACACTCTTAACTTTGATTAAACAGCTGTTATATAACCTTTTCCTCCTGATTCCTTCTGCCTGCACCGCTGAGAAGTTAAAAAGTAATTCCCAGAGCTTTAGAGTTATTGAAACACAACGCAGAGTACAGCGCCCGGTTCTGGTACAGAGCAGAACCGTTATTAGCTTGGGAATCTACTTCAATATTTAATGTGGCATTTGACATTTAGTGACTCATCCAGGGGCGTCGTTTTGGTATGGCAAGGTAGGGCACTCGCCATACCTTGGCTTGTGACAAAATCATCTAATTTGCGTGTCATTTGTGACGCGCGCTGCCGCGTTGTAGTTGAACGCCAGACACAGGTTGCTGCTCTTTGTCTCAGAATAAACAACCAAGCCGCCAAGTACCCACCTGGCTACCTGTCTTTGCATAACAATAGCTCAGGCCAATGTATCAAGCTAATAAATTTGGCCTATCTGATCAGGGTCTTCAAATATGATGTCTGGGGGCGCATACAGACAGTGTAATGAGGGTGGACTGGCCATGCCGGCTTTGTAGATAATAAATAGTGCGATCCCCACAACCTTCCAACTATACTGTACGTAGCACCGGCCACAACAGCCACCCTCCCTCCTTGCCATACCTTGGCTTTTACTGAAATGACGCCACTGGACTCATCGATGACGACCCCCAGGAATTCTGTGGACACGACTCTTGACAGCTCCTTTCCATTGATTTTAATGCAAATATGATCAGTGCGCATCCAATTTGAGTGAAAAACAATAAAGTTTGTGACCTCTTCTGGTTTAAACAACACAAGCGTCCTCTCCTGGGCCCTAATCCCCGTACCTGGTTCAACTAAGTTGATCAAAAGTCCCATTAGCCAGATTCAATTAACCCGATGATTGAAACCAGGCTATCCCTGTTCCTCGAAGGCTGATTCAGTCTCGTTAATTCGAACCAGACTTGATACTCAGGATAATTGCGCGCGGCCGCCACACCTGAAAAGGCAGCAGATGTCGATTGCTGAAATCTTGATTTTCTAACGGCATTGGTTGATTGATTGATTGAA
This sequence comes from Notolepis coatsorum, assembly GCF_963971535.1. Taxonomy (NCBI): domain Eukaryota; kingdom Metazoa; phylum Chordata; class Actinopteri; order Aulopiformes; family Paralepididae; genus Notolepis; species Notolepis coatsorum. Next base: position 30,678,720 of record NC_140170.1, read on the forward strand.
AACTTTATTAACAGATTGCAGAATGGGTACAATACAGTACGGCTCAATAGCCTCGCCGACAAGTTAAATGCATATCTGTAGGCACATTTTAAGTCCCTCATTACCCCAATCAATCAGATTATATTTCTTTAAATGTGCCTGCTGGCAGTAGGCTTAATGGAATGAATAATCAAATGAGATCTTGCTAGCGAAAATAATTAGTTGTCTACATTTTGTATTTTGTACTTGATGTTCATTGACATGTGTTGTCCCTATCAAATAAACTATCAAATCAAATCAAACTCTTTCAGAATAAGTAGATAAAAACAAGCCCAAAGAGTATCTAATTGATACAAATGAATAGATACTTATGAGGATATCTGTACTGTATGCGCTTAGGTATCATGTACTATATAAATACATGGTTCCCAACGTTTTCAAGGCGTGACCCCGAAATAACGTGTCAGAGAGGCTTGGAGGCTAATAATAGTTTCACTATTAATCAGTTTTTAATCTGTTTCGGACATCATCCATACATGCATTGAATTGATTAACCTTTGACTTATACCAGTGACACCAGTCATATTCATCACCCTCATGTTCATCATCAGATAACAGTGCTTGAACAGATAAATGCATTTTCTCAAATTCATTCATCAAAATGTCAAAGGCTTGCAATTGCTCATTCACTTTTCTCAAGTCACGTCAAACAGCGCATCTCCTCAGACATTTTAATCCCAGTTACAATATCACAATAACGTGAGTGACAGTGATACAATTCAACAATCCACATATTCAGATTCCTCGTAATTCACATCCACAATCCACGCGTAAAGACGCTTCAATGTATGCTTGAATGAAACACAATCCGGGCGCTCCGGTTAAGCAAATACATCCACAGCGGAGAATATGAAACAAATCAGAGCCAAATGCTTCAATTGTTTCATTCATTAAAAATATCCCGGCGGGATTCACATTTGCAGGTTTTTAAATAACTTTTAACACTTTGAGTGCCAGCGACGAGATTTCTCGTTAGTTCACCATTATCCCTGTACCAAACAAATCTACGCCCACTTGCCTCAACGACTACCGCCCTGTAGCTCTCACCTCCATAGCCCTGAAGTGCTTTGAGAAGCTGGTGAAGGGCTACATCTGTTCCTCCCTCCCCATCAACCTGGACCCCCTGCAATTTGCATATCGCCCCAACAGGTCCACGGAGGACCCCATAGCCCATGTGCTGCACACAGCAGCATCACACCTGGACAAGAGGCAGGGGAACTATGTGAGAATGCTGTTCATCGACCACAGCTCAGCATTCAATACCATAGTCCCCTCCAAAGTCATAGCCAAGCTAAGGGACCTCCTGATGGGTAGACCCCAGGTGGTAAGAGCAGGCAACTGCACCTCCTCATCCATCACACTCAACATAGGGGCCCCCCAGGGCTGTGTTCTGAGTCCCCTCCTCTACTCCCTGTACACACATGACTGTGTGGCACAGCGGAACAACAACACAATCATCAAATTTGCTGATGACACAGTAGTGGTGGGCCTGATCTCTGCCAACGACGAGAGGGCCTACCTGGAAGAGGTAGAGAATCTGTCGCAGTGGTGTCAGGAGAACTGCCTCTCCCTGAACGTCAGCAAAACAAAAGAGATGATTATGGACTTCAGGAGGTCGGGGTCAGGGACTACAGCCCCCTCAGCATCGACGGGGCACCGGTTGAGAGAGTGAACAGTTTCAAGTACCTCGGAGCCCACATATCCGAGGACTTGACATGGACCACACACATTGACAGTGTTGTGAAGAAGGCACGTCAACGCCTCTACTTCCTCAGGCGCCTAAGGAAGTTCCAAGTCAGTCAGAAGATCCTTAAGAACTTCTACTCATGTACAATAGAGAGCATCCTGACTGGCAATATCACCTCCTGGTTTGGGAATAGCACTGCACAAGACCGTAGCAGACTACAGAGAGTGGCCCGTTCAGCCGAACGCACAATTGGAGGGGGGCTTCCCACTCTCCAGGACATTTACAACAAGCGGTGCATGGGTAAGGGTAAGGCTAAGAGAATAATGAAAGACCCCAGCCACCCAAACAACTGCCTCTTTGAACTGCTGCGGTCAGGCAATCGATACCGGAGTCTCATGGCAAGCACAGAGAGACTCAGAAGAAGCTTCTATCCCCAGGCCATCAGGATGCTCAACGAACAATAACACTATGTAACAACCATCAAATGCACTCACAGCACACACATCCACACGCACACACTCACTTTAAACAAACAACTCACTGCAGCACCCACTTTAGAACACATAAACACACTTTATATTTATTGGTAAAGAATTTGCACTACAACCCATACCTCATTACACCTTACTGTAAATTGTACCTCATCCCATTTCTGCTTTGTACTGTATAGTATATTGTATTGTAACTCAGTTACTTCTACTCTGCATTGAACATTGTATATATGTACATACTGAACACTTTTGTCTACGTACTTGACTTCTTATTTTATACTTATCTATTTTTGTCTAGCACAGTCAAAAGCACGTTTGACAGAAAGAAGCATTTTGTATAAAAGTATTCTGTACTTCTGTATGACAACTAATAAAGAAACTTGAAACTTCATGCCGACCGTTGAGTGCCAGAGAGACGAGAGATCTCGTTTTTAATCGTTTTCTTTTTTATTAACGATTTACATTCATTTTTCATCAATCTAGCCTCCTGTTACCACTGGAACTCTCTCTGAGCTCCATTGGGAAAATCCCGCCCCCTATCGTCTCTCCCTGCACCCCATTGGATTAGACTGAATGAAAAGCATAGGGGGGAAAAAATCCTGCTTCCTCATTTTACTTCTCAGACAAGTCACCCGAGACGATCGGATTCATTCTGGACCATCAGAACAGCGTGGAATCTGTGTTTCGACCACCCAGCGTTGGATCAATAAACGCAATCGATATTTGGAATGGCGATCAGGAATTGGAATAATCTTTTTGGAGAACATCTGATCTGAGGTAAGGAATCTATTTTACCAGTCTTAGGATAATCAGAGCTTTTTTCACAGAGATATCAACATGGGCCCTATGTGTGTATGTGATCAGGAAATAAGAGATTCGATTTTTCAGCCCGCTTCTATAACGTGCATAAGTACACATATACTATCGATAATCTAGCGTTTATTTGAAAACTATTCATAAATAGGCCGAAAAATGACAACGTGTTTTGTGTATTACAGTAAAGGGCGTTTATCACAGAATCTTCTGAAATCTTCTGGAAGTTTCAAGAAACTAGCGTTTTTCAAAATGGTATAAAACGGAAATGAACCGATTAAAAACAATCGGTTTCGACAATGTTGACTGCAAACAAGTAATTGAGCGATGGCCAGATTAGACACATAGCCATAATTTAAGATATAGTAATGCGTTCACAAATGCGAGTGCTCTATCATTGAAGTGGGTGGTGGCATACGCTTGCTTTTAAACCACGGGACCCGTGGCATCCAAAGTGTTAAAAACCTACCTGTTCTCCCTGGCCTTCCCCCCCCGCGTAATTTTTTTTACCAACGGATTTCCAGTTCCGCGTTGATTGGCCACTGACGTTTCTGGTGCGATCTGATTGGCCACTGACGTTTCTGGTCATGTGACATGTGCGCCCAATCGTGTGACGCCTGTGTCTTTGCCCATTTCCGCCTCGAACGGCATGCAAACTACCTAACGCCTAGTTTATCACTGGTTAAGCTTAGGCGACTCTTTCGAAGTTGGTTAAGGTTAGAGTTTGGAATCAGGGCTGGTGTTCTATCGCCCTGCTCTAAGACAAACTCTAACCTTAACCAACTTCGAAAGAGTGCCTAAGCTTAACCGGTGAAAGAAACAGGCGTCACACGACCAGAAACGTCAGTGGCCAATCAGATCGTGCATGCGGAACTGGAAATCCGTTGGTAAAAGTATTGACGCTTCCCCCCCACTTAATCACCACTAGACCCCTGGCCCTCCTATCCTCTTTGCTTTACTGTGTCCTACCTGTTTTTATTACATTCATTGTTTTACTGTTTTTAATTTTATATCTTGCATCGTATTATTATTATTATCAACCTGCCTGTGAAGCACTTTGGTGCCAGCTGCCGCTGCCTGGAAATGTACTATATAAATAAAATGTACTTGAAATGCTCAGTTATTAAAATAACCACATAGTGTATGTCGCGACTCCCGAGCGCCACATAACTATGACGTGCATTATTTCGGACAAAGTAAATCCATAGGCTGAATATGATTTATTACCAGCATTTTAGGTCTATTCTTTTACATTTCAAAAGCCCTGTCTAGAAAAACGAAGCACAAAAACATAATTCAGAAAGGTATAATGGGATCTGTGAGGAAGGGAGCTGGCATTTTTTTGCGAGACAGCTAACTGAACTAAACCCTGCGCTGGAGCAGGTTCAACATTTTCAATCTGTTGCCATAGTGATTTAGACAAACCTGCTTCGTGGAAGTGAAAAGCTTGACTTGCAATTTGAAATTGTATCCAATCAGGTTCATTCTGGATGTTTTGGGGGGAAAGCAACTCTGCAGAATGAGGACCAGGCTCGCTCACGTCACCATAGGGTGGCACGGTGGCACACAGCAAGGTCCTGGGTTCGAACCCCAGCAGGGGGCCTTTCTGTGTGAGTCTGCATGTTCTCCTGTGTCCACGTGGGTTTCCTCCAGGTACTCTGGTCTCCTCCTCCACCATGAAGACATGCAGGCAGGGACTACAGGTGGAAACTAGCTCATTAGCTAATTCTGGCACATTTACATTTATTGATGTGGAAACTGAAGATGTTGATTAATGTGCACTGTCCCTGCCATGGGTAAAAAATAAATAAATAAACTTAAACTTAATAGTCAACAGACGAGTTTCAGAGAATAACGCCACGTGGTCAAAAGAAAAACATCTTTATTCATCTCCTCCTCAAACAACACAACCATCACATCACCATGGAGACGACAAAAAAACGAAACACACTTCTTTTCACACTCCATCACTATCTATTGGCGCTTTAGTAAACAAAAAGAAATAAAAACAATACAACAAAGAATATGACTTTCTTTTTTTTTACCCCGACTCAATATTTTCACTTACAATATTCATCTGAGAGAGAGAGAGATAGATAGAGAGACAGAGAGAGAGCACACATGAGAGACAGAGAGAATGAGAGCACGAGAGAGAGAGAGAGAGAGAGAGAGAGAGAGAGAGAGAGAGAGAGTGAGAGCACACATGAGAGACAGAGAGAATGAGAGCACAAGAGAGAGAGAGAGAGAGAGAGAGAGAGAGAGAGAGAGCACACATGAGAGAGAGAGAGGGGGACGTTGAGACAGAACCTCACTTCCTGCTATACTGTGAGAAATACAAGGATCTAAGAGAAGTCTTCTTTGATAAAATAAATAAAATTGATGCACAGTTTATCCATCTCCCTGATCACCAAAAGCTGCTATACATGTGTGGGGAGAAAAGTCAGTGTACAGCATTAGCTGCAAAATATGTAGACGGTTGTCACACAATAAGAGAACAAGCTCTGTAAATGTATCTGAGTGGCCACACTTGAAAAATGACTACCAGATTGAGTGACTATTTTGTAAATTAATATGTTTTTTGTTGATTGTCTTTACTGTTATTACTAATATTATGATATTTTATTGCTTAATATGTTATTGTTTGTATGTTGAACTTGCTTTGGCAATAAGTATGTTAATATTTCATGCCAATAAAGCCTATTTGAATTGAATTGAATTGAGAGAGAGAGAGCACACATGAGAGAGAGCACACATGAGAGAGAGAGATAGAGAGAAAGACAGAGAGAGAGAGCACACATGAGAGAGAGCACACATGAGAGAGAGCACACATGAGAGAGAGATAGAGAGAAAGACAGAGAGAGCACACATGGGGAGAGAGAGAGAGAAAGACGGAGAGAGAGCACACATGAGAGGGAGAGCACACATGAGAGAGAGAGAGAAAGACAGAGAGCACACATGAGAGAGAGAGAGAGAAAGACGGAGAGAGAGCACACATGAGAGAGAGAGAGAAAGACAGAGAGAGAGAGAGCACACATGAGAGAGAGAGAGAGAAAGACGGAGAGAGAGCACACATGAGAGAGAGAAAGACAGAGAGAGCACACATGAGAGAGAGAGAGAAAGACAGAGAGAGAGCACACATGAGAGAGAGAGCACACATGAGAGAGAGAGAAAGACAGAGAGAGAGAGAGCACACATGAGAGAGAGAGAGAAAGACAGAGAGAGAGAGAAAGACAGAGAGATGGCACACATGAGAGAGAGACTACCTCACAAAGCCTCTCTCTCTCTCCATAGAATCACACAGAAGACGTCTCTCTCTCTCTCAGCAGCTACAGGTGAACTGAGTCGAAGTCGCCTTCCTTGATCCACAGCTGCCAATCACTGTTCCCTCAGCCAATAGCACAGCAGCTTGGGTTGTGTTGGGGAGGGGGGCGTGATGTCGTCGGGATTGGTTGGTTGGTTTAAACTGTGTGAGATGTGATTGGAGGAGGAAGGAAGGGTGGAGGCTGTCGGTGTTTGAGTGCCATGACGGTGTGTTGCACCAGTCCTCCTCAACCTGTAGAGGGCAGAGAGGACTGAGGTTACTGCCAGGAAGCTGCGCTGGAACGGCCGACCAGGTGGTGAACACCAACCCGGCAGCTCCCATGGTACCAGAGTCTACAAGTCGTGACGTATCCGTGAACTGTCACCTTTTGTGGTGCAAACATACTTTATTATGAACATGGGGTATCGTCAGAAATATGATGTTGACCTGCTGGGATTCATAACAACATCACTCAAACCACCTGCATCAAGGAACAATAATCTGGCTGAATCTGATTTGTCCTGATTTTAAGACCGAACAAGCGACCCAACCGCTGTGACCTCGTGACGTCACTACGACTCGATCACATGGTACATTCTGACTTTACAAGCTGATGAGGAGCGACCGAACGCACCACAGCACCAAAGGACAAACATTTAGTTTCACTCAATGGGATTTTAATGGGTGCAGGGCTGCACGTTAACATAGCCCTGGTGCTACAGAGGGTGATCGTTTTGTAGCACAGGCCAAAATCTTGTAGCACGAATATAGAACGTGTTATACATTTGTAACAGTCACAAATGTGCCTATTGTATTTGTGTTGTTATTTAGTTGCAGTGCCATGTTTGGTCACTAAGTGGCGCGCCATTGTTTGTACCTGATGTAGCTACAGGCTTCATTTGATTGAACCTGAGCCAGTGACTTCTTCACTTCCTGTTCCACCTGACGTCCGACAGCAACGACAGTAAAGGGCTCTAGTAACGTTGTGGCTAGTAGTCGTTTTAATATAGTTGTGTATATTGAATAATGCCGGATGACCAGGCATCGTATGGCCATAGTCCTTATTGTATATTTTTGTAAATAATAAATGGGTTTGTGCCAAATCCCAAAAGCAACAATGTCTGTTAAGCTATTGTGCTAAGCTATCCTGGTGCTGTCATTTTCATGCTGACAAGTTGACGTCACACAGCCAGACACGTTACTGTAAGGAATTATGGGATGTGGTGTTGGGTGTATGGACTCTATTAGGGGTGGGAATCACCAGTTTCATCACAATACGATACGATATAGATTCTTTGGACAACGATACGATATTTTGCCGATATCACAAAGTCTGCCGCGATACGATACGATGCAGGCGCCTGCGATCGATACGAGACGATATCATGAGCCCAATCAAACGATCAGTAACATTTAGATCAACTCAAAATAGGTAACGAAAATATCATTTGAATTTTTTTTTATAGCTCTTCCAGACATTTAAATGAAAAACAATCTATTGTTTTGAATACAAATAGACCTCCTGTTCACACAATATATCAAAACACAAGTGCCACGTTTTGATATATTGAGCTTTAAACTTGAAATAACTTTAAGTCAAATGATTTGGAACACACAACCTAAAACCCCTCCCTACCTCCCTCTCCCAAACCGTTCCTAAACAAATTCTGTCTATGGTATCTATAGTGTGTGTGTGTTTACTGTTTCTGTCTATGGTATCTATAGTGTGTGTGTGTTTACTGTTTCTGTCTATGGTATCTATAGTGTGTGTGTGTTTACTGTTTCTGTCTATGGTATCTATAGTGTGTGTGTGTGTGTGTTTACTGTTTATGTCTATGGTATCTATAGTGTGTGTGTTTACTGTTTCTGTCTATGGTATCTATAGTGTGTGTGTGTACTGTTTCTGTCTATGGTATCTATAGTGTGTATTTACTGTTTCTGTCTATGGTATCTATAGTGTGTGTGTGTGTGTGTGTGTGTGTGTTTACTGTTTATGTCTATGGTATCTATAGTGTGTGTGTTTACTGTTTCTGTCTATGGTATCTATAGTGTGTGTGTTTACTGTTTCTGTCTATGGTATCTATAGTGTGTGTATTTACTGTTTCTGTCTATGGTATCTATAGTGTGTGTGTGTACTGTTTCTGTCTATGGTATCTATAGTGTGTGTGTGTACTGTTTCTGTCTATGGTATCTATAGTGTGTGTGTTTACTGTTTCTGTCTATGGTATCTATAGTGTGTGTGTGTACTGTTTCTGTCTATGGTATCTATAGTGTGTGTGTGTGTACTGTTTCTGTCTATGGTATCTATAGTGTGTGTGTGTACTGTTTCTGTCTATGGTATCTATAGTGTGTGTGTGTACTGTTTCTGTCTATGGTATCTATAGTGTGTGTGTTTACTGTTTCTGTCTATGGTATCTATAGTGTGTGTGTGTACTGTTTCTGTCTATGGTATCTATAGTGTGTGTGTTTACTGTTTCTGTCTATGGTATCTATAGTGTGTGTGTGTTTACTGTTTCTGTCTATGGCATCTATAGTGTGTGTGTGTGTGTACTGTTTCTGTCTATGGTATCTATAGTGTGTGTGTGTGTGTGTGTTTACTGTTTCTGTCTATGGTATCTATAGTGTGTGTGTGTTTACTGTTTCTGTCTATGGTATCTATAGTGTGTGTGTGTACTGTTTCTGTCTATGGTATCTATAGTGTGTGTGTGTGTTTACTGTTTCTGTCTATGGTATCTATAGTGTGTGTGTGTGTGTGTACTGTTTCTGTCTATGGTATCTATAGTGTGTGTGTGTGTTTACTGTTTCTGTCTATGGTATCTATAGTGTGTGTGTTTACTGTTTCTGTCTATGGTATCTATAGTGTGTGTTTACCGTTTCTGTCTATGGTATCTATAGTGCGTGTGTGTGTGTGTGTGTGTGTGTGTGTTTACTGTTTCTGTCTATGGTATCTATAGTGTGTGTGTGTGTGTTTACTGTTTCTGTCTATGGTATCTATAATGTGTGTGTGTGTACTGTTTCTGTCTATGGTATCTATAGTGTGTGTCTCTACTGTTGCTGTCTATGGTATCTATAGTGTGTGTGTATGTGTACTGTTTCTGAGTTACACTTTGTGTATATTTTAATGTGTGTGGTTCTGTATGTGTCTTATCTGTAAGCCTGTCTGTGGGTTCTGTATGTAGGGCGTTATCTGTGAGCCTGGGTCAGGGTCAGACCCTGTGAGCCTGGGTCAGGGTCAGACCCTGTGAGCCTGGGTCAGGGTCAGACCCTGTGAGCCTGGGTCAGGGTCAGACCCTGTGAGCCTGGGTCAGACCCTGTGAGCCTGGTGAGAGAAAATGGTGGTTTTTTCAATGTATATTTGGTTTATAAAACTGATATAAAGAGACGCTTTAAGAGGGTAATATCATTATCATCACGGGATGATATTGACGGTGGAGAAGAAGAGGTTTCACAAGCACACTGCCAGCCAGGGTGTTTGTTTTGAATTCCGATTGGAAGACAAAACAAAGATAAGGGGCCACAGAGGCAGAGCGCGATGGAGGTTTTGACAGTAACTGCGTTTTGTGTGTAAAGGTTATTTAGCAGTTGTCATGACAGCGCGGCACATGACAACCAGAAAGGGGTGGGCCGTCGTTGCCACAATGAAGATCTATAAGTCGAACAGTGCTTCCGGGTGTGAGGCAGACCAAAGAAACGAATCCCACAGGAGGGAAGGGACCAAGAGACTCTCTCCTCTTATCACAGAGGGGGGGGGGGAGAATGCCACATCATCATTAGCTTCGGCTACCACGAGGATGGTCTTGGCTAACGAACAGGCCTGACCACTGTTGGACTGAGAGACAGAGGGACAATAGACTGAACACACCGAAAGGTCATTAGAATAGACTTTGCAAGGACAATACAATCTGTTAACATCTGAGCTGAGGTTCCTGTTTATAGCAATAAACAACGCTTTTCCTCATAAGGTATTTCACGTTGTCGAAGTGTCGAATTCTTACGGAGGTGGAGAATTATTATGGTTTGCGGATTGTACTAACGGGGTGAGATAAGGATTTAATCAACCGGTATCGGAGACGTCAGGACCATTAAAATGACACAACGCAGAGGAATTGGATGGAGAGACAAACAGACGAAGACGTGATACTGGCCAGTTTGATCAGGATCTAACAGTTGTTGCCGTTTGGACCCGGATTATTGCTTGCTTTGAAGTTGCTTGAAAGGAAGAGACTGTGCGCAGTGCCGAGGCGTGAAGGGGTAGCCATGGACGCGAGCCAAGCCAGCGAGCGAGCCAAGCAAGGCCAACGCCATGGACCCAGCGAGCGAGCCGAGCAAGGCCGGAGAGATAAACAGCGCCATGGACCAGAACAACTGACGGTGAAAAGATAAAGTGAGTCTCAACAACTTCACAAGCCAATAAGAAAACGAACAATAGAGTATCCGTAAACGTAATTAGTTTGACACAGAGAATGCCAGCTGTAATAGTGTGTTTGAATAACAGCAGAGCGGCGCCGGTTTTTGTCTTATCTACAGAGCACAGAAGCCACTGTATAGGAGATGGGAAGGGAGGCAAAGGGGAGATGTTCATTCAATTAAAGGGGCAACATCGTATTTAGTTTGATTACTGTTCAAACGCAGAAAGCGGGAAGCGGGACTGTGACGTGAAGGGAGCAGTGAACAAACGTTACGGGTGTGGTCGGTAGCGAGAGAATGTTTGAGGCATTAAAGGGACGGTGGAAAAAAAAAGGGACATTTTTTTTGAGCAGACAAAATGGCCGCAGAGCCACGAGGGGTTTAGAACCAGGAAGTGACACGTCAGCTACAATCCTCTAGACTGAGTTTGGCCGCCATCTAGGGGGGCAGTGGGATAATACACGCAAATGGAGGAGGAGTAGGTCGCCACCTAGTGGCGGAAGGGGGGGGGTAGTGCTGGGGAGTTTCCATTACCCATAGGGGAATATTTAGAGTTTAATTTAATTAAGGAGTTTAATTGCGGAGGGGGGGGTAGTGCTGGGGAGTTTCCATTACCCATAGGGGAATATTTAGAGTTTAAGTTAATTAAGGAGTTTAATTTTTTCAAAATTACCAACTGCTTGTGTGTATACACGGTGGTGTATGTGAGAACTTTGTAAAGGAACTCAAAGTGTGGTATAGAGCGACGTGACAGCTCCAGGGCAACGTAGACAGCCCCGTGTGTGGTATAGAGCGACGGGACAGCTCCAGGGCGACGGTAGACAGCCCCGTAGGGTATAGAGCGACGTGACAGCTCCAGGGCGACGTAGACAGCCCTGTGTGTGGTATAGAGCGACGGGACAGCTCCAGGGCGACGGTAGACAGCCCCGTAGGGTATAGAGCGACGTGACAGCTCCAGGGCGACGGAAACAGCCCCGTAGGGTATAGAGCGACGTGACAGCTCAAGGGCGACGGAAACAGCCCCGTAGGGTATAGAGCGACGTGACAGCTCCAGGGCGACGGAAACAGCCCCGTAGGGTATATAGAGCGACGTGACAGCTCCAGGGCGACGGAAACAGCCCCGTAGGGTATAGAGCAACGTACAGCTCCAGGGCGACGGAGACAGCCCCGTTTAGGGTAGAGCAACGGACAGCTCTGTTGTATGTTAGATAATAGTACGAGTACGTGTATGTGAGTTAGGGGCAGGGAACCAACCTGCTCTGTTGTATGTTAGAGCGATGCTCGGTTGGATGTTATTATCATAATAATAATATCGATATACGGGTTAATTAAATAGATGCGGTTAATTAAATAAGTTTAATTATGATATAAGAGGGAGTTCGATCTCCAGTGGGGCCTTCTCACACCTAATAAATAGGCAGAGTCTTGAAGACACGTCACCAGAAAGAACTGGCGCGCGCTGGGGGTCACCCGTGGGACGAACAGATAGAGCGCGGAGTGGGTATCGTTTAGCTGCTGGTGTCACGCCGGAAGACAAACAGGGAACAGCCCTGTAGGATTAGATATGGGTGTTGAGAAGGTGGGGGACTAATAAAGAACAAATAGCGCCATGGGCTGTAGGACACTCACACCGTCCAACAGTCTGAAAGGGCGTGGCCATGGCAGGGGCTTGCAGAGGAAAAAATATATAGAGAACGAGCTGCAGGCCCAAAGCCACGGTAGACTAATAGAAAAACACCGGGTCGAGTGTACAGAAAAACTGCTGGCGTGGTGTTTCTGCTTTCAGAGTCTGGAGAGGGCCGACGGCGGTGGAGATGAGCCTCAACCAAGATGACCAACGGGGCGGAGACGGCCGACGGGGCGGAGTCCAGCGGTCGCAGGCGGTGTTGCCCAGGAGAGAACGAGGCGGACATCGGAGGGGGCTTCCCTGCGGAGACGCTGTTTAGAGAGCGTTTTGAAACAACAGAGCATGGGCGATGAATCATGGACAAACAGGGACTTCCTTTCAGAGTCAATCAGGAGATCGAGAGACGAGACAACAGCGAGAAGTCCTGTGTTCATTGATTAGGAGTATGAGATATAAATGGAGGATTCATATATAAGATATATGTATAGAAGGATATATATATATAGAAGGTAGATAAGAGGGAGAACAGTAAAACAACAGGATATAATTATTGGGAGCAGACAGGGGGACTCTTTGTGCACGAAGGGGGGCGCAAACAGACATCAGGCAGCAAGATCACTGGGTTGACCGTGGGCCGTCTTCATTTCTTGTGCACGAGAGATGAGGTTGGTTTGCTTCAACCACAGGCTATTTTTGGCATAATTAATTAAAAAAAACAAATAATGATTTATGATTCTGAAGGGGTGATAAGAATCAAGGGGGGATTGAGAGAAAATGGTGGTTTTTTCAATGTATATTTGGTTTATAAAACTGATATAAAGAGACGCTTTAAGAGGGTAATATCATTATCATCATGGGATGATATTGACGGTGGAGAAGAAGAGGTTTCACAAGCACACTGCCAGCCAGGGTGTTTGTTTTGAATTCCGATTGGAAGACAAAACAAAGATAAGGGGCCACAGAGGCAGAGCGCGATGGAGGTTTTGACAGTAACTGCGTTTTGATGTGTGTAAAGGTTATTTAGCAGTTGTCATGACAGCGCGGCACATGACAACCAGAAAGGGGTGGGCCGTCGTTGCCACGACGAAGATCTATAAGTCGAACAGTGTTTCCGGGTGTGAGGCAGACCAAAGAAACGAATCCCACAGGAGGGAAGGGACCAAGAGACTCTCTCCTCTTATCACAGAGGGGGGGGGGAGAATGCCACATCATCATTAGCTTCGGCTACCACGAGGATGGTCTTGGCTAACGAACAGGCCTGACCACTGTTGGACTGAGAGACAGAGGGACAATAGACTGGAAGATATGACTGAAATATCATTAGATAGACTGAACACACCGAAAGGTCATTAGAATAGACTTTGCAAGGACAATACAATCTGTTAACATCTGAGCTGAGGTTCCTGTTTATAGCAACAAACAACGCTTTTCCTCATAAGGTATTTCACGTTGTCGAAGTGTCGAATTCTTACGGAGGTGGAGAGTTATTATGGTTTGCGGATTGTACTAACGGGGTGAGATAAGGATTTAATCAACCGGTATCGGAGACGTCAGGACCATTAAAATGACACAACGCAGAGGAATTGGATGGAGAGCCAAACAGACGAAGACGTGATACTGGCCAGTTTGATCAGGATCTAACACTGGGTTAGGGTCAGACCCTGTGAGCCTGGGTTAGGGTCAGAGGTCAGGGTCAGGGGTCAGGGTCAGGTAGCAGGACGCTACCTTCGCTGTCCGTGCTGCTCTCGGAGTCGCTGCTGCCGGAGTACGCCCCGAGGCCCGGCAGGACGCCCACGCACACCGCGGCCGAGGGCAGGTGCAGGATGCCCCCTCGCCCGGGGCCCAGGGGGGCCGCTGAGGGGCTCTTAGCCGTCACCACAGGGCAGCTCAGGGGGGCCGCTGAGGGGCTCTTAGCCGTCACCACGGGGCCGGTCAGGGGGGCCGCTGAGGGGCTCTTAGCCGTCACCACGGGGCCGGTCAGGGGGTCCTCAGCCCTTCCTCCTCCTCCCACCTCCTGTTCTGGACATAAAAACACACCAGCAGTTTTCTAACCATTTGTAGGAATGGTTTCAGTATCTAGTTGTCCTGTGTTGTCATTTGTGGAGCTCCTGATGAGCATTCTGGTGACTCATCACTCTGTGCTGCCTGCAGGTTAAACTCATCATCACCTGGTGACTCATCACTCTGTGCTGCCTGCAGGTTAAACTCATCATCACCTGGTGACTCATCACTCTGTGCTGCCTGCAGGTTAAACTCATCATCACCTGGTGACTCATCACTCTGTGCTGCCTGCAGGTTAAACTCATCATCACCTGGTGACTCATCACTCTGTGCTGCCTGCAGGTTAAACTCATCATCACCTGGTGACTCATCACTCTGTGCTGCAGGTTAAACTCATCATCACCTGGTGACTCATCACTGTGCTGCCTGCAGGTTAAACTCATCATCACCTGGTGACTCATCACTATGTGCTGCCTGCAGGTTAAACTCATCATCACCTGGTGACTCATCACTCTGTGCTGCCTGCAGGTTAAACTCATCATCACCTGGTGACTCATCACTCTGTGCTGCCTGCAGGTTAAACTCATCATCACCTGGTGACTCATCACTCTGTGCTGCCTGCAGGTTAAACTCATCATCACCTGGTGACTCATCACTCTGTGCTGCAGGTTAAACTCATCATCACCTGGTGACTCATCACTCTGTGCTGCCTGCAGGTTAAACTCATCATCACCTGGTGACTCATCACTCTGTGCTGCCTGCAGGTTAAACTCATCATCACCTGGTGACTCATCACTCTGTGCTGCCTGCAGGTTAAACTCATCATCACCTGGTGACTCATCACTCTGTGCTGCAGGTTAAACTCATCATCACCTGGTGACTCATCACTGTGCTGCCTGCAGGTTAAACTCATCATCACCTGGTGACTCATCACTATGTGCTGCCTGCAGGTTAAACTCATCATCACCTGGTGACTCATCACTCTGTGCTGCCTGCAGGTTAAACTCATCATCACCTGGTGACTCATCACTCTGTGCTGCCTGCAGGTTAAACTCATCATCACCTGGTGACTCATCACTCTGTGCTGCCTGCAGGTTAAACTCATCATCACCTGGTGACTCATCACTCTGTGCTGCAGGTTAAACTCATCATCACCTGGTGACTCATCACTCTGTGCTGCCTGCAGGTTAAACTCATCATCACCTGGTGACTCATCACTCTGTGCTGCCTGCAGGTTAAACTCATCATCACCTGGTGACTCATCACTCTGTGCTGCCTGCAGGTTAAACTCATCATCACCTGGTGACTCATCACTCTGTGCTGCCTGCAGGTTAAACTCATCATCACCTGGTGACTCATCACTCTGTGCTGCCTGCAGGTTAAACTCATCATCACCTGGTGACTCATCACTCTGTGCTGCAGGTTAAACTCATCATCACCTGGTGACTCATCACTCTGTCTGACTTTTGTTGTCTGTCTGTCTGTTACCTGTCTGTCTGTCTGTTACCTACCTGTCTGTCTGCTGCCGTTTCCTGTTGACATTGTTGTTGTTGTTTCTGTCTTCTGTTTCTTACTGCTGTCTGATGACTGAGAGGAGCTGAGAGAGAGACACACAGAGAGAGAGAGAGAGAGAGAGAGAGAAAGAGAGACATTTATTTGACTATATATTCTGGCTGGAGCTACATACAGGTGCAGCTCAATGAATTAGAATATCGTGGAAAAGCCAATATATTCCACTGCATTGCTGCAGTAATTCGTGCAAAAGGAGCCCCAACCAAGTACTGGGTGAACATACTTTTCAGAAGGCAGACATTTCTATATTACAATTTTTTTTTTTATTGGTCTCTTATGTAATATTCAAACTTTCTGAGATACTGACTTTTGGGCTGTAAGCCATAATCATCCAAATTAAAACAAATAAAGGCTTGAAATATTTCACTTTGTGTGTAATGAATCTATAATCTATGAGAGTTTCGCTTTTTGAATTGAATTACTGAGATAAAATAACGTTTCCACGATATTCTAATTGATTGCACTGCACCTGTATATTGGCATTGAGTTTGGTGACAGTCAGCCTGTTCTGAGCCATAATAACAAAATACACGTTTACAACACAGGGTCAGGGTGGCTTCACAACACAGGCTCAGGGGTCAGGGTGGCTTCACAACACAGGCTCAGGGTGGCTTCACAACACAGGGTCAGGGTGGCTTCACAACACAGGGTGGCTTCACAACACAGGGTCAGGGTGGCTTCACAACACAGGGTGGCCTCACAACACAGGGTGGCTTCACAACACAGGCTCAGGGTGGCTTCACAACACAGGGTGGCTTCACAACACAGGCTCAGGGTGGCTTCACAACACAGGCTCAGGGTGGCTTCACAACACAGGGTGGCTTCACAACACAGGCTCAGGGTGGCTTCACAACACAGGCTCAGGGTGGCTTCACAACACAGGGTGGCTTCACAACACAGGCTCAGGGTGGCTTCACAACACAGGGTGGCTTCACAACACAGGGTGGCTTCACAACACAGGCTCAGGGTGGCTTCACAACACAGGCTCAGGGTGGCTTCACAACACAGGCTCAGGGTGGCTTCACAACACAGGCTCAGGGTGGCTTCACAACACAGGCTCAGGGTGGCTTCACAACACAGGCTCAGGGTGGCTTCACAACACAGGGTCAGGGTGGCTTCACAACACAGGCTCAGGGTGGCTTCACAACACAGGCTCAGGGTGGCTTCACAACACAGGCTCAGGGTGGCTTCACAACACAGGGTGGCTTCACAACACAGGGTCAGGGTGGCTTCACAACACAGGGTGGCTTCACAACACAGGGTGGCTTCACAACACAGGGTGGCTTCACAGCACAGCGTCAGGGTGGCTTCACAACACAGGGTGGCTTCACAGCACAGCGTCAGGGTGGCTTCACAACACAGGCTCAGGGTGGCTTCACAACACAGGCTCAGGGTGGCCTCACAACACAGGCTCAGGGTGGCTTCACAACACAGAAACACAGGGTCAGGGTGGCTTCACAACACAGGGTCAGGGTGGCTTCACAACACAGGGTCAGGGTGGCTTCACAACACAGAAACACAGGGTCAGGGTGGCTTCACTAGCAGCACCATTATATACCTGCGTCTCTTCACGGCTCCAGCCAATAGGTGAGCCTGAGACAGGTGGCTGGTCCTCGGTCCCGCCTTCTTCTCAGGCTCCCGCCGGCCACTGTCATTGGCTGCCCGCTTCACCAGAGCGCTGTGACATCACAGGGTTAAGGAGTTTTATAGGACCGTTCATTCATTCATTCAGGCTGCGTCCACACCGACCCTCGTGGCGTCCGCACACACCACTCTGTCTGCACACACCACTCTGTCTGCACACACCACTCTGTCTGCACACACCACTCTGTCTGCACACACCACTCCGTCTGCACACACCACTCTGTCTGCACACACCACTCTGTCTGCACACACCACTCCGTCTGCACACACCACTCTGTCTGCACACACCACTCCGTCTGCACACACCACTCCGTCTGCTCACACCACTCCGTCTGCACACACCACTCCGTCTGCTCACACCACTCCGTCTGCACACACCACTCCGTCTGCTCACACCACTCCGTCTGCACACACCACTCCGTCTGCTCACACCACTCCGTCTGCACACACCACTCTGTCTGCACACACCACTCCGTCTGCTCACACCACTCTGTCTGCACACACCACTCCGTCTGCACACACCACTCCGTCTGCTCACACCACTCCGTCTGCACACACCACTCTGTCTGCACACACCTCCGTCTGCACACACCACTCTGTCTGCACACACCACTCTGTCTGCACACACCACTCAGTCTGCTCACACCACTCTGTCCGCACACACCACTCCGTCCGCACACACCACTCCGTCTGCACACCCCTGAAGCAGAGACTTCGCAGAGAGGTCGCAGACTCGTCATTTTCGTTTTTAGTTTGAAATCTAATTTTCGTTTGAGTGTGGATGGGCGGCAGGCTTAGGGAGTAACGGAATACAGTAATCAGAACACACATTTTTGTAAAAAAAAATTTAAACTGGGGTTATTTTTCAGGATTACATTTAAAAAACAATTTGTATATACATACACGGTCTGCCACAATGCTTGGGAGCAATTGACTGCACACACATACTAACTCCACAGACTACATCAACAGAAAGGCAACCACAGAGTAGATAATCCGCTTCCTGTTTACAATGACACATGCGTGGTCATGTGACGTGCATTTTCAGGTGAATTACGTTGTTTTTAACGAAAACGTAGATGTGGACATAGCCTCGGCCGTTCAATGACTCACTCACTGTTGGCCACTCTGCCTAGTGAGATGTGGTTACACACCAAGACCCACATGGAAACCAGTCTATTGTTAAATCACCATTCTGAAAATGTAAGATGAAAACTAGGTGAAAACGCTTCTGCAACTAGGACAGATTCTCCAGCACTCCATGGGGTCGATCCCTTCAGGAGCCGCAGCAACAGATGGTCATAGTTTGATCAACACATCTTTCCCAGCGTGAAGATGCTGCTTCCCAAACAAAATAAATAGTATAGTTTCTGTTCATAGTTTCTGTCTTCAAAAGGTTTTATAATAAACATATAGTTTCTACCTTCAGAAGGTTTTATAAGAAACATAGTTTCTGTCTTCAGAAGGTTTTTATAAGAAACAGTTTCTGCCTTCAGAAGGTTTTATAAGAAACATAGTTTCTGTCTTCAGAAGGTTTTATAAGAAACATATAGTTTCTGTCTTCAGAAGGTTTTATAAGAAACGTATAGTTTCTACCTTCAGAAGGTTTTATAAGAAACATATAGTTTCTGTCTTCAGAAGGTTTTATAATAAACATATAGTTTCTGTCTTCAGAAGGTTTTATAAGAAACAGTTTCTGCCTTCAGAAGGTTTTATAAGAAACAGTTTCTGCCTTCAGAAGGTTTTATAAGAAACATATAGTTTCTGTCTTCAGACGGTTTTATAAGAAACATAGTTTCTGCCTTCAGAAGGTTTTATAAGAAACATATAGTTTCTAGCTTCAGAAGGTTTTATAAGAAACATATAGTTTCTGCCTTCAGAAGGTTTTATAAAAAACAGTTTCTGCCTTCAGAAGGTTATATAAGAAAGATATAGTTTCTGTCTTCAGAAGGTTTTATAAGAAACATATAGTTTCTGTCTTCAGAAGGTTTTATAAGAAACATAGTTTGTCTTCAGAAGGTTTTATAAGAAACATACAGTTTCTGTCTTCAGAAGGTTTTATAAGAAACATATAGTTTCTGTCTTCAGAAGGTTTTATAAGAAACAGTTTCTGCCTTCAGAAGGTTTTATAAGAAACATAGTTTCTGCCTTCAGAAGGTTTTATAAGAAACATATAGTTTCGGTCTTCAGAAGGTTTTATAAGAAACAGTTTCTACCTTCAGAAGGTTTTATAAGAAACATATAGTTTCTGCCTTCAGAAGGTTTTATAAGAAACAGTTTCTGCCTTCAAAAGGTTTTATAATAAACATACAGTTTCTGCATTCAGAAGGTTTTTATAAGAAACAGTTTCTGCCTTCAGAAGGTTTTATAAGAAACATACAGGTTTTGCCTTCAGAAGGTTTTATAAGAAACATATAGTTTCTGTCTTCAGAAGGTTTTATAAGAAACAGTTTCTACCTTCAGAAGGTTTTATAAGAAACATATAGTTTCTGCCTTCAGAAGGTTTTATAAGAAACAGTTTCTGCCTTCAAAAGGTTTTATAATAAACACAGTTTCTGCCTTCAGAAGGTTTTTATAAGAAACAGTTTCTGCCTTCAGAAGGTTTTATAAGAAACATACAGGTTCTGCCTTCAGAAGGTTTTATAAGAAACATATAGTTTCTGTCTTCAGAAGGTTTTATAAGAAACATATAGTTTCTGTCTTCAGAAGGTTTTATAAGAAACAGTTTCTGCCTTCAGAAGTTTTTATAAGAAACAGTTTCTGTCTTCAGAAGGTTTTATAAGAAACATAGTTTCTGCCTTCAGAAGGTTTTATAAGAAACATAGTTTCTGTCTTCAGAAGGTTTTATAAGAAACATAGTTTCTGTCTTCAGAAGGTTTTATAAGAAACGTATAGTTTCTACCTTCAGAAGGTTTTATAAGAAACATATAGTTTCTGTCTTCAGAAGGTTTTATAATAAACATAGTTTCTGTCTTCAGAAGGTTTTATAAGAAACAGTTTCTGCCTTCAGAAGGTTTTATAAGAAACAGTTTCTGCCTTCAGAAGGTTTTATAAGAAACATATAGTTTCTGTCTTCAGACGGTTTTATAAGAAACATAGTTTCTGCCTTCAGAAGGTTTTATAAGAAACATATAGTTTCTAGCTTCAGAAGGTTTTATAAGAAACATATAGTTTCTGCCTTCAGAAGGTTTTATAAGAAACAGTTTCTGCCTTCAGAAGGTTATATAAGAAAGATATAGTTTCTGTCTTCAGAAGGTTTTATAAGAAACATATAGTTTCTGTCTTCAGAAGGTTTTATAAGAAACATAGTTTGTCTTCAGAAGGTTTTATAAGAAACATACAGTTTCTGTCTTCAGAAGGTTTTATAAGAAACATATAGTTTCTGTCTTCAGAAGGTTTTATAAGAAACAGTTTCTGCCTTCAGAAGGTTTTATAAGAAACATAGTTTCTGCCTTCAGAAGGTTTTATAAGAAACATATAGTTTCTGTCTTCAGAAGGTTTTATAAGAAACAGTTTCTACCTTCAGAAGGTTTTATAAGAAACATATAGTTTCTGCCTTCAGAAGGTTTTATAAGAAACAGTTTCTGCCTTCAAAAGGTTTTATAATAAACATACAGTTTCTGCCTTCAGAAGGTTTTTATAAGAAACAGTTTCTGTCTTCAAAAGGTTTTATAAGAAACATACAGGTTTTGCCTTCAGAAGGTTTTATAAGAAACATATAGTTTCTGTCTTCAGAAGGTTTTATAAGCAACAGTTTCTACCTTCAGAAGGTTTTATAAGAAACATATAGTTTCTGCCTTCAGAAGGTTTTATAAGAAACAGTTTCTGCCTTCAAAAGGTTTTATAATAAACACAGTTTCTGCCTTCAGAAGGTTTTTATAAGAAACAGTTTCTGCCTTCAGAAGGTTTTATAAGAAACATACAGGTTCTGCCTTCAGAAGGTTTTATAAGAAACATATAGTTTCTGTCTTCAGAAGGTTTTATAAGAAACATATAGTTTCTGTCTTCAGAAGGTTTTATAAGAAACAGTTTCTGGCTTCAGAAGTTTTTATAAGAAACAGTTTCTGTCTTCAGAAGGTTTTATAAGAAACAGTTTCTGCCTTCAGAAGGTTTTATAAGAAACATATAGTTTCTGTCTTCAGAGGTTTTATAAGAAACATATAGTTTCTGTCTTCAGAAGGTTTTATAAGAAACAGTTTCTGCCTTCAGAAGGTTTTATAAGAAACATAGTTTCTGTCTTCAGACGGTTTTATAAGAAACAGTTTCTGCCTTCAGAAGGTTTTATAAGAAACAGTTTCTGTCTTCAGAAGGTTTTATAAGAAACAGTGTCTGCCTTCAGAAGGTTTTATAAGAAACAGTTTCTGCCTTCAGAAGGTTTTATAAGAAACAGTTTCTGCCTTCAGAAGGTTTTATAAGAAACAGTTTCTGCCTTCAGAAGGTTTTATAAGAAACATATAGTTTCTGTCTTCAGAAGGTTTTATAAGAAACATATAGTTTCTGTCTTCAGAAGGTTTTATAAGAAACATACAGTTTCTGTCTTCAGAAGGTTTTATAAGAAACATATAGTTTCTACCTTCAGAAGGTTTTATAAGAAACATAGTTTCTGCCTTCAGAAGGTTTTATAAGAAACATAGTTTCTGCCTTCAGAAGGTTTTATAAGAAACGTATAGTTTCTGTCTTCAGAAGGTTTTATAAGAAAAATATAGTTTCTGTCTTCAGAAGGTTTTATAAGAAACAGTTTCTGTCTTCAGAAGGTTTTATAAGAAACAGTTTCTGCCTTCAGAAGGTTTTATAAGAAACATACAGTTTCTGCCTTCAGAAGGTTTTATAAGAAACATATAGTTTCTGCCTTCAGAAGGTTTTATAAGAAACATATAGTTTCTGTCTTCAGAAGGTTTTATAAGAAACAGTTTCTGCCTTCAGAAGGTTTTATAAGAAACATAGTTTCTGTCTTCAGAAGGTTTTATAAGAAACAGTTTCTGCCTTCAGAAGGTTTTATAAGAAACAGTTTCTGTCTTCAGAAGGTTTTATAAGAAACATAGTTTCTGCCTTCAGAAGGTTTTATAAGAAACATAGTTTCTGTCTTCAGAAGGTTTTATAAGAAACAGTTTCTGCCTTCAGAAGGTTTTATAAGAAACATATAGTTTCTGTCTTCAGACGGTTTTATGAGAAACAGTTTCTGCCTTCAGAAGGTTTTATAAGAAACAGTTTCTGTCTTCAGAAGGTTTTATAAGAAACAGTGTCTGCCTTCAGAAGGTTTTATAAGAAACAGTTTCTGCCTTCAGAAGGTTTTATAAGAAACAGTTTCTGCCTTCAGAAGGTTTTATAAGAAACAGTTTCTGCCTTCAGAAGGTTTTATAAGAAACATAGTTTCTGCCTTCAGAAGGTTTTATAAGAAACATATATTTTTTGTCTTCAGAAGGTTTTATAAGAAACATATAGTTTCTGTCTTCAGAAGGTTTTATAAGAAACATACAGTTTCTGTCTTCAGAAGGTTTTATAAGAAACATATAGTTTCTACCTTCAGAAGGTTTTATAAGAAACATAGTTTCTGCCTTCAGAAGGTTTTATAAGAAACATAGTTTCTGCCTTCAGAAGGTTTTATAAGAAACATAGTTTCTGTCTTCAGAAGGTTTTATAAGAAAAATATAGTTTCTGTCTTCAGAAGGTTTTATAAGAAACAGTTTCTGTCTTCAGAAGGTTTTATAAGAAACAGTTTCTGCCTTTAGAAGGTTTTATAAGAAACACAGTTTCTGCCTTCAGAAGGTTTTATAAGAAACATATAGTTTCTGTCTTCAGAAGGTTTTATAAGAAACAGTTTCTACCTTCAGAAGGTTTTATAAGAAACATAGTTTCTGCCTTCAGAAGGTTTTATAAGAAACAGTTTCTGCCTTCAGAAGGTTTTATAATAAACATACAGTTTCTGCCTTCAGAAGGTTTTTATAAGAAACAGTTTCTGCCTTCAGAAGGTTTTATAAGAAACATATAGTTTCTGTCTTCAGAAGGTTTTATAAGAAACATATAGTTTCTGTCTTCAGAAGGTTTTATAAGAAACACAGTTTCTGTCTTCAGAAAATTTTATAAGAAACATATAGTTTCTGTCTTCAGAAGGTTTTATAAGAAACAGTTTCTGTCTTCAGAAGGTTTTATAAGAAACATAGTTTCTGTCTTCAGAAGGTTTTATAAGAAACAGTTTCTGCCTTCAGAAGGTTTTATAAGAAACATACAGTTTCTGCCTTCAGAAGGTTTTATAAGAAACATATAGTTTCTGTCTTCAGAAGGTTTTATAAGAAACATATAGTTTCTGTCTTCAGAAGGTTTTATAAGAAACACAGTTTCTACATTCAGAAGGTTTTATAAGAAACACATAGTTTCTGCCTTCAGAAGGTTTTATAAGAAACATATAGTTTCTGTCTTCAGAAGGTTTTATAAGAAACAGTTTCTGCCTTCAGAAGGTTTTATAATAAACAGTTTCTGCCTTCAGAAGGTTTTATAAGAAACATACAGTTTCTGTCTTCAGAAGGTTTTATAAGAAACATATAGTTTCTGCCTTCAGAATGTTTTATAAGAAACAGTTTCTGCCTTCAAAAGGTTTTATAATAAACACAGTTTCTGCCTTCAGAAGGTTTTTATAAGAAACAGTTTCTGCCTTCAGAAGGTTTTATAAGAAACATACAGTTTCTGGCTTCAGAAGGTTTTATAAGAAACATATAGTTTCTGTCTTCAGACGGTTTTATAAGAAACAGTTTCTGTCTTCAGAAGGTTTTATAAGAAACATATAGTTTCTGCCTTCAGAAGGTTTTATAAGAAACATACAGTTTCTGTCTTCAGAAGGTTTTATAAGAAACATATAGTTTCTGCCTTCAGAAGGTTTTATAAGAAACATAGTTTCTGCCTTCAGAAGGTTTTATAAGAAACATATAGTTTCTGTCTTCAGAAGGTTTTATAAGAAACATAGTTTCTGCCTTCAGAAGGTTTTATAAGAAACATACAGTTTCTGCCTTCAGAAGGTTTTATAAGAAACATAGTTTCTGTCTTCAGAAGGTTTTATAAGAAACAGTTTCTACCTTCAGAAGGTTTTATAAGAAACATATAGTTTCTGCCTTCAGAAGGTTTTATAAGATACAGTTTCTGTCTTCAGAAGGTTTTATAAGAAACATAGTTTCTGTCTTCAGAAGGTTTTATAAGAAACAGTTTCTGCCTTCAGAAGGTTTTATAAGAAACATACCGTTTCTGCCTTCAGAAGGTTTTATAAGAAACATAGTTTCTGTCTTCAGAAGGTTTTATAAGAAACAGTTTCTGTCTTCAGAAGGTTTTATAAGAAACATATAGTTTCTGCCTTCAGAAGGTTTTATAAGAAACATACAGTTTCTGTCTTCAGAAGGTTTTATAAGAAACATAGTTTCTGCCTTCAGAAGGTTTTATAAGAAACATATAGTTTCTGCCTTCAGAAGGTTTTATAAGAAACATATAGTTTCTGTCTTCAGAAGGTTTTATAAGAAACATAGTTTCTGTCTTCAGAAGGTTTTATAAGAAACAGTTTCTGCCTTCAGAAGGTTTTATAAGAAACAGTTTCTGTCTTCAGAAGGTTTTATAAGAAACAGTTTCTGCCTTCAGAAGGTTTTATAAGAAACAGTTTCTGCCTTCAGAAGGTTTTATAAGAAACATAGTTTCTGCCTTCAGAAGGTTTTATAAGAAACATATAGTTTCTGTCTTCAGAAGGTTTTATAAGAAACATAGTTTCTGTCTTCAGAAGGTTTTATAAGAAACACAGTTTCTGTCTTCAGAAGGTTTTATAAGAAACATATAGTTTCTACCTTCAGAAGGTTTTATAAGAAACATATAGTTTCTACCTTCAGAAGGTTTTATAAGAAACATAGTTTCTGTCTTCAGAAGGTTTTATAAGAAACCGTTTCTGTCTTCAGAAGGTTTTATAAGAAACAGTTTCTGCCTTCAGAAGGTTTTATAAGAAACATACAGTTTCTGCCTTCAGAAGGTTTTATAAGAAACAGTTTCTGTCTTCAGAAGGTTTTATAAGAAACAGTTTCTACCTTCAGAAGGTTTTATAAGAAACAGTTTCTGCCTTCAGAAGGTTTTATAAGAAACAGTTTCTGCCTTCAGAAGGTTTTATAAGAAACATAGTTTCTGCCTTCAGAAGGTTTTATAAGAAAGTTTCTGCCTTCAGAAGGTTTTATAAGAAACATAGTTTCTGTCTTCAGAAGGTTTTATAAGAAACAGTTTCTGTCTTCAGAAGGTTTTATAAGAAACATATAGTTTCTACCTTCAGAAGGTTTTATAAGAAACATAGTTTCTGCATTCAGAAGGTTTTATAAGAAACATAGTTTCTGTCTTCAGAAGGTTTTATAAGAAACATATAGTTTCTGTCTTCAGAAGGTTTTATAAGAAACAGTTTCTGTCTTCAGAAGGTTTTATAAGAAACAGTTTCTGCCTTCAGAAGGTTTTATAAGAAACATACAGTTTCTGCCTTCAGAAGGTTTTATAAGAAACAGTTTCTGTCTTCAGAAGGTTTTATAAGAAACAGTTTCTACCTTCAGAAGGTTTTATAAGAAACATATAGTTTCTGCCTTCAGAAGGTTTTATAAGAAACAGTTTCTGCCTTCAAAAGGTTTTATAATAAACATACAGTTTCTGCCTTCAGAAGGTTTTTATAAGAAAGTTTCTGCCTTCAGAAGGTTTTATAAGAAACATAGTTTCTGTCTTCAGAAGGTTTTATAAGAAACATAGTTTCTGTCTTCAGAAGGTTTTATAAGAAACACAGTGTCTGTCTTCAGAAGGTTTTATAAGAAAGTTTCTGTCTTCAGAAGGTTTTATAAGAAACATAGTTTCTGTCTTCAGAAGGTTTTATAAGAAACAGTTTCTGCCTTCAGAAGGTTTTATAAGAAACATACAGTTTCTGCCTTCAGAAGGTTTTATAAGAAACATATAGTTTCTGTCTTCAGAAGGATTTATAAGAAACAGTTTCTACATTCAGAAGGTTTTATAAGAAACATATAGTTTCTGCCTTCAGAAGGTTTTTATAAGAAACATATAGTTTCTGTCTTCAGAAGGTTTTATAAGAAACATAGTTTCTGCCTTCAGAAGGTTTTATAAGAAACACAGTTTCTGTCTTCAGAAGGTTTTATAAGAAACATATAGTTTCTGCCTTCAGAAGGTTTTATAAGAAACATATAGTTTCTGTCTTCAGAAGGTTTTATAAGAAACATAGTTTCTGCCTTCAGAAGGTTTTATAAGAAACAGTTTCTGTCTTCAGAAGGTTTTATAAGAAACAGTTTCTGCCTTCAGAAGGTTTTATAAGAAACAGTTTCTGCCTTCAGAAGGTTTTATAAGAAACATAGTTTCTGTCTTCAGAAGGTTTTATAAGAAACAGTTTCTGCCTTCAGAAGGTTTTATAAGAAACATAGTTTCTGTCTTCAGAAGGTTTTATAAGAAACAGTTTCTGCCTTCAGAAGGTTTTATAAGAAACAGTTTCTGTCTTCAGAAGGTTTTATAAGAAACAGTTTCTGCCTTCAGAAGGTTTTATAAGAAACAGTTTCTGCCTTCAGAAGGTTTTATAAGAAACATAGTTTCTGCCTTCAGAAGGTTTTATAAGAAACATATAGTTTCTGTCTTCAGAAGGTTTTATAAGAAACAGTTTCTACATTCAGAAGGTTTTATAAGAAACATATAGTTTCTGCCTTCAGAAGGTTTTATAAGAAACATAGTTTCTGTCTTCAGAAGGTTTTATAAGAAACATAGTTTCTGCCTTCAGAAGGTTTTATAAGAAACATACAGTTTCTGTCTTCAGAAGGTTTTATAAGAAACATATAGTTTCTGCCTTCAGAAGGTTTTATAAGAAACATATAGTTTCTGTCTTCAGAAGGTTTTATAAGAAACATAGTTTCTGCCTTCAGAAGGTTTTATAAGAAACAGTTTCTGTCTTCAGAAGGTTTTATAAGAAACAGTTTCTGCCTTCAGAAGGTTTTATAAGAAACAGTTTCTGCCTTCAGAAGGTTTTATAAGAAACATAGTTTCTGTCTTCAGAAGGTTTTATAAGAAACATAGTTTCTGTCTTCAGAAGGTTTTATAAGAAACAGTTTCTGCCTTCAGAAGGTTTTATAAGAAACAGTTTCTGCCTTCAGAAGGTTTTATAAGAAACAGTTTCTGTCTTCAGAAGGTTTTATAAGAAACAGTTTCTGCCTTCAGAAGGTTTTATAAGAAACAGTTTCTGCCTTCAGAAGGTTTTATAAGAAACAGT
Organism: Notolepis coatsorum; assembly: GCF_963971535.1. Lineage (NCBI taxonomy): Eukaryota > Metazoa > Chordata > Actinopteri > Aulopiformes > Paralepididae > Notolepis > Notolepis coatsorum. The sequence goes on from NC_140170.1 coordinate 30,706,557, forward strand.
TTCTGCCTTCAGAAGGTTTTATAAGAAACAGTTTCTGCCTTCAGAAGGTTTTATAAGAAACATAGTTTCTGCCTTCAGAAGGTTTTATAAGAAACAGTTTCTGCCTTCAGAAGGTTTTATAAGAAACATAGTTTCTGCCTTCAGAAGGTTTTATAAGAAACACAGTTTCTGTCTTCAGAAGGTTTTATAAGAAACATATAGTTTCTGCCTTCAGAAGGTTTTATAAGAAACATATAGTTTCTACCTTCAGAAGGTTTTATAAGAAACATAGTTTCTGCCTTCAGAAGGTTTTATAAGAAACATAGTTTCTGCCTTCAGAAGGTTTTATAAGAAACATAGTTTCTGCCTTCAGAAGGTTTTATAAGAAACATAGTTTCTGCCTTCAGAAGCTTTTATAAGAAACAGTTTCTGTCTTCAGAAGGTACCCTAACCCATATACCGTTAATCTAAACCCTACTGCACCCTATCTAACCACAGACTGCACCCTATCTAACCACAGACTGCACCCCATCTAACCACAGACTGCACCCTATCTAACCACAGACTGCACCCTATCTAACCAGACTGCACCCTATCTAACCACAGACTGCACCCTATCTAACCACAGACTGCACCCTATCTAACCAGACTGCACCCTATCTAACCACAGACTGCACCCTATCTAACCACAGACTGCACCCTATCTAACCACAGACTGCACCCTATCTAACCACAGACTGCACCCTATCTAACCAGACTGCACCCTATCTAACCACAGACTGCACCCTATCTAACCAGACTGCACCCTATCTAACCACAGACTGCACCCTATCTAACCACAGACTGTACCCTATCTAACCACAGACTGCACCCTATCTAACCACAGACTGCACCCTATCTAACCAGACTGCACCCTATCTAACCACAGACTGCACCCTATCTAACCAGACTGCACCCTATCTAACCACAGACTGCACCCTATCTAACCACAGACTGCACCCTATCTAACCAGACTGCACCCTATCTAACCACAGACTGCACCCTATCTAACCACAGACTGCACCCTATCTAACCACAGACTGCACCCTATCTAACCACAGACTGCACCCTATCTAACCACAGATTAGGGGGGGTAACGATGCGACCTCACAACGATTCAATGCATCATGAAATCTCTTAATTTGACCACGATTCGATAAATTTCCTATCAGTTAATTCCCCAAAATAATTTTAATAGACAAATGTGGCTGGGGGAATAACATTTTTATTTACAGTAGATTCATTTAGATTCTAATCGATTCTAACACATTCAAATCGATTAGGGATGTCCGATATTATCGGCCGACCGATATTATCGGCCGATATCGGCAGTAAAATGTGATATCGGAAAATATCGGTATCGGTAAAAAATACAAAAAACAATAACAATATTTGTTATATATATATCAAGTGAAATTATTAGTTACCTGAAATTATTCAGTTTTTTGGGGGGGGAAACCCTGTATATATCGGTATCGGTTGATATCGGTATCGGAAATTAAGAGTTGGACAATATCGGAATATCGGTATCGGTAAAAAAGCCAATATCGAGCATCCCTAAAATCGATGCATCGATTCTAACACATTAGAATCGATGCATTTCGATTAATCGATGCCACAGACCCTACCTAACCGATGGACCACTCATCTGGACCTTGGGGACCGACACCGGGCCAGGGACCAGACCTTGAACAACAGTGTTCTACTCTACTAACATCTGTTTCTCTGGCCTCAACCACTGTGCCCTGGAAACATGACACAGTTCTACAGGCTAAGAGCAACCTGATCAGTCCAGAGAGAGAGAGAGAGAGAGAGAGAGAGAGAGAGAGAGAGAGAGCGAGAGCGAGAGCGAGAGCGAGAGCGAGAGCGAGAGCGAGAGCGAGAGAGAGAGAGAGAGAGAGAGAGAGAGAGAGATAGAGAGAGAGAGAGAGAGAGAGAGAGAGAGAAAGAGAAAGAGAGAAAGAGAGAGACAGAGACAGACAGAGAGAGAGACAGACAGAGACAGACAGAGATACAGAGAGAGACAGAGAGAGAGAGATAGAGTGTGAGAGATAGAGAGAGAGAGCGAGAGAGAGTGTGAGAGAGAGAGAGTGTGAGAGATAGAGAGAGAGAGCGAGAGAGATAGAGTAAGAGAGATAGTGTGAGAGATAGAGTGAGAGAGACAGATATACTGGCAGAAATAATGAGAGAAAACAGAGTGAAAGACTGATGTGTAGTGGTGTTATGGTGTTATGTAAAGATGATCTATTCTTACCAGTTCTCACACAGCACTGATATAAGTGTGTATGTGTGTGTATGTGTGAGTGTGTGTGTCAGTGTGAGTGAGTGTGTGTGTGTGTGTCGGTGTGTGTGTGTGTGTGTCGGTGTGTAGCAGTAATGGAGAGCTCTGAACTGTCACCGTAGCGATCAGCCTAAGATACGGTTTCCATGACAACACTTTCTTGTCCGTCAGCCTAGAAGGATGGAGACAGACAGACAGCAGACAAACAGACAGCAGACAGACAGACAAAGAGGCAGAAATGGAAAGTAATGTATTTGAAGAAATGCTAGCCCTGGTTATACAGAAGCAGCTCTTTATATCTAGCCCTGGTTATACAGAAGCAGCTCTTTATATCTAGCCCTGGTTATACAGAAGCAGCTCTTTATATCTAGCCCTGGTTATACAGAACCAGCTCTTTATATCTAGCCCTGGTTATACAGAAGCAGCTCTTTATATCTAGCCCTGGTTATACAGAAGCAGCTCTTTATATCTAGCTCTGGTTATACAGAAGCAGCTCTTTATATCTAGCTCTGGTTATACAGAAGCAGCTCTTTATATCTAGCCCTGGTTATACAGAAGCAGCTCTTTATATCTAGCTCTGGTTATACAGAAGCAGCTCTTTATATCTAGCTCTGGTTATACAGAAGCAGCTCTTTATATCTAGCTCTGGTTATACAGCAGCAGCTCTTTATATCTAGCCCTGGTTATACAGCAGCTCTTTATATCTAGCTCTGGTTATACAGAAGCAGCTCTTTATATCTAGCCCTGGTTATACAGAAGCAGCTCTTTATATCTAGCTCTGGTTATACAGAAGCAGCTCTTTATATCTAGCTCTGGTTATACAGAAGCAGCTCTTTATATCTAGCTCTGGTTATACAGAAGCAGCTCTTTATATCTAGCCCTGGTTATACAGAAGCAGCTCTTTATATCTAGCTCTGGTTATACAGAAGCAGCTCTTTATATCTAGCTCTGGTTATACAGAAGCAGCTCTTTATATCTAGCCCTGGTTATACAGCAGCTCTTTATATCTAGCTCTGGTTATACAGAAGCAGCTCTTTATATCTAGCTCTGGTTATACAGCAGCAGCTCTTTATATCTAGCCCTGGTTATACAGAAGCAGCTCTTTATATCTAGCTCTGGTTATACAGAAGCAGCTCTTTATATCTAGCTCTGGTTATACAGCAGCTCTTTATATCTAGCCCTGGTTATACAGAAGCAGCTCTTTATATCTAGCTCTGGTTATACAGCAGCTCTTTATATCTAGCCCTGGTTATACAGAAGCAGCTCTTTATATCTAGCCCTGGTTATACAGAAGCAGCTCTTTATATCTAGCTCTGGTTATACAGAAGCAGCTCTTTATATCTAGCTCTGGTTATACAGAAGCAGCTCTTTATATCTAGCTCTGGTTATACAGAAGCAGCTCTTTATATCTAGCTCTGGTTATACAGAAGCAGCTCTTTATATCTAGCCCTGGTTATACAGCAGCTCTTTATATCTAGCCCTGGTTATACAGCAGCTCTTTATATCTAGCTCTGGTTATACAGAAGCAGCTCTTTATATCTAGCTCTGGTTATACAGAAGCAGCTCTTTATATCTAGCTCTGGTTATACAGCAGCTCTTTATATCTAGCTCTGGTTATACAGCAGCTCTTTATATCTAGCTCTGGTTATACAGAAGCAGCTCTTTATATCTAGCCTACCTGCTGAGGAGTATGTTGTTATTAAACAGGTCAAATCATCTCTTCTAGTGATCTACAGAGGATGGTGTTAGGAACACTGTCTGGTCTTAACAGACTTAAAGCTCAATCCCTGCTCATAACACTGTCAATGCTGCCACATAATCCTCTCCATAATAAGAATAAACACTGAACTAGGAAGAACAGCTTTCTCAAGCGTCACACCTTGGGCATGGAATGGGCTACAGGACCATATCCACTTAGACACCCTGGTCTCTCTCTGCGAATTTTAATCTGTATTACATAACTTCCTGCAAGAAGAATGTCGCTGCTTTCTGTAGTCGGGTCCCAACTGCAAAATTACTGTATTACCCTGTATTTTACTGTCATACACTTTTACTATTATGTAGACTATTCTGTTTTGTGTTTTTGTGTTTACATGTGATGTATTGCATATTGTATACATGCACTTTTATTATGTTCTTGTGCGATGTATCGCACATTTTATTGCTGTCTGATATATTGCAAATGTTATTGCTGTCATCTTGGCCAGGTCTCCCTTGCAAAAGAGATCTTGCGTGCACGACAAAGGATAATAGTGATGATCTAGCGTTGATTTCAGGAAGATCTGATAATCAGATGAAAAATGACAATGTGTTTATTAGGGGTGGGAATCGCCAGAGATCTTGCGATACAATTAAAAAATATATATATATATATATTAACTGCAAAGTAAAACTGTCAACATGTTTTATCTAATAGAATAAAGTTCAGTCTGTTCATCTCATTTCAATAATTTTTATTGCAGAACATGGTATTTTCTCAAGCAGACAGATGTAAACACTGTAATCTGTGTTGCATGTACCTGACAAACTGAACTGTTTGTATTACAGTCATATTCCAACTTAACTGAATGCACATGATGTGTGCGTGTGGACTACTGTACTATTACAGGTATTGAAATGAACAATGCAACTTCCTTATAATTTTTTATTTTTTTTTATGAATAATTAAATATCGATACTTGGCGTCCCTGTATCGATACTGGCGATACTACTACATATCGATTTCCCCCCCCCACCCCTAGTGTTTATTGAATTACACAAAAACGCTGTTTTCGTGTCTTTTCCCTAGAATTGCTCAGAAGCGGCCGGACTATGTTCATATTCAAACCGGTATAAAACCAGAAGCAGCTCAATGAGACTTGACGGCGTTATTAGACCCATAGCTGTAATATAAAATATAGGTTTAGCTCTACAAAGTACAACTACATTTACATGGGGTTAATGGACGGCACGTAAGTGGTCACTTCCCGTAAGGGGCGTGGCACTCAATGTGTTAAACGGCCAACCACGTATATATACGTGTTACCACCAGGCCACGTGAGCGGATCGGCGCGGCCGAGAAATCCGCTCTTCGCTCTTTAAAGCTTGGTCCGCTCCGCTAATCGATCATGTTGACCCCGCCCCCAAGTCGCTCTCCGCTCGCTCCCCGCTCACCTTGAATCGAGCGCTCCCCGCTCCCCGCGCCAGATCGCTCGGCAGATTTTTTATTTTTTTTGGAGCATGGTGTAAATTAGCTCAAACTACAACAGTCTACACCCCCTGGGCCCCTTAACAATTGTTTGTATTGAGCCGCATTGTAATTGTACCCATTCTGCAATGTTAAATAAGGTTGTTTATCCATTCACTAGCTCTATTAAGCGATGATAGGCTAGCCGAGCCACAATGCTATGGTCGCTGCCATTAACGTTAGCATGTAAGCTAACGTCAACAACAATGGCGTCGATACTTTTTCTAACAGGAGTGAGTGTGGGCGTCTCTACAGTGACAAAGCCTGAACAGGATATCACAGGTTCACCCTTCTCATTAGTTGAAAATGGCCTTCATGTTTGTACATCGCCATCTGTTGCTTTGGCATTGTACTGCATGTATATTACATCAACAGTGTTAAACCACTGTGAGCGACCTGGAGTGGATTGGAGCGGAGGAGAACTCTCGCTCCCGACGTCGCGCCGACCCATTTTAAAACCCACTCCTCGCTCACGTCAAAACCGCCCGCTCCGCTCCCCGCGCCGCTCACGCTCCGATCCGCTCACATGGCCTGGTTACCACTCGATTTTGCTTTTATTCCATTTAAAGCTGTATGTTGGCTGGAAACGGCATATCAGGACTCCGAAAGTGCAGTACCTGCCAGATCCTGGTATTGGCGCCGTCTGGATAAGGCAGTTTCCCTTGTTGCAGACGGGGTGTCACCTTTTTTTCACTCTGGGTTGGCTTTTCTGTTAGCCTGAAGCGAGGGCTTCAACCGATCGCCTGGAATACTTATTGCGACGCAAAATTCAGTAAAGGTATATCATCAGCCAATGGACATATCGATCTACCAGATGGCGATCAATAACTGGGAAATTCTTTTTGGAATCCAACCGGCCACAGGTAAGAGCGATTTGACATCAATTCGACGGCCTTGTTCTCATAGCCATCCACCCGGTCAACGTATGATGTTGCAATAACGAATGCCGTTATTGGTAATCAATAATCAGAAACTACTTCCCCCGCCCCCCCCCCCTTTCATGCATTCATGGTGGACCATGATACCGATCATATGCATTTAGATTTTTAACTCTATCTTGTGTAGGGCCGAAACGCCAATCGATTTAACGTTATTAGCTTAGCGCTTTGCAGGAATTACCATAGAACATTGCGGTATATAGTTCATATTCACAACACTATAAAATGGGAACGTATTGATGAAAAAATTATTTCTTTATGGCCAGGGGAGGAAACAAACTTTTTTTCAACTGGCGAGTAGATGATTTTTTTTACCAGCTAAACTGATTTTTTACCAGCCAAAAATAAATCGCTAATTGTGATAATTACTTCTTTGTATGTCTTCATCTAAATTGATTTTCAATCATAGTAATAATCACACCGTGTCTCTACTCTTTAAAATATTTATTAGCATAAAACATTAATAAGTGTCTCTACTTTCCACAATATTAGCATACAACATGTATTAATCACACTGTCTCTACTCTTCAAAATATTAGGATATCACATATTAACATGAAAGAGGGAACTATTCTGGACTGGGTTGGGCTGAACTGGGCAGTGAAAGATGCTGGGCTGGGCTGGGTTGGGCAGGGAAAGTTGGGCTGGTCTAGGTTGGACTGGGTTGGGCAGTGAAAGAACCAAGCATTTCACTGTAATGTAATAACTAAATAAAACAACTTGAACTTGACTTGTTACATTTGCACTCTGGTTGGATGCCAAACGTATTCTGGTTGTACTGTACTTGTGCTGTATGATAACAAAACATTGGAATCGAATCTCATGTCAACGCTAGGGGTTCAGCAGGTGTATTCTGAATGACAAGTATGACAACATCACCGTTGTGAAGGGCATATGGGCGAGTGGTGATATGGGGGGAAACCCGGTAATAATAAAATGTCACTCGGCTGCATTTAAGCAAAGCCGCTCAGTATAGTCCACTTCACTATGTTGAATGCGCGTTATGGTAGCTTGTTACATGCTAGGTAGCTAGCCGGCTAATGCTGGTTAGCCTCACATCCACTTGTCATTCTAATCCGACTCGAAGGAGAACGTCGCATGCTGTTGTTCGCCCCCATGTCAGACCGCACTGATATCCGAAAGCGACGACTCTACATGCAATTATTTTCATCCACAATGTGTTTTTGTCTAAGTTTGTCTAGGTTGTCAAGCCGGTGACAGGTCTGTAGGTCCACGCGCAGTGGTCTGTCCACTTCCCCTAGATGTGCGACATCTTCTAGAAAACGAGTGTTCATTGGAGGAGCTTAGAGCGCATCTGTACAACGATGATGTTCATTGGTTATGGTCGGATTATTATGAGGCGCAAATGGGAGGAATCATAAGGGGGGAGTCAGAGTTCGGCTTGTGCCAGTGAGCGAATCAGCAGATTGCAGAATGATTTTTTTGTTTTGTTTTGTTTTGTTTACTAGTACTCGCCAGACTGGCGAGTGCTCTTCATGAATCACTCGCCAAACATAAAAAATACTCGCATTTGGCGAGTAAAGTGGCCTAATTTCCTCCCCTGTTTATGGCATATTGAAGGGAAGGTTTATACTGTCAATTGACAATGACAATGGACACATAGCAATAATATACAATATAGATTTAGCTCTACAAACAACCTCACGCACAGTGAAACCTTGTATGAAATGCTGGCCTCATAGAGTGAGATTAGACGGACCCCAATGGCCCTGAATGTGTTAAATAAAGGTTAAATCAAATAAAATAATAAACCAGGTACTCAACAACACACACCAGCATCTATCTATGTGTAGGTGGTGGGTTGTGGTCATTAGGGGTCATGTGGTGGGATGTGTAGCATCTATCTATGTAGATGGTGGGTTGTGGTGCCAGTAGGGTGGTATTTATATAACAGCTTTTATCCAAAGCGCTTTACAACTTGTGCCTCACATTCACCCATTCACTCACACATTCAACACATTCACATCCATGATGGTATACCTTCATACTCCGTAAACTCCTCCTCCCAGCCCTTGGAACTGTTCTGAAATGTGTGTGAGAGAGTGTAGGTATGTGTGATCAAGGAGAGAGAGAGTGTGTGTGTGTGTGTGTGTGTGTGTGTGTGTGTGTGTGTGTGTGTGTGTGTGTGTGTGTGTGTGTGTGCGCGTGTGTGTGTGTGCGTGCGTGCGTAGTAGCCAGCAGGCATCTAGCTAAGCCCTGAGCTGAGAGCGATCTGCCAACATACACAAAGCTGCTTAGCATACATTAACATCTACACACAACCTAGCTGAAACACTACACACAACCTAGCTGAAACACTACACACAACCTAGCTGAAACACTACACAACCTAGCATGAAACACTACACAACCTAGCTGAAACACTACACAACCTAGCTGAAACACTACACACAACCTAGCTGAAACACTACACACAACCTAGCTGAAACACTACACAACCTAGCTGAAACACTACACACAACCTAGCTGAAACACTACACAACCTAGCTGAAACACTACACACAACCTAGCTGAAACACTACACACAACCTAGCTGAAACACTACACAACCTAGCATGAAACACTACACAACCTAGCTGAAACACTACACAACCTAGCTGAAACACTACACAACCTAGCTGAAACACTGCACACAACCTAGCTGAAACACTACACAACCTAGCATGAAACACTACACAACCTAGCTGAAACACTACACAACCTAGCTGAAACACTACACAACCTAGCTGAAACACTACACAACCTAGCATGAAACACTACACAACCTAGCTGAAACACTACACAACCTAGCATGAAACACTACACAACCTAGCATGAAACACTACACAACCTAGCATGAAACACTACACAACCTAGCATGAAACACTACACAACCTAGCATGAAACACTACACAACCTAGCATGAAACACTACACAACCTAGCTGAAACACTACACAACCTAGCATGAAACACTACACAACCTAGCATGAAACACTACACAACCTAGCTGAAACACTACACAACCTAGCATGAAACACTACACAATCTAGCTGAAACACTACACAACCTAGCATGAAACACTGAACAACCTAGCATGAAACACTACACAACCTAGCTGAAACACTACACACAACCTAGCTGAAACACTACACAACCTAGCTGAAACACTACACAACCTAGCATGAAACACTACACAACCACAACCTAGCATGAAACACTACACAACCTAGCTGAAACACTACACAACCTAGCATGAAACACTACACAATCTAGCTGAAACACTACACAACCTAGCATGAAACACTACACAACCTAGCTAAAACACTACACAACCTAGCTGAAACACTACACAACCTAGCTGAAACACTACACACAACCTAGCATGAAACACTACACAACCTAGCTAAAACACTACACAACCTAGCTGAAACACTACACAACCTAGCTGAAACACTACACAACCTAGCTGAAACACTACACAACCTAGCTGAAACAATACACAACCTAGCATGAAACACTACACAACCTAGCTGAAACACTACACACAACCTAGCTGAAACACTACACACAACCTAGCTGAAACACTACACAACCTAGCTGAAACACTACACACAACCTAGCTGAAACACTACACACAACCTAGCTGAAACACTACACAACCTAGCTGAAACACTACACACAGCCTAGCTGAAACACTACACACAACCTAGCTGAAAATCTGAAACACTACACAACCTAGCTGAAACACTACACAACCTAGCATGAAACACTACACAACCTAGCATGAAACACTACACAACCTAGCTGAGACACTACACAACCTAGCATGACACACTACACAACCTAGCTGAAACACTATACAACCTAGCTGAAACACTACACAACCTAGCTGAAACACTACACAACCTAGCATGAAACACTACACAACCTAGCTGAAACACTACACAACCTAGCATGAAACACTACACAATCTAGCTGAGGCACTACACAACCTAGCTGAAACACTACACAACCTAGCTGAAACACTACACAACCTAGCATGAAACACTACACAACCTAGCTGAAACACTACACAACCTAGCTGAAACACTACACAACCTAGCTGAAACACTACACAACCTAGCTGAAACACTACACACAACCTAGCTGAAACACTACACAACCTAGCTGAAACACTACACAACCTAGCATGAAACACTACACAACCTAGCTGAAACACTACACAACCTAGCTGAAACACTACACACAACCTAGCATGAAACACTACACAACCTAGCTGAAACACTAGACACAACCTAGCTGAAACACTACACAACCTAGCTGAAACACTACACAACCTAGCTGAAACACTACACAACCTAGCTGACACTACACACAACCTAGCTGAAACACTACACAACCTAGCATGAAACACTACACAACCTAGCTGAAACACTACACAACCTAGCTGAGACACTACACAACCTAGCATGACACACTACACAACCTAGCTGAAACACTACACAACCTATCTGAAACACTACACACAACCTAGCTGAAACACTACACAACCTAGCTGAAACACCACACAACCTAGCATGAAACACTACACAACCTAGCATGAAACACTACACAACCTAGCTGAAACACTACACAACCTAGCATGAAACACTACACAACCTAGCTGAAACACTACACAACCTAGCATGAAACACTACACAACCTAGCATGAAACACAACACAACCTAGCATGAAACACTACACAACCTAGCTGAAACACTACACAAAACACTACACAACCTAGCTGAAACACTACACAACCTAGCTGAAACACTACACAACCTAGCATGAAACACTACACAACCTAGCTGAAACACTACACAACCTAGCATGAAACACTACACACAACCTAGCTGAAACACTACACAACCTAGCTGAAACACTACACAACCTAGCTGAGACACTACACAACCTAGCATGACACACTACACAACCTAGCATGAAACACTACACAACCTAGCTGAAACACTACACAACCTAGCATGAAACACTACACAACCTAGCTGAAACACTACACAACCTAGCTAAAACACTACACAACCTAGCATGAAACACTACACAACCTAGCTGAGACACTACACAACCTAGCTGAGACACTACACAACCTAGCATGACACACTACACAACCTAGCCTACGCCTGCATCTACTACACACTACATACTACATCTACTACACACTACATCTACTACACACTACATACTACATCTACTACACACTACATCTACTACATCTACTACACACTACATCTACTACATCTACTACACACTACTACACACTACATCTACTACACACTACATCTACTACATCTACTACACACTACTACACACTACATCTACTACACACTACACACTACATCTACTACACACTACTACACACTACTAGGGACTAGGCCTACAGAGGGATGGCCCTTCAGAGCAAAGTTCCCCGACTGGCCACAACTCTTTCATTACACTCTTATGAGAGCTTGAAGGCAAAACTTTAGTTTACTTGTTTTATTTTTTACCAAATACTATTTGAATTAGCGATGGAATTCTCTTTCCCCGCTGAACTGTACGAATGGAAAACCATGACCCCAAAACCGCACCACCCCTAGTGTTTATATATTTATATCATGTATATTGAAAATACTGTATATTATATATTCTGCATTCTAGTAGCTGTGTATATAATGAATATTAAAGGATATTCTGTATTGTAGTAGTTGTGTGTATATAATGTATATAAAGGATATTCTGTATTGTAGTAGTTGTGTGTATATAATGTATATAAAGGATATTCTGTATTGTAGTAGTAACTCTGGCGCCACCTGGTGGCACTGAAAGTGTTAAAGGATATTCTGTATTCCTTGAGCTCCTGTTGTTCCTCGTCCCTCCTCTGTTTCTCCACCAGGCTCTGTTGCCTGGAGACCTCGTTCAGGAAGTTACTCTCCTCCTCGTCCAATCCCTTCACCATGTTCTCTGTTTCCATGGAAACAAACACACGCTCAACAATGTGTCAGTGGAGGATAATGACAATGGAGTAGAAACTGAAATTAATTCATGAAATGAGCAGAGGAATGAGAGGAAAAGAAAGGAGAGTGGAGGAGAGGAGAGGAAAGGAAAGTGAAAGATAATGCCAACAGAAAATTGCAGAGAGAGGGAGAGAGTGATACAAAGACACTGGCATACATAGAGAATGCGAGATATGGGGTGAGAGAGAGAGAGAGAAAGACAGACAGAGGGAGAGACAGAGACACTGGCATACATAGAGAATGCTAGATATGGGGTGAGAGAGAGAGAGAGAAAGACAGACAGAAGGAGAGACAGAGACACTGGCATACATAGAGAATGCTAGATATGGGGTGAGAGAGAGAGAGAGAAAGACAGACAGAAGGAGAGACAGAGACACTGGCATACATAGAGAATGCGAGATATGGGGTGAGAGAGAGAGAAAGACAGACAGAGGGAGAGACAGAGACACTGGCATACATAGAGAATGCGAGATATGGGGTGAGAGAGAGAGAAAGACAGATAGAGAGAGATACAGAGACACTGGTAGGCCGGTCACAATAACAAGTTTTTCTGGGCGATTAATTGTCCCAGAAATTATTGCGATAAGCGATATTATTGCCGTTTTGAGAAAAGATTTCACTAATATGATAATAGCATAATAATGCAAGGAAACCGGTTCAAAGTGCAATATACACTTTTATTTCTAGAGAATATTAACAAAAGAATATTTAACATTGGAATTGGAAGACATTTTAAATATCCTAAATAAATAAAACCAAAAACAATTAAATGGACTCTCAGCCTCTGTTTAACTAAATGCACTGTAGTAAAAAACAAAAACAATATATAAAATTGACTCTCAGTCTCTGTTGGCAAAAACATTGTGCAACGTGTTGCTACTTAACACATTAATTTCCAAAAACGAGAATTCTCGTGTCTGTGCCCCAACCGTTCAGTGCCATAAACGAAGATTCTCGTTTCTGGGTCGTTTTACCTTTTTTTCTATTTTAATACCCTCTTCAATCTCGGGAGCTGTGTGTTGCCTGAAAAATGCATAGTGGGAATCTGAAGGTGCAGTACCGGCCGCATCCTACCAGGCGGCGGTATCGAGCTACATTTCTAACATTGTATCCTGGGCTGTGGAATGACCCCAGGTCTCGGACTAAATTGTTTCTTCTCGGGGATTGATTGATTGATTGATTGAAAACTTTATTAACAGATTGCAGAATGGGTACAATACAGTACAGCTCAATACACATGGTTTTGTCAATAGTCCAATGTACAATTTTGTTTGTTTGTACAGTGTCTCCTCCCCCCCCCCCCCTCAATGTACAGTTTTGCTTATACAGTGTGCCCCCCCCCCCCCCCCCAACCACCTCCAATGTAAATTACCCAGTATGGTTGTCAATATCCCAATGTACCCAACCCCCCCACCCAACCTCCTCCAATGTACAGTTTCTACGTCAAATGTATATACTCCCTTTTCTTGACTCCTTTTGTATCACAAACAGTACTGTATTTGCAAATCTGGTATGTCATAAATGTATAGATGTAACAGTACTGACTATCTGTATGTCATGTATGTCATATATGTCCTGATGAATTGAAAATGGGGGACCCTGATGTAAACAAGACGAAAGTCTTTCTCTGGTCTGCATCCCCTTAACAATTGTGTGTATTGAGCTGTACTGTACTGTACCCATTCTGCAATCTGTTAATAAAGTTTTCAATCAATCAATCAATCAATGACATGGCTTGGTTTCATGTTTTGAGGTACCTTCAATTATCTGTAAATAATACATACATACTCTATCTAAATAGATTAAATATGATTGTCCCTGAGGGCAAGTTGTGTTGTTGTCAGATCGATCAATGAAATACGTTGCGCGCTCAGCGCTGTGGAATGAAGGAAATGCGCATGGGGATCGGATTTGGATGTTATTCTTTGGAGTCATGTTACAAATGGAACAGTCTTTCCCCGCCGAACACAAGTTACTTAACGTTACACAGGTCGCGCTATGCAGATGCTTAGCTTGCTAACGTTAAGATAGCAGTGTAACTTAATGTTACACAGCACTATGCATGCTTGCTGAAAGCAGAGCAGAGCTCTCTGTCTCTCTGTCTGTCTGTGTTCGCAGCACCTCTCAAGCACCCAACACGCAGCGGGCCCCGCCTCCCTCCCTCTTTGCATTCCACCCAAAAACTGAATTTCAGTCCAGTTTCTTAACTATTAACAGCGGAGCTGTTTTGTAATCTTCACTCTGCAAGTAAATGATTCTTCCGGTTCGCACACACACATATTATTAGGGGCAAATACGGGGGAAATGCTCGCACTGTAGAGCATATATATAATTATATATATAATTAGTAAACTGTCGGGGGCTTTTATTGCCCCCCTTAACTGATTTTCGAGGGCATTTGGTCAATTTTCGAGGGCATTTTGCCCCAAGCCCCCGTTCATTTCGAACCCTGCCGATCCGTATGTTATGGTCGTTTATGCCGTCGACCAAATGGGGATTGGATCTACCAGATGGCAATCAAGAAATTAGAATATTGTTTTTGGATTACTCCCGGCCGAAGGTAAGGGCGATTTGATGTCAATTCTAGCTTGATCCTGCAATGCTTTCATAGCGATCGGGCTGATAACCGTTTTTAGTGTTCAATGTGAATCGAATAGTCAGAAACTTACCCCCCACCCCACCCCCCCCCCCCCCCCCCCCCCCCCCCTTTCATGCATTCGTGATGGAACATAATGTGGACCTATAATGTGGATTTGAATCCGGAACAATAGCGGGTTCAGGCGAGGAACGCTAGCGTCTACAATGTAATCGACGTGTAGGGCTATAACTCAGCATAGTAGACCGCTCTAAAACCATACTTATATTCACCACGGTATAAAACGGGAACATATGGATGGAAAAATTATTTCTTTTTTGCATCTTGACAGGAAGAAACCCAGTGTCAAATGACTATAGTACTGTATCCATAGCTATTAGGGGTGGAACGGTACGCATTCGAACCGTACACCGTACGACCTCCCCGGTTCGGGCATGTGTGTATTGTTCGGTTATAAGTACCGGTAATAAGTTAGCCACGAGCTAACTAGCATTAGCCGCAAGCTAACCGTGGAAACGCTCACAGCGAAGTGACTCCACGACACCAGTTAAATTTTTTGGGGAAGGTGGGGTATATTGACGAGGCTTGACAACAGAGGTTCAAAGATAACTTCATATTTATTGGCTGTTGGTTTATATTATCATCAGGGCTTCTCCTTCCAACGCAGTGTTACTGTTGACTATTTACTTCCTTGTGTGACGTCACTTCAAATACGGCATCCAAGACACTCAAAAAGCAAAAGCGAGTCGAGTCGATTAGGTACCATGCAGTGAAAAGCGGCATAAGAGAATACTTCATAATGTTTCATGCAATTAAAAAGTAAATATATATTTAGTACACATGATTTATTTATTTTAAATAACAGTGACTTTTCCTTTTTGATAAGAAAGTCTAGTGCTGGTTGAGCATATGCATACTTTATGTTGATGGCCTTTGTCTATAATGTGGCCACAAAAATTTTAAGGTTTAATAATTTAGTTTGTTTGCACTAAGTTAATACTTTGACAAATGTTGCCTATATTTTCGGTCTTTCAGTTCGGTCTTTGTGTGCCAAACATTATTAAAGGTAAACCTTTTTTTTTACCAAATAAATGAGAAGCATGTTTAAATCAGCAATGTCTCCCCTCTCTCTCCTAGCTCTAACCGTCACTGTCAAAATGATGTGCCTGATGTCAAACTGCCTCATTCTTTCAGTTTTTGCATGACTACGTCCTTGAGAATAACTGAAAAGTTGGATTATATTTAGGCTATATATCTTATGCCTATGGTATTTTTGAAGTGTTAGATAAATAAAAATATTAAAAACAACGTATACCGAACTGAACCGAAAACCGTGACACCAAAACCATGATGCGAACCAAACCGTAGATTTTGTGAACCGTTCCACCTCTAATAGCTATAATATAGAATATGGTTATAGCTCTACAAACAAGGTGACCGATTACATGGGGTTAATGGGTGGCATGAGGCAATAACTTCCCGGAAGAGGCGTGGCACTCAAAGTGTTAAACGTTAATTGAACCAGTAGAGAGAGAGAGCGAGAGCGAGAGAAAGAGAGTGAGATAGAGAGAGAGAGAGAGAGTGAGATAGATAGAGAGAGATAGAGAGAGTGAGAGTGAGAGAGAGCAAGAGAGAGCAAGAGAGAGCGAGAGAGAGATAGAGACAGAGAGAGAGAGAGATAGACAGTCTTACTGAATTTGAACTGCTCCTCGTAATCTTCCTGCTTCTTGTCTTTCTCCTCCTGCAGTCTCTCAAAGAGGGAGCGAGGGTCGTACTCATCCTCAGGGGCCACTGGGGGGCGCACACACACACCCAGATAGATAGATAGAGAGATAGAGAGATAGAGAGATAGAGATAGAGATAGATAGGATAGATGTAGATAGATAGATACTTTATTAATCCCCTTGGGGAAATTCAGGGTATCTCGCAGCTCACACAGTATACAGACATTGACAGTTCTCATTCAGTTATTTCACGTTATGTCTGCATCATGAATAAAAAATAAGCATATGATCAAATTCAATTAAATAATATCTATCAATATCAATAAGAGCGTGATGAGATAAAAGCAGGTGTATAAAATAAGTGTGTAAAAACAGGTGTATAAAACAGTGTATAAAAACAGGTGTAAAAACAGGTGTGTGGGTCAGAGGTCAGGTCCCCCGCACTATAATACGCTGTTGTACAGTCTGATGGCTGTGGGGACAAAGGACCTCCTGTGCCGCTCAGTCCGTGAGCGCAGGGAGATGAGCCGTCCGCTGCGACTGCTGCTCTGCCCACCAGGGGGCGGTGGAGAGGGTGGCTGCTGCTCTGCCCCACCAGGGGGCGGTGGAGAGGGTGGCTGCTGCTCTGCCCCACCAGGTTGTGGTGGAGAGGGTGGCTGCTGCTCTGCCCCACCAGGTTGTGGTGGAGAGGGTGGCTGCTGCTCTGCCCCACCAGGGTGTGGTGGAGGGTGGCTGCTGCTCTGCCCCACCAGGGGGCGGTGGAGGGTGGCTGCTGCTCTGCCCACCAGGGGGCGGTGGAGAGGGTGGCTGCTGCTCTGCCCACCAGGGGGCGGTGGAGAGGGTGGCTGCTGCTCTGCCCCACCAGGGTGTGGTGGAGGGTGGCTGCTGCTCTGCCCCACCAGGGGGCGGTGGATGGTGGCTGCTGCTCTGCCCACCAGGGGGCGGTGGAGAGGGTGGCTGCTGCTCTGCCCACCAGGGGGCGGTGGAGAGGGTGGCTGCTGCTCTGCCCCACCAGGGGGCGGTGGAGAGGGTGGCTGCTGCTCTGCCCCACCAGGGGGCGGTGGAGAGGGTGGCTGCTGCTCTGCCCCACCAGGGGGCGGTGGAGAGGGTGGCTGCTGCTCTGCCCACCAGGGGGCGGTGGAGAGGGTGGCTGCTGCTCTGCCCCACCAGGGGGCGGTGGAGAGGGTGGCTGCTGCTCTGCCCACCAGGGGGCGGTGGAGAGGGTGGCTGCTGTTCTGCCCCACCAGGGGGCGGTGGAGAGGGTGGCTGCTGCTCTGCCCCACCAGGGGGCGATGGAGAGGGTGGCTGCTGCTCTGCCCCACCAGGGGGCGGTGGAGAGGGTGGCTGCTGCTCTGCCCCACCAGGGGGCGGTCAAGTCAAGTCAAGAGTTTTAATTGTCACGGCATACAAGTATACAATGAAATGCGGGTGGTCTTGCCCGCGACGATGTGCAATACAGTGGTACAACATATAATAGAATCCAATAAAAAACAACATTGTCCAATAAACAGGTAACAGGTAACATGGTGTGACATCTCGGTATCTGTACATATTTATTTACAGAGCATATAGGACATGCTAGGTAGCTTTGGTAGTGCAATACACTGTTCCTGTTGTTATACTAATTTAAAGTGGCCTTTCCTCTTGGCCATAAGTGTGCGTATGTGCGGCATGAGTGTGTGCCCGCTCGTGTTAAAGTGTTAAGTGGCTGCTAGTGTGTGAGCGTGCACAGCGTGCGTGTCGTGTGTGTGCTCGTGTGTGCTTGTGTGTGGATAGTTCAGTGTTCTGTGGCACTCAATGTTCATTGTTCAAGGCTCTGATGGCCTGGGGGAAGAAGCTGAGCCTAAGCCTCTCTGTCCTAGTAGCTGGGGTTCACAGGCGTCTGCCTGACCTCAGCAGTTGGAACAGGCTGTTATTGGGGTGGTGGGGGTCTTTCATTATCCTGCAGGCTCTGGATTTGCACCTCTTGTTGTATAGAACCTGCAGGGGAGGTAGCGCAATACCGTGGTACGCTCGGCTGAGCGCACCACTCTCTGTAGGGCCTTCTTGTCCTGTGCCGTGCTGTTTCCATACCAGGCAGTGATGTTTCCGGTCAAGATGCTCTCTACAGCTCCTGAGTAGAAGGACTGAAGTATCTTCCCCGATACTCTGAACTTCCTTAACTGTCTCAGGTGGTAGAGGCGCTGCTTCGCTTTCTTTACTACTGTGTCTATGTGTGTTGACCATGTCAGATCCTCTGAGATGTGGACCCCCAGGTACTTAAAGCTGCTCACCCTGTCCACGGTAGCCCCGTTAATCATCAGTGGTGTGTGTGTCTCCTGCTGTCCTCTCCTATAATCCACGATCAGCTCCTTGGTTTTACCAATGTTCAGGAGCAGGCTGTTGTCCTGGCACCAGCGTTCCAGTACCTCAACCTCCTCCCGGTAGGCCTTCTCGTCGTTGTCCGAGATCAGCCCCACCACCACCGTGTCGTCTGCGAACTTCACTATGGAGTTGGAGCTGAACTTGGCCACACAATCGTGTGTGTAGAGTGAGTACAGCAGGGGGCTTAGAACACAGCCCTGGGGGGACCCGATGCTCAGGGTGAGGGTGTTGGAGGTCTGGAGGCGGTGGAGAGGGTGGTTGGTATTGCCCATGATGGCCAGCAGCTTGCTCTGCGTGCGGCTCTCCACCACGGTCCCCAGTGGGTCCAGTCTCCTCCCCACCACTGAGCCAGCCTTTTTCACCAGCTTATCCAGCCGCCTGGCATCCCTGGCCGTGGTATTACCACCCCAGCAGACAGCGGCATAGAGGAGCACACTTGCCACCACTGCCTGATAGAACATGAACAACATTTCCCCACACACATTAAGAGACCTGAGTCTCCTGAGGAAGAACAGCCGGCTCTGTCCTTTCTTGTAGAGCGCTTCCGCGTTTGCAGCCCAGGCCAGCTTATCGTCAAGGTGCACGCCTAAATATTTGTATGTCTGCACCGTCGCAATGTTGTTTCCCCGTATGCTGACTGGTTGCAGAGGTGGTTTCGACCTGCGGAAGTCCAGTACCATCTCCTTGGTCTTTGTTGCGTTCAGGAGAAGGCCGTTCCGTTCGCTCCAGTCGCTGAAGGCTCCCACCTGGTCCCTGTACTCTCCCTCCTGTCCCTTCCTCACACACGCCACAATCGCTGTGTCGTCCGAGTATTTTTGGACGTGGCAAGACTCAGAGTTGTAAGTGAAGTCTGCCGTGTAGAGGGTGAACAGGAACGTTCACCACACACACATGTAACCAAACTATAACCAAACACATTCCCATTGCTAAGCATCTTAGCACGACCGCCAAGACTCCACCAAGGGCTCTACACGCTCGGGCGACTGCGACGCGACATCGAAACAATGTTACAGACACTCTGCCTTTATACTTCTGCAACATCCCCACGCAGCCTATGCAACATCGTACAAATAAATGTAAAATGTATGTACAAAATAAACGTCTTTCCGGTGTTTTAGACGTCGCTCTTTTATTTTGAAACCCCCCGACCGGAAGTATTATTGCTGCTATCGCTAGCGGCTTTTGTCATCCGGTTCAGTGTTTTTGAG
The DNA here is from genome assembly GCF_963971535.1 of Notolepis coatsorum. Lineage (NCBI taxonomy): Eukaryota > Metazoa > Chordata > Actinopteri > Aulopiformes > Paralepididae > Notolepis > Notolepis coatsorum. Next base: position 30,726,963 of record NC_140170.1, read on the forward strand.
CCGACGCTAAATACAAATGTTGAGATCGTTGGTGAACAACTAACCTTAGGTTCGTTTTAACGTTAGCTAGCAGCAGGGATGGACGCCGTTGTGCAAATGCAGGCAGCTACAGGCACTCGAGCTCGAGGAAGAGCTGCTGATTTTAATCGGCAGGAGAGAGAGAGCTCGTCAAAGCCGTATATCCCTGTGGCTGTGGTGTGTCGTATAGGCACGAAAGTGCAGCTCAAACTACCTGTTGTATTAAATAAATTGATTGCTGTTTAACTTGTCCCCGTGTCCAGTCCTTTCGATTAGCCCCACCCGTAAATTGTAAACAATGATGCATGTAATTTTATTAACGTTACTGTGTGTTGGGTATGATAGCATTGAATAGCATCAACGCTAGCTGGCTGGCTACAACAAATTCTCACAAGCTGGCATCGTAAAATATCAACACCAGCCATGGGAATAACTGTTTACTAAATTGTGGAGGCTTTTAATCGTCAAGGTAAGATTATTTCAAGGCGTATGTTATGGAAGTCCCCTGCGGCTCCACTTTGTTGAAATGTACATAACTAGGGCTATAGGATAATTCGCGATTATTTTTATTGGTTTGTCATGACAAACCAATTCAATTACATAATCCAACATATGTGTAAAAAACTAACATATTCCAGTTAACTGTATATATTTTTTAATGATTTGTTACAAAGAAATCAATACTAAACGTTCTATGGTCACCAGAGCAGTGGTTTAGGGAGCAGCAACAGAGCAGTGGTTTAGGGAGCAGCACCAGAGCAGTGGTTTAGGGAGCAGCACCAGAGCAGTGGTAGAGGGAGCAGCACCAGAGCAGTGGTAGAGGGAGCAGCACCAGAGCAGTGGTTTAGGGAGCAGCACCAGAGCAGTGGTAGAGGGAGCAGCACCAGAGCAGTGGTAGAGGGAGCAGCACCAGAGCAGTGGTTTAGGGAGCAGCACCAGAGCAGTGGTAGAGGGAGCAGCACCAGAGCAGTGGTTTATGGAGCAGCACCAGAGCAGTGGTTTAGGGAGCAGCACCAGAGCAGTGGTAGAGGGAGCAGCACCAGAGCAGTGGTAGAGGGAGCAGCACCAGAGCAGTGGTTTAGGGAGCAGCACCAGAGCAGTGGTAGAGGGAGCAGCACCAGAGCAGTGGTAGAGGGAGCAGCACCAGAGCAGTGGTTTAGGGAGCAGCACCAGAGCAGTGGTAGAGGGAGCAGCACCAGAGCAGTGGTTTATGGAGCAGCACCAGAGCAGTGGTTTAGGGAGCAGCACCAGAGCAGTGGTAGAGGGAGCAGCACCAGAGCAGTGGTAGAGGGAGCAGCACCAGAGCAGTGGTATGTGTGTATGTGTGTGTGTGTGTGTGTGTGTGTGTGTTACCCTCGGGGTCCTCTGGTTTCCTAACTTTCTCCCACTCCTCTTGTCTCTTCTTCCTCTGCTCGTCCAGCTCCGTCTCCGACACAAACTTCCTGCTGAGGTCAACGCCTCCTGGTGGTGCAGCGGCCTCCATTACAGCCCTGCGGAACACACACAGTACACACACCATGATGTCATGAACCTTCATGACGTGCATCAGTCAGGATATATATGTAGCTACACTAGATCCACTCCACACCATAGATATAAACTAGGGCCTAACTAAATAAATAGTTTGGTTCCTGTTGGTTGTCAGTTAAGGCCATGGGGAGGTAGGAGGCTGCAGCGGAGCCCCCGGTCCAATGCTCTTTTCAACGTGTTTAGTAGGGTTGTCACGATACCAACATTTTAGTTTCGATACTATACCGATATTAATTTCGATACTTTTCGATACTTTCAATACTTTTCCTCAAAATCAGGGAAAAACTCTCAGATGTCATTATTGTTCTTTATTTTAAAACACAACAATGAACAATGACAAGAATAAATCAATTAAATTAAAAGCAATGCCATTCAAAATGCTGGAGAACTTTTTTTGCACTCAAAACAGTTGCTGTACAAGGTTTCTGCACCCAGCTTTCTCAACTGTATATATATTGGAACTTGGTCCACACAGATGAACTCTGCGACTGCCCTGTTGAGCCTTTTATCATCTTTGGACTAATTTGTGTACTTAATATGCTGCTAAAAAAAAAAGCAGAGGTTAGGTTGCTTCTGAGTGGGGGGAGTCACTGTGAGCCAAATGCAGCAGACTTCTGTAGTTAAAAGTATGGTTGTATATTATACATTTGTCATAGCAGAGGGCCTAATTAGTTTGAGATACCATAAGTTACCTAGAAAACATTTTGATGAGTGAGACTGATTATAGCCTATCATAATCTAGAACTAGGTTATGTCATATTGTAGGCTGTTTAACAAAAATAAAATAGATTTCCGTTGTCTTTATACAGTATGTATAAACCATTAATGGGCAATTGTCAAATGTCTCTGTATAAATCACGTTTGTGACTAAGCCATAGAGATGCTGTGTTTACTAGCTTTCAGCACGGCAGTTTAGGCTATGTATAGCTTATTATTAGGCTTTTCAATTTATTTTCTATTCTTGCGAATAGCATTGTGGACATTTTCTAATGCTCGTATAAGGAACTGTAGTCACGAGAGCTAGCATAGCCCGTCCAACGAACGTTGGCATCAACGGCACGACGACAGCACCGACAGGAGCCACCGCAGCACGCAACGCCAGCCACCACAACCATCTGCAATCGCAGCGAGGATCCCCACTGATCAACGCCAGCTAGCCAGCCCCAACTAGCACTACAGCTCGCCAGCTACACAAGCCAACGTCAGCCGAGTTCACCGCATGCAAAATGTGCCAGCCAGCAAACACCAATCAACAAAGATCCGCACTGCAACTGCCGATGGTTATGATAACTAACTAATTGCAGTGAGGATCTTTATTGACCAACGCCAGCTAGCCAGCACACGCTGCCAGAGTAAACTCGGCCAACGTTAGCCCACACAGCTAGCGAACCACAACTCTAGCCAAAGCCAGCCAGCCAACGCCAATCAACAAAGATCCTCACCGCGACTGCCAATGGCCACGACAACCAACGCTGCGCGCCACAGCAGCCCCCATCAGCACTCCAGTCGTGCCACCGATGCCAACACTCGCCGGACGAGCCACGCCAGCTCCCGTCCCAACTAGAGTTTGTTGTTCTTCATTCCAGAAGGTTGCTTTTCCGGTAAACTAGCGCAACGTCACCACTGACAGCAGCGCTGTGCTCCAATAGGAAGGCATTTGCATGCATAAATGAATAAATTAAAAAGTACAGTTTTTCCCCAAACGCAGTATCATTTCAAACACTCTAGTACCGCAGTACTATACCAATACCGGTATACCGTGCAACCCTAGTGTTTAGTGTATTCCACTAAAATGCCATTATCCGTCTTTCTCTGGAATTACTCAGAGGCACCCAAAGTTATACTCGTATTCAAAAGGCTATAAAACGGAAATGTACCGATGAAAAAACAATCCGTTTTGTACATGTTGACTGGATGCAACTAACTGATAATCGACAGGTGTATTAGACCCCCGACGGTTACCGACGGTAGTGTGATAGTAAAGGGTTAACCTTCTGTAGTGTGGCAGTGGAAGGGTTAAGGGTGGCGACCAAAAAGGCTCACAAAGAAGTGGATGAGTCAGATGGATGAGTCAGGTGTATTGAGACAGCAGAGGGAGAGGTTTGAGGTTAAAGGGTAGGTTAAAGGTTAGGGTTAGGACCCAGAATGTGAAGACTGGTGAACACAACCCTTTTTGTTTTCTTTATTTTTCACACGTGTTGTTTTGCATTTACAAAATGTAATTAAATAAAAAAAATAAAGGAATTACGAAAATAATAAATAGAATAGTGACCGAACACAATCAGTGTGTGTTGGATAATCACCCCCCCCCCCCGTGTTCAGTGTTAGATAATCACCCCCCCCCCTGTGTTCAGTGTGTTAGATAATCACCCCCCCCCCCTGTGTTCAGTGTTAGATAATCACCCCCCCCCCTGTGTTCAGTGTGTTAGATAATCACCCCCCCCCTGTGTTCAGTGTTAGATAATCACCCCCCCCCTGTGTTCAGTGTGTTAGATAATCACCCCCCCCCCCCTGTGTTCAGTGTTAGATAATCACCCCCCCCCCCTGTGTTCAGTGTGTTAGATAATCACCCCCCCCCCTGTGTTCAGTGTTAGATAATCACCCCCCCCCTGTGTTCAGTGTTAGATAATCACCCCCCCCCCCTGTGTTCAGTGTTAGATAATCACCCCCCCCCCCTGTGTTCAGTGTGTTAGATAATCACCCCCCCCCCCTGTGTTCAGTGTGTTAGATAATCACCCCCCCCCCTGTGTTCAGTGTTAGATAATCACCCCCCCCTGTGTTCAGTGTGTTAGATAATCACCCCCCCCCCCTGTGTTCAGTGTTAGATAATCACCCCCCCCCCTGTGTTCAGTGTGTTAGATAATCACCCCCCCCCCCTGTGTTCAGTGTGTTAGATAATCACCCCCCCCCCCTGTGTTCAGTGTGTTAGATAATCACCCCCCCCCCCCTGTGTTCAGTGTGTTAGATAATCACCCCCCCCCCCTGTGTTAAGTGTGTTAGATAATCACCCCCCCCCCCCCTGTGTTAGATAATCACCCCCACCCGTGTTCAGTGTGTTAGATAATCACCCCCCCCCCCCTGTGTTCAGTGTGTTAGATAATCACCCCCCCCCCCTGTGTTCAGTGTGTTAGATAATCACCCCCCCCTGTGTTCAGTGTGTTAGATAATCACCCCCCCCCCCCTGTGTTCAGTGTGTTAGATAATCACCCCCCCCCCTGTGTTCAGTGTGTTAGATAATCACCCCCCCCCTGTGTTCAGTGTGTTAGATAATCACCCCCCCCCCTGTGTTCAGTGTGTTAGATAATCACCCCCCCCCTGTGTTCAGTGTGTTAGATAATCACCCCCCCCCCTGTGTTCAGTGTGTTAGATAATCACCCCCCCCCCCTGTGTTCAGTGTTAGATAATCACCCCCCCCCTGTGTTCAGTGTGTTAGATAATCACCCCCCCCCCCTGTGTTCAGTGTGTTAGATAATCACCCCCCCCCCCCCCCCCCCTGTGTTCAGTGTGTTAGATAATCACCCCCCCCCTGTGTTCAGTGTGTTAGATAATCACCCCCCCCCCTGTGTTCAGTGTGTTAGATAATCACCCCCCCCCTGTGTTCAGTGTGTTAGATAATCACCCCCCCCCTGTGTTCAGTGTTAGATAATCACCCCCCCCCCCTGTGTTCAGTGTTAGATAATCACCCCCCCCCCTGTGTTCAGTGTGTTAGATAATCACCCCCCCCCCTGTGTTCAGTGTGTTAGATAATCACCCCCCCCCCTGTGTTCAGTGTGTTAGATAATCACCCCCCCCCCCCTGTGTTCAGTGTGTTAGATAATCACCCCCCCCCCCCATGTGTTCAGTGTTAGATAATCACCCCCCCCCCCCTGTGTTCAGTGTGTTAGATAATCACCCCCCCCCCCCTGTGTTCAGTGTGTTAGATAATCACCCCCCCCCCCTGTGTTCAGTGTGTTAGATAATCACCCCCCCCCCCCGTGTTCAGTGTGTTAGATAATCACCCCCCCCCCCTGTGTTCAGTGTGTTAGATAATCACCCCCCCCCCCCCTGTGTTCAGTGTTAGATAATCACCCCCCCCCCCCCTGTGTTCAGTGTGTTAGATAATCACCCCCCCCCCCTGTGTTCAGTGTGTTAGATAATCACCCCCCCCTGTGTTCAGTGTGTTAGATAATCACCCCCCCCCTGTGTTCAGTGTGTTAGATAATCACCCCCCCCCCCCCCTGTGTTCAGTGTTAGATAATCACCCCCCCCCCTGTGTTCAGTGTGTTAGATAATCACCCCCCCCCCTGTGTTCAGTGTGTTAGATAATCACCCCCCCCCCCCTGTGTTCAGTGTGTTAGATAATCACCCCCCCCTGTGTTCAGTGTGTTAGATAATCACCCCCCCCTGTGTTCAGTGTGTTAGATAATCACCCCCCGTGTTCAGTGTGTTAGATAATCACCCCCCCCCCCTGTGTTCAGTGTGTTAGATAATCACCCCCCCCCTGTGTTCAGTGTGTTAGATAATCACCCCCCCCCTGTGTTCAGTGTGTTAGATAATCACCCCCCCCCCTGTGTTCAGTGTTAGATAATCACCCCCCCCCTGTGTTCAGTGTGTTAGATAATCACCCCCCCCCTGTGTTCAGTGTTAGATAATCACCCCCCCCCTGTGTTCAGTGTTAGATAATCACCCCCCCCTGTGTTCAGTGTGTTAGATAATCACCCCCCCCCCCCTGTGTTCAGTGTGTTAGATAATCACCCCCCCCTGTGTTCAGTGTTAGATAATCACACCCCCCCTGTGTTCAGTGTGTTAGATAATCACCCCCCCCCCTGTGTTCAGTGTGTTAGATAATCACCCCCCCCCCCTGTGTTCAGTGTTAGATAATCACCCCCCCCCATGTGTTCAGTGTGTTAGATAATCACCCCCCCCCTGTGTTCAGTGTGTTAGATAATCACCCCCCCCCCCCTGTGTTCAGTGTGTTAGATAATCACCCCCCCCCTGTGTTCAGTGTGTTAGATAATCACCCCCCCCCCCTGTGTTCAGTGTGTTAGATAATCACCCCCCCCCCCCTGTGTTCAGTGTGTTAGATAATCACCCCCCCCCCCTGTGTTCAGTGTGTTAGATAATCACCCCCCCCCCCTGTGTTCAGTGTTAGATAATCACCCCCCCCCCCCTGTGTTCAGTGTTAGATAATCACCCCCCCCCCTGTGTTCAGTGTTAGATAATCACCCCCCCCCCCTGTGTTCAGTGTGTTAGATAATCACCCCCCCCTGTGTTCAGTGTTAGATAATCACCCCCCCTGTGTTCAGTGTGTTAGATAATCACCCCCCCCCTGTGTTCAGTGTTAGATAATCACCCCCCCCCCCTGTGTTCAGTGTGTTAGATAATCACCCCCCCCCCCTGTGTTCAGTGTGTTAGATAATCACCCCCCCCCCTGTGTTCAGTGTTAGATAATCACCCCCCCCCTGTGTTCAGTGTGTTAGATAATCACCCCCCCCCTGTGTTCAGTGTGTTAGATAATCACCCCCCCCCCCTGTGTTCATGTGTTAGATAATCACCCCCCCCCCCCTGTGTTCAGTGTTAGATAATCACCCCCCCCCTTGGTTCAGTGTTAGATAATCACCCACCCCCTGTGTTCAGTGTGTTAGATAATCACCCCCCCCCTGTGTTCAGTGTTAGATATCACCCCCCCCCTGTGTTCAGTGTGTTAGATAATCACCCCCCCCCCCTGTGTTTCAGTGTGTTAGATAATCACCCCCCCCCCTGTGTTCAGTGTGTTAGATAATCACCCCCTGTGTCATGATACCCCCTGTGTCAGTGTGTTAGATAATCACCCCCCCCCCCTGTGTTCAGTGTGTTAGATAATCACCCCCCCCCTGTGTTCAGTGTTAGATAATCACCCCCCCCTGTGTTCAGTGTTAGATATCCCCCCCCCTGTGTTCAGTGTTAGATAATCACCCCCCCCCCTGTGTTCAGTGTGTTAGATAATCACCCCCCCTGTGTTCAGTGTTAGATAATCACCCCACCCCCTGTGTTCAGTGTTAGATAATCACCCCCCCCCGTGTTCAGTGTTAGATAATCACCCCCCCCCCTGTGTTAGCCCTGTGTTCAGTGGTTAGATAATCACCCCCCCGGTAACCCCCCCCCCTGTGTTCAGTGTTAGATAATCACCCCCCCCCCCCCCCTGTGTTCATGGTGTTAGATAATCACCCCCCCCCCCCTGTTCATCCCCCCCCTGTGTTCAGTGTTAGATAATCACCCCCCCCCCCCCTGTGTTCAGTGTGTTAGATAATCACCCCCCCCCCGTGTTCAGTGTTAGATAATCACCCCCCCCCCTGTGTTCAGTGTGTTAGATAATCACCCCCCCCCTGTGTTCAGTGTGTTAGATAATCACCCCCCCCCCCTGTGTTCAGTGTGTTAGATAATCCCCCCCCCCCCTGTGTTCAGTGTTAGATAATCACTCCCCCCCCCCTGTGTTCAGTGTGTTAGATAATCACCCCCCGCCTGTGTTCAGTGTTAGATAATCACCCCCCCCCTGTGTTCAGTGTTAGATAATCACCCCCCCCCCCCTGTGTTCAGTGTGTTAGATAATCACCCCCCCCCCTGTGTTCAGTGTGTTAGATAATCACCCCCCCCCCCCTGTGTTCAGTGTGTTAGATAATCACCCCCCCCCCTGTGTTCAGTGTGTTAGATAATCACCCCCCCCCCCTGTGTTCAGTGTTAGATAATCACCCCCCCCCCTGTGTTCAGTGTGTTAGATAATCACCCCCACCTGTGTTCAGTGTGTTAGATAATCACCCCCCCCCTGTGTTCAGTGTGTTAGATAATCACCCCCCCCCCTGTGTTCAGTGTGTTAGATAATCACCCCCCCCCCTGTGTTCAGTGTGTTAGATAATCACCCCCCCCCCTGTGTTCAGTGTTAGATAATCACCCCCCCCCCTGTGTTCAGTGTGTTAGATAATCACCCCCCCCCCTGTGTTCAGTGTGTTAGATAATCACCCCCCCCCCTGTGTTCAGTGTGTTAGATAATCACCCCCCCCCCCCTGTGTTCAGTGTTAGATAATCACCCCCCCCCCCTGTGTTCAGTGTGTTAGATAATCACCCCCCCCCCCTGTGTTCAGTGTTAGATAATCACCCCCCCCCCCCCCCCCTGTGTTCAGTGTTAGATAATCACCCCCCCCCCTGTGTTCAGTGTGTTAGATAATCACCCCCCCCCCTGTGTTCAGTGTTAGATAATCACCCCCCCCCCCTGTGTTCAGTGTGTTAGATAATCACCCCCCCCCCCCCTGTGTTCAGTGTGTTAGATAATCACCCCCCCCCTGTGTTCAGTGTGTTAGATAATCACCCCCCCCTGTGTTCAGTGTGTTAGATAATCACCCCCCCCCCTGTGTTCAGTGTGTTAGATAATCACCCCCCCCCCCCTGTGTTCAGTGTGTTAGATAATCACCCCCCCCCCCCCTGTGTTCAGTGTGTTAGATAATCACCCCCCCCCCCTGTGTTCAGTGTGTTAGATAATCACCCCCCCCCTGTGTTCAGTGTGTTAGATAATCACCCCCCCCCCTGTGTTCAGTGTGTTAGATAATCACCCCCCCCCCCTGTGTTCAGTGTGTTGGATAATCACCCCCCCCCCCCTGTGTTCAGTGTGTTAGATAATCACCCCCCCCCCTGTGTTCAGTGTGTTAGATAATCACCCCCCCCCCTGTGTTCAGTGTGTTAGATAATCACCCCCCCCCTGTGTTCAGTGTGTTAGATAATCACCCCCCCCCCCTGTGTTCAGTGTTAGATAATCACCCCCCCCCTGTGTTCAGTGTTAGATAATCACCCCCCCCCTGTGTTCAGTGTGTTAGATAATCACCCCCCCTCCCTGTGTTCAGTGTGTTAGATAATCACCCCCCCCCCATGTGTTCAGTGTGTTAGATAATCACCCCCCCCCCTGTGTTCAGTGTTAGATAATCACCCCCCCCCCCCTGTGTTCAGTGTGTTAGATAATCACCCCCCCCCCCTGTGTTCAGTGTGTTAGATAATCACCCCCCCCCCTGTGTTCAGTGTGTTAGATAATCACCCCCCCCCTGTGTTCAGTGTGTTAGATAATCACCCCCCCCCCTGTGTTCAGTGTTAGATAATCACCCCCCCCTGTGTTCAGTGTGTTAGATAATCACCCCCCCCCCCCTGTGTTCAGTGTGTTAGATAATCACCCCCCCCCTGTGTTCAGTGTGTTAGATAATCACCCCCCCCCTGTGTTCAGTGTGTTAGATAATCACCCCCCCCACCCCTGTGTTCAGTGTTAGATAATCACCCCCCCCCCCTGTGTTCAGTGTTAGATAATCACCCCCCCCCCTGTGTTCAGTGTGTTAGATAATCACCCCCCCCCCTGTGTTCAGTGTGTTAGATAATCACCCCCCCCCCTGTGTTCAGTGTGTTAGATAATCACCCCCCACCTGTGTTCAGTGTGTTAGATAATCACCCCCCCCCCCTGTGTTCAGTGTGTTAGATAATCACCCCCCCCTGTGTTCAGTGTGTTAGATAATCACCCCCCCCCCCTGTGTTCAGTGTTAGATAATCACCCCCCCCCCCCCTGTGTTCAGTGTTAGATAATCACCCCCCCCCCCCTGTGTTCAGTGTGTTAGATAATCACCCCCCCCTGTGTTCAGTGTGTTAGATAATCACCCCCCCCCCTGTGTTCAGTGTTAGATAATCACCCCCCCCCCCCTGTGTTCAGTGTTAGATAATCACCCCCCCCCCCTGTGTTCAGTGTGTTAGATAATCACCCCCCCCCTGTGTTCAGTGTGTTAGATAATCACCCCCCCCCCCTGTGTTCAGTGTTAGATAATCATCCCCCCCCCCCCTGTGTTCAGTGTGTTAGATAATCACCCCCCCCCTGTGTTCAGTGTTAGATAATCACCCCCACCTGTGTTCAGTGTTAGATAATCACCCCCCCCTGTGTTCAGTGTGTTAGATAATCACCCCCCCCTGTGTTCAGTGTTAGATAATCACCCCCCCCCTGTGTTCAGTGTGTTAGATAATCACCCCCCCCTGTGTTCAGTGTGTTAGATAATCACCCCCACCTGTGTTCAGCGTGTTAGATAATCAAGCAGGCAATTATTCCCAAGTCATGGACTCATCTGTTGAATAAATATGGACAGAATGTGAGAGAGAGAGAGAGAGAGAGAGAGAGAGAGAGAGAGAGAGAGAGAGAGAGAGAGAGAGAGAGAGAGAGAGAGAGAGAGGGAGAGACACATACAGAAACAGAGACAGAGAGACTATGGTTAAACATACTGTAGTAAGTGCACACACATTTTGTACTGATAAGTGATAATGTACTGCAGGGCTATTCAACTGGCGGCCCGCGGGCCAGATCCGGCCCGCGGGATGATTCTGACCGGCCCGCAAAAAATTACATGATAATTAAAAAAACAATAATAATAATAATATTGAGCCAAAAGTCACTCAACTAAGTAATGACAGATTTCATTGATATAGAGCTGCCGCGGTATCGGTATTACCGCGGTATCGCTGTTACATCATGCCCACCGCAGCGTTGGGCTGAATACCGGCATCACCGCTGTTTTTTATTATATTATTATTATTATTACGCTCTCGTTGGGCTTGCGGCTCTGCAGATATACCCTACTTCTCTGTCGAGATTCCAAGCGACCCTATTGGGTACCAAAAAAGTCACATGAAACACTGCAGACCACTGATTGGTCAGAAGAGATACGCGTCACATGCTTGGAGCATCTTGCAGTGCGTTTACTTCCTGAATCTCAGCCATCACAACACGGCTAATAGTACGTTAGCTCCCACCGGAGACCGGAGTGGATTACCGACGCCGTCGCTCCTCAGGGAACGAGGCATAATGATTTTACTGCAACGAAATGTTATAATAAAAGCCCTTCGTTCTATACACTTGTCTGATTGAAAACTTTATTAACAGACCGCAGAATGGGTACAACTCGGCACGCTCTGAGCAAAGAAAGGAACTTAGATATTAATTGAGTAACGCTTGCCTTGCTATGTGGTCCGGTAAATACGAACGTGTAACTATACTAACGTTAATGCCACAAATCGAATACCTTTGTAATCATAAGTAGTAACGTTATAATAATAAGAAGAAGAAAGGGTCGGGGGGGTAACCGGCGGGCGCGACACCGAGGGGAGACTTCGAATCCGTGTTTCACTTTTAATAACGAATGCGTGCATGCCGAATCCCAAACAATATTCATGCTGCAAAGTCATCCTCTAAAGATAGACATTTAGACTAGAGGCAGGCTATATGCTATATAAAGAGTAGACTACAAAAAAAATGCATTCAAACTTTTTTTTTGTGTGTGTGTGTGCGGTAATACCGCGGCGGTAGGAAATATTTTGCAAATGTGTGCGGTAAGGAAAACATCAATACCGCGGCAGCTCTACATTGATAAATTGAGGGAAAACTTTGCAAGTCGATTGGATGAATTTGACATGTCCAGAGAATTGATGCATTTTGTGAGCAACCCGTTTGCCAATGTAGCTGCTATTTCCACAAAAGGACAAGAGTTCCTTGCATCACTTCACATTGATGAAGGTCTCCTGCAACTTGAAATAATTGACATGCAAGCATCATCTGCTCTGAAGCAGGCACTTGAGAATGAATCCACCATGAACATTTTGGATAAAGTGTATTCATGTCAACACATTACATTCCCCAAAATAAAAACGCTGGCAATATCTGTGCTAACAATGTTTGGCTCAACATACACCTGTGAATCCAGTTTCTCTCACATGAATGCCATTAAAACAAGCAACCGTGCCTCCTTGACAAATGAGCATTTGCATCACAGGTTTGCATTTGCGGGTAGCCCTCACTTCCTATGAACCCTCTTTCTCTGCCATTGCCCAGTCAAAGAAGTGCAATCGCTCTCATTATATGTGTGTATGTAGGCTAGGCCTGTCTGCCCCCCACCCCCCTGATGTTTGAGAGTTAAGAGTGGACAATAAGTGCTAATAAGATGCTGTGATTTGCTGTTGTTGCACAGACATGAAGCACTTTTTCATAAGCTCAGCTGCACAATAAATGTGTTTTTTTGTTCAAGTGTTGATGTTAGAATGTTCAGATGCACATCATGCACTTTTTTGTTTTTTATTTTATTTTTATATTGAAATGTTGAAGAGGAGATGTTGCAGTTGTTGCACAGTCATAAATGAAGCACTTTTTGCAGGAGATGTTGCAGATGTGGCACATAAATGAAGCACTTTTTTTGAAAAGTATACTACTTTTGCAATGTAGTTAAATAAAAGTTGTGAAAATGTGGTTGTGTGTTGTGTCAAGTGTCCATATATTCATAGCACGGGGAGGCGCCGTGGCAGTCCGGCCCCTGGCCCCTTGGGTTTCTGACAATGTGGCCCCCTGAACAATTTAGTTGAATAGCCCTACTGTAACTCCTATTGACGAGGTGACTGATCTGAAATGCTGCCTGTTTTATAGAAGGTAACTCTTCTCAGTTGGATGCTATGAACACAGCTCTCTGTAGGCAGGTCTATATGCTGCCTGTAGTAGGTCTATATGCTGCCTGTAGTAGGTCTATATGCTGCCTGTAGTAGGTCTATGGTCTATATGGTCTATATGGTCTATATGCTGCCTGTAGTAGGTCTATATGCTGCCTGTAGTAGGTCTATGGTCTATATGGTCTATATGCTGCCTGTAGTAGGTCTATATGCTGCCTGTAGTAGGTCTATGGTCTATATGGTCTATATGCTGCCTGTAGTAGGTCTATATGCTGCCTGTAGTAGGTCTATGGTCTATATGGTCTATATGGTCTATATGCTGCCTGTAGTAGGTCTATATGCTGCCTGTAGTAGGTCTATATGGTCTATATGGTCTATATGCTGCCTGTAGTAGGTCTGTATGGTCTATATGGTCTATATGCTGCCTGTAGTAGGTCTATATGGTCTATATGGTATATATGGTCTATATGCTGCCTGTAGTAGGTCTGTATGGTCTATATGCTGCCTGTAGTAGGTCTATATGGTCTATATGCTGCCTGTAGTAGGTCTATATGGTCTATATGGTCTATATGGTCTATATGCTGCCTGTAGGTCTGTATGGTCTATATGCTGCCTGTAGTAGGTCTATATGGTCTATATGGTCTATATGCTGCCTGTAGGTCTATATGGTCTATATGGTCTATATGGTCTATATGCTGCCTGTAGGTCTATATGGTCTATATGGTCTATATGCTGCCTGTAGTAGGTCTATATGGTCTATTAGTGTTGTCACAATACTGGAATTTCGACTTCGATACGATACCTTGAAAAGTATCGATACTTCGATATTATTTCGATATCAAAAAAATAATAATAATATATATATATATATATTTTTTTAAACAAATTTAGCTTCAAATTTAGCTTCTCTCTGGTACTATAAGAGAAGATAAATATAACAATTTTAAAACCCTTTGTTTATCTTTAGATCACACATTTAAAAATAACTGTTCATCTCACTTTACTAATTTTTATTGCAAATGCAGAACATGGTATTTTCTCAAGCAGACAGATGTAAACACTGTAATCTGTGTTGCATGTACCTGACAAACTGAACTGTTTATAATTTACAGTTAGTAACAGTTTCGTTTTTATTTAAAGATAACGAGGAGAGAGAGAGAGAGAGAGGGCGGTAGAGAGAGGTAGAGAGAGAGAGAGAGAGAGAGGTAGAGAGAGAGAGAGAGAGAGAGAGAGAGAGAGAGGTAGAGAGGTAGAGAGGTAGAGAGGTAGAGAGGTAGAGAGAGAGAGAGAGAGAGAGAGAGAGAGAGGCTATGCTCTGAGCATTTTAGTAACGTTACATTTTCAACAAGATTGCTGCTATTTAAACACTTGATGGAAACGGGGTAACGTTAACCTTATGTCGACTGTAGTATTGTATGATCTCGACATAACGTTTAAACGTTAATGTTACTCCGTTACCATGCAGTAATTATACAAGTAGCCAGCTAAGCTAATGGAGCTAGCAGTAGCTAACGTTAGCTGGTAGCTGTAACGTTACAACGAATCAGCTGTTGATATTATGCGCCATCAGTAGACAACGTATCATGTATTAAACTAGAGTTAATGGTTTAATGCTTCAGTCACAGTGACGTTGAAAGAGCAGCTGTCACGAACCTCTTTAATTTCTTTATGGAGATCGGCGCTGGCACTGCTCTAACACCGCTTGCAAATATCATTGGGGCATTTGTAGCTTGTCCTTCGTTGTTTACTTGAAACCCGAAGTACCTCCAAACAGCACTTCTGCTGTTTTCTTTATCCACACGCACAAGTTGCGGAGGCTCTGCATTTACCATCTTCAGCTAAAATGTTTGTTTACTAACTGAAGAAGACGGCTCTCTGTGACTGTGAGGGGGAGGGCTGGACTCGGAGGAACCAGGGAGCAAGCGCGCTGAGCGCTCTGAACAGCGTGTTGCCGTCAACAACTTGCGGTAGAACACTCGCCAGCTGGTACCGATACTGCAGAAAGTATCGGTACTTCGGGAAATGAGTATCGAAGCCGTTTTAAATATTCAGTATCGATATGTATCGATACTTCGATATTTTTGACAACACTATGGTCTATATGGTCTATATGGTCTATATGCTGCCTGTAGTAGGTCTATATGGTCTATATGCTGCCTGTAGTAGGTCTATATGGTCTATATGCTGCCTGTAGTAGGTCTATATGGTCTATATGGTCTATATGCTGCCTGTAGTAAGTCTATATGGTCTATATGCTGCCTGTAGTAGGTCTATATGGTCTATATGCTCTCTGTAGTAGGTCTATATGGTCTATATGCTGCCTGTAGTAGGTCTATATGGTCTATATGGTCTATATGCTGCCTGTAGTAGGTCTATATGGTCTATATGGTCTATATGCTGCCTGTAGTAGGTCTGTATGGTCTATATGCTGCCTGTAGTAGGTCTATATGGTCTATATGCTGCCTGTAGTAAGTCTATATGGTCTATATGGTCTATATGCTGCCTGTAGTAGGTCTGTATGGTCTATATGCTGCCTGTAGTAGGTCTATATGGTCTATATGGTCTATATGGTCTATATGCTGCCTGTAGTAGGTCTGTATGGTCTATATGCTGCCTGTAGTAGGTCTATATGGTCTATATGCTGCCTGTAGTAGGTCTGTATGGTCTATATGCTGCCTGTAGTAGGTCTGTATGGTCTATATGGTCTATATGCTGCCTGTAGTAGGTCTGTATGGTCTATATGGTCTATATGCTGCCTGTAGTAGGTCTATATGGTCTATATGGTCTATATGCTGCCTGTAGTAGGTCTGTATGGTCTATATGCTGCCTGTAGTAGGTCTATATGGTCTATATGGTCTATATGCTGCCTGTAGTAGGTCTGTATGGTCTATATGCTGCCTGTAGTAGGTCTATATGGTCTATATGGTCTATATGCTGCCTGTAGTAGGTCTGTATGGTCTATATGCTGCCTGTAGTAGGTCTATATAGTCTATATGCTGCCTGTAGTAGGTCTATATGGTCTATATGCTGCCTGTAGTAGGTATGTATGGTCTATATGGTCTATATGCTGCCTGTAGTAGGTCTGTATGGTCTATATGCTGCCTGTAGTAGGTCTATATGGTCTATATGGTCTATATGCTGCCTGTAGTAGGTCTGTATGGTCTATATGCTGCCTGTAGTAGGTCTATATGGTCTATATGGTATATATGGTCTATATGCTGCCTGTAGTAGGTCTGTATGGTCTATATGGTCTATATGCTGCCTGTAGTAGGTCTATATGGTCTATATGCTGCCTGTAGTAGGTCTATATGGTCTATATGCTGCCTGTAGTAGGTCTGTATGGTCTATATGCTGCCTGTAGTAGGTCTGTATGGTCTATATGCTGCCTGTAGTAGGTCTATATGGTCTATATGCTGCCTGTAGTAGGTCTATATGGTCTATATGCTGCCTGTAGTAGGTCTATATGGTCTATATGGTCTATATGCTGCCTGTAGTAAGTCTATATGGTCTATATGCTGCCTGTAGTAGGTCTATATGGTCTATATGGTCTATATGCTGCCTGTAGTAGGTCTATATGCTGCCTGTAGTAGGTCTATATGGTATATATGGTCTATATGGTCTATATGCTGCCTGTAGTAGGTCTATATGGTATATATGGTCTATATGCTGCCTGTAGTAGGTCTGTATGGTCTATATGGTCTATATGCTGCCTGTAGTAGGTCTATATGGTCTATATGCTGCCTGTAGTAGGTCTGTATGGTCTATATGGTCTATATGGTCTATATGCTGCCTGTAGTAGGTCTATATGGTATATATGGTCTATATGGTCTATATGCTGCCTGTAGTAGGTCTATATGGTATATATGGTATATATGCTGCCTGTAGTAGGTCTATATGGTCTATATGGTCTATATGCTGCCTGTAGTAAGTCTGTATGGTCTATATGGTCTATATGCTGCCTGTAGGTCTATATGGTCTATATGCTGCCTGTAGTAGGTCTATATGGTCTATATGGTATATATGCTGCCTGTAGTAGGTCTATATGGTCTATATGCTGCCTGTAGTAGGTCTATATGGTCTATATGGTCTATATGCTGCCTGTAGTAGGTCTATATGGTCTATATGGTATATATGCTGCCTGTAGTAGGTCTATATGGTCTATATGGTCTATATGCTGCCTGTAGTAGGTCTATATGGTCTATATGCTGCCTGTAGTAGGTCTATATGGTCTATATGGTATATATGGTCTATATGGTCTATATGCTGCCTGAAGTAGGTCTATATGGTCTATATGGTCTATATGCTGCCTGAAGTAGGTCTATATGGTCTATATGCTGCCTGTAGTAGGTCTGTATGGTCTATATGGTCTATATGCTGCCTGTAGTAGGTCTGTATGGTCTATATGGTCTATATGCTGCCTGTAGTAGGTCTGTATGGTCTATATGGTCTATATGGTCTGTATGGCCTATATGGTCTGTATGGTCTGTATGGTCTATATGGCCCACAGCATCTCTCCGGTCTTTATCTTGTAACACAGTTGTTGTCGTGGTGCTGCTTCCTTCACTGCTGCAGGGAACGCATTGTTTGATGAACATAATATTCAATTGTTCTTATAACGTACAGCTGGAGGAACAGCTTCTTCCCCTCAGCTGTCAATCATCTCTCTGAACCACAGTGAGTGAGTCCTCCCATAGCATTACCTACTGACTCCATTACCTACTGACTCCATTACCTACTGACTCCATTACCTACTGACTCCATTACCTACTGACTCCATTACCTACTCTGTTACCTACTGACTCCATTACCTACTGACTCCATTACCTACTGACTCCATTACCTACTGACTCCATTACCTACTGACTCCATTACCTACTCTGTTACCTACTGACTCCATTACCTACTGACTCCATTACCTACTGACTCCATTACCTACTCTGTTACCTACTGACTCCATTACCTACTGACTCCATTACCTACTGACTCCATTACCTACTGACTCCATTACCTACTGACTCCATTACCTACTGACTCCATTACCTACTGACTCCATGATCTACTGACTCCATTACCTACTGACTCCATTACCTACTGACTCCATGATCTACTGACTCCATTACCTACTGACTCCATTACCTACTCTGTTACCTACTGACTCTATTACCTACTGACTCCATTACCTACTGACTCCATTACCTACTGACTCCATTACCTACTGACTCCATTACCTACTGACTCCATGATCTACTGACTCCATTACCTACTGACTCCATTACCTACTGACTCCATTACCTACTGACTCCATTACCTACTCTGTTACCTACTGACTCCATTACCTACTGACTCCATTACCTACTGACTCCATTACCTACTGACTCCATTACCTACTCTGTTACCTACTGACTCCATTACCTACTCTGTTACCATACTGTATAAACGTTGAACTCTGTTGACTATACTCAGTTTATATTTGCCTGCTGCTTTCACTGCCTACACTACCTTACACTGTAATAATAACTACCTACCTCACACTATAGTCTGCCCATAAAACACTATATGATAGGCTAGCATGTACAATAATGCTGTATACACCGTATAAATATATTTATATATTCATATTTATTTACGGTTCACAAAATCCACGGTTCAGTTCGTATCGTGGTTTTGGGGTCACTGTTTTCGGTTCAGTATACGTTATTATTATAATTTTTTAAAGTTAACACCATACATCAGCATAAGATATATAGCCTAAAAATAATCCAACTTTTCAGTTATTCTCAAGGACGTAGTCATGCAAAAACTGAAAGAATGAGGCAGTTTGACATCAGGCACATCATTTTGACAGTGACCAGTTAGAGCTAGGAGAGATGTTGGTACAGCGAGAGGGGAGGCATTGCTGATTTAAACATGCTTCTCATTTATTTGGTAAAAAAAAAGGTTTACGCTTAATAATGTTTGGCACACAAAGACCGAACTGACTGAAAAATATAGGCTACATTTGTCAAAGTATTAACTTAGTGCAAACAAACTAAATTATTAAACTTTTCTATTTTTGTGGCCACATTATAGACAAAGGCCATCAACATAAAGTATGCATATGCTCAACCAGCACTAGACTTTCCTTTCTTTAAAATAAACACAAAAAAACAATGTCACTTCTTTTACTTAAACCCTTTTGCTCTTTGAGGAGCATAGGTAATTTTTCAGTATTTTCAGTCATAGGTCAGTATTTGAAATACAATGAAACATGAATATGGCTGGATTTCTTACCAAAAAAGAAAAGTGTCACAGTGTTATTTAAAATGAATAAATCATGTGTACTAAATATATATATATTTACTTTTTAATTGCATGAAACATTATGAAGTATTCTCTTATGCCGCGGCTTTTCCACTGCATGGTACCTACTCGACTCGACTCGCTTTGGTTGGTTTTCCACTGAATGTAGTGAAGAGAGATACAGCCCCCCTCCCCCCCTGATGTATTAGGTTTGAGTTTTGAGCGTCTTGGTAGCCGTATTTGAAGTGACGTCACACGAGGAAGTCAATAGTCAACAGTAACACGGCAGTGGAACCTGGAGAAGCCTGATGCATGAAGCGATATATAAACGAATAGCCAATAAATGTGAAGTTATCTTTGAACCTCTGTTGTCAAGCCTCATCAATATACCCCCCCCCCCCCCCCCCCCCTTACCCTCTAATGGAACTGGTGTCGTGGAGTCACTTCGCTGTGAGCGTTTCCACGGTTAGCGGCTAACGTTAGTTAGCGGCTAACTTAGTTACCGCCTCTCTGTCTCTGGGGGTGTGTATGTGCGTATTTTTTGGCGCATTGCCTGAACCAAACAATACACACATGCCCCAAACTGTTGAGGTCGTACCGAACGGTGTACGGTTCGAATGCGTACCATTCCACCCCTACTATCCACATCTATCTGAATTTATCTGCATATAATCCTTTTTATATACCTGCATATAACCCATATATCTCTTTATGATAGCATGTACAATAATGCTTTATATATATATATATATATCAGGGTATCTGCAGGTTTAGCCCAGTCAGATTTAATGCTTTTTTAAGACTTTTTAATGCCACTCAGAATTAAATTTAATACCAATTTCACAATAACAAAATGACAAAAACGACACCAATTAGTTTAAGTTTAGGTACACATTGGTCCAAAGATGTTTATTAAAACATAACTTGGAAACTTAAAAATCTTGAACTTAAAGGAGTAACTGGATTGGATGAATTTCAACAAAGGGGTGACCAAACATAAATAGCAAATATAGCTATACAAAATATACCAGGGGCCAAGCAGCAAGTGCAACAGCCACTGTCAGAACACATAACTATTACCACCCTCCCCAGGGTATCAAAAAAGTCAACCAACAAACAAGATTCTTGTGCCGGATCTCCTCTCTGGTAAACAAGAATACCCTGAAGACTCTAACAGGAGCACTCATTCAAGGGTACTACGACATGGTACCAAAGCACCTCAAAGGCCCTAAAAACAAGATTACAAACATCACAAAACAAACTGGTCAGACTACTGCTTAACCTCACTCCTAAAACCCACTTTACCCCTGCCCACATTCAAAACCGCTCTAAAAGAGCACCTACGGGAGGCTGCAATTAGAAACTGGGCACCGTAAATTTCCAACCCCCCCCCCCCCCCCCCCTAATGTACAGTCTCCTCCCCATCATATGTATATATTTTCTGTTAGGATCTCTGGGTAACAGTACTGTATATTTGCATATCGTATATGTCACAATTGTAACACTACAGTACTATATAGTATACCTGTATGTCATGTATGTCCCTATGCCATAAATGTCATGATGTCATGTATGTTGAGTATGTCATAAATGTCATGTCACTATAATTGAAAATGGGGGACCCTGATGTAAACAAGACACACGTATTGTACCCATTCTACAATCTGTTAAATAAAGTTTTCATTCATTCATCCAGTTGTTTTGTTTTTGTGGTTTTGGTTGAATGAATGAATACTTTGTTTAACAGATTGCAGAATGGGTACAATACAGTACGGCTCAATACACACAATTGTTAAGGGGATGCAGACCAGAGAAAGACGTTTGTCTTGTTTACATCAGGGTCCCCCATTTTCAATTTATCAGGACATTTATGACATACTCAACATGCATGACATTTATGGCATAGGGACATACAGGTATATAGTACTGTACCGTTACATTTGTGACATATACGATATGCAAATATACAGTACTGTTACCCATAGATCCTAACATACATGGGAGGATACTGTACGTCATTAGGAGGGGGTGGGTGGGAGGAAAAAATACATAGTGGGTGAAGCTCTCATCGAACATAAACACAAACGTGTCCTTGTTTACATCCGTGAATAGATTATTTTCAAGTTAAGACCTCAGCTTCAAGCTTTGGCATGGAGCCGAATGTTATCCGGACTTCTGTTGGTGCAGATGTTATAGTCCTACCTGAGATGGCGCAGCTGGTGTGGAGGCAGGGGCCGAAAATAAATGCGAAATAGTAGTTTGCAGGCGGTTTTTGCAGAGCGCTCAGCATGTGCGACGCGACTGCTCCTTTTTTTTGTTGCAGCGGGGCTTGTAATGGTCTTTGACTGGGACCAACCATCGCGCAAACAGTGGATTGTCGAGCCAGTTCTCGTTAAATTGGCACTTTCCCATATTAACGAGTGCAAATGCTAAACTAAACTAAACGTAACGTTAGTGTTATCGCTTCGCCTTGCTAACGTTAGCTAGACTCCGTTGCTGAAATGGTTCCCCGGCCAACACATTACACAAGGAGTTGTGTTGGTTCCGCCCCATTCCGGTCTGCGTGATTCTACAACACGGTCAATGAAAAGTCAAACTTTATCTCCCGTTAACCGTTTCCCCCCAGATTTCATAATAAAACATAAGATGACATGGCATTTTATCTTTCCTTTCTATGGCATTTTTAAGACCTCTGAAAATGGATTTAAGACATTTTAAGACAAACTAAGGCCTTAATTATTGATAAACAAATTTAAGACCTTTTAAGACTTTTTAAGGATCCGCGGACACCCTGTATATATTTACCATACTTGTGCTGTATGATGACAATACACTTCAATCTAATCTAATGTATATATCAGGGTTTCCGTTAGAATTTTTTTTTGCAGGTCTGAGTGTCCGGTAGATTTCAATCTACCGGACAAATGGGATAAATTCCGGTCAGAGTTTATTGAGCTTAAAAACAATTGATAGACATATATAAAGAATGACATCATCAAGGCATTTATAATATTTTAACTTAAAACTAGGCTACTTTTGCGTATCAGTCATTAATATATTCCAAATAAAATAAGTCCCTCGAGACTTCGTGCTGCTGCTGCCGACTTGAGGTGTCGGTGGGCAGTCTGCCCGACCTTAATAAACAGCAGTCTGTTATAATCACATTTTTATGAGCTAACTAATTCCGTTATATTGGACATTTGTATTAATTATATCAAGCGAAGAACTGAGAAATTTGGCACCGCTGTGTCAGCGCGAGCTGGCTGCTGATATATTTACGTGAAGCATGGAGCACTTGGAGCAGGCAGAGCAGAGCAGTGGTGTCAGCAGCGCCCCCACCCAACAGCTGAATTGCCAATGGCTGAATTGGAGTACTGCACCCTGCCAAGCCATGCTTCACGTAAATATATCAGCAGCCAGCTCGCGCTGACAGCAGGATGTCATTATTAGACCGGCTGCTTGGTGAGATTGTTTCGTTCATCGCATAGGCTATATAATTTTAGCCTATTTTAATACAATTCAAATAATCTAATTGTGTTTAGAGGGAATTATTTTCACCGGACATTATGACCGGAGAGATTAAATATGTCGGACTTCAACAGATTTTGCCAGTCAAATACCGGTAATTACCGGCTAACGGAAACGCTGATATATACTGTATGGTGGATGACAGTATACTAATAATCCATACCGTTGCACGGATCCATGATAATATACCTTCATATTCACTACACATCCCAGCCCTATCTCATTGGGTATGGTAACTATGGTTACATGATACATCCCAGCCCTATCTCATTGGGTATGGTAACTATGGTTACATGATACATCCCAGCCCTATCTCATTGGGTATGGTAACTATGGTTACACGATACATCCCAGCCCCATCTCATTGGGTATGGTTGTCATTCATTGATAATGGCCTGTTTGATTACAATCACCTGTTGGCCTACCAAGATGTCTGTGGTGATGATGTAATGGAACACTGTGGATCAAATAACTAACAGGTGCCTTCACTTGTACTTGTTCATCTCTGGTTGTATGGCTCCCTCTAGTGGTCAGATTGAATCACGGCACCACCACTGACGAGAACATTGTAGTTCATCCAATTAGATCAACAAATCATAATCAACACACTACAGACAACCAAGGCACATCATTTATCTGCAACAACAGGTGAGTGAGACTAAAGATATTGTTTCTTTTCACAGTCAGCAAGGACAGCCTCTACTAGCGGAGCTCTACTGTTATTCGTATTGTACTATATTCATGACATGATGGCGCGGCCGAGGTCAGTCCCCGTCTGGTTTGCTCCGCAACGATTGTGCATACTTTTAGTTACTGTGTTTATTTGCACAATCGAAGCGGGCATGGCCAACCGCATTTCACTGTATGCCCTGTGGTATGTATGTGATAAATAAACATCTTGAATCTTGAATAATTCTATTGTGCTCTATTTAATTTAGTTTATATCAAATCAAATCAAATCAAATTTATTTATAAGGCCCGACAACACACGTTAATGTCCCCATGGGCCGTACAGGTCTTCTTTAAACAAGTCAAGAAGAAAACATAACAATAAGTCAAGAACAGAACAAGAACACCATAAGGTCAAAAAAATTTAAGATAAATGCAAATAAATGAAAGAATGCAAGCACTCCCAGACATACCCCACGCGAAGGTAAGGAAAAACTCACTAAAACCTAACAAGAGGGAAAAATGCTCCACAGGCAGTGTGGAGGAGAGAAACCTTAGAAGGGCCATTCAAGGGGGGATCTCCCTTCTTAGATGTCAGTGATAGTAGTGTTGCAGACTAACAGTTGGTAAGCATGCACTCAAGTGTGTAGTGAAACACAGATGAGTGCATGCAATAGCAACTGAACATTTTGAAAGATTAAAGATAGAGCTAATAGCGATAGCAACTGAACATTTTGAAAGATTAAAGATAGAGCTAATAGCGATAGCAACTGAACATTTTGAAAGATTGAAGATAGAGCTGATAGCGGATCTATTTGAGGCACAGGGGCGGCGCAAAGAGGGTCACGTCCTCCCCGTCTTAGTCACGGGACATAAATATAAATATCCCATTTAATATTATTCAACCTCTTTATTTACAGTTGTACAGGCCTGGCCTATATTTTATTTCATAATTATATTATACTTAACTTAGTTCATTTAATTTGATCTTACTCCACGTCTGTATTGTATTATCTGTCTGTTAATGTCTGTCCGCCAATGTCGCATCAGAAACGACCAAAGCAAATTCCTTATATGTGAAAACTACTTGGCAATAAAGACCTTTCTGATTCTGACTAGCTGAGCTCTACTAGCTGGACATAATCTGTTCCAATTTCTCCCCTGTAGGAGGCGCTATAGAACACTGTACACCAACACCACCAGACACGGGGACAGTTTATTCAACCTCACCGTCATACTTATGAACAGTTACCTCACTGTGACACTGTACAATGACCCTGGAACTAGGGGTGGGCAATATGACGATATTAAATGAATATCGGGCACAGTTCATTTAACGATACACTTTTTAAACGTATAGTGGACATCGTGATGTTTTGCACAAACCCTCATCCATACAGTATAATATATATGTGTGTGTGTGTGTGTGTGTATTTCTGGCTAAAGTGGATAGAAAACACAGTACTGTGCAAAAGTCTTAGGCACCAAAGAGTTTTTATCTAAATAGTCTTAAATATTAATAAAACAATTTCTGTATTAGTGTCAGTAGACTACTCTTACATTTTTAGAAACTTTTCATTTAACTATTTTTTAAAGCATCTTCATGGTTTAATGCAGACATATGTTGCAGGGACTATTATAATCATCATATTTGCGTGACCGACCGTATCCATCAAAGGGTTAAATCAAGCATTTTTAAGCGCTTTAGAGGAAATGTCAAAATATTGCGAGATATATCGTGTATCGTGATAGAGCCAAAAAATATTGTGATATCATTTAGAGGCCATATCGCCCAGCCCTACCTGGAACACTACAATACCCACTGTACCTATGCATTAACGTTATATACTCATTTTAGTCTAGAACACAGAATGTGCAATACATTTCACTCACTATGGTATACCTGAACAGACTGTACATAACCACCTACTACTATATGTATATAAAGGTAAGTTGTCATTTTCTTTTTAGTTACCATTTAATATGCATCTCTTCACTCCTTGCAATATGTCATGTGTACCCTGTGTACAGCTCACAGAAACGATTTCACGTCTGAAAAGTGTTGTGTTGTTATTCTCTCTTGTGTAAGTGCATTAAGATACATTCAAACTGGAGTTAAATCCCCTGCATGTGTAACAACATGCTACCATTGTGATTGTGATCTGCAGTGCTGCACACATGATGTTTCTGATCTGCAGTGCTGCACACATGATGTTTCTGATCTGCAGTGCTGCACACATGATGATTCTGATCTGCAGTGCTGCACACATGATGATTCTGATCTGCAGTGCTGCACACATGTCTGATCCTGATCTGCAGTGCTGCACACATGATGATTCTGATCTGCAGTGCTGCACACATGTCTGATCCTGATCTGCAGTGCTGCACACATGATGATTCTGATCTGCAGTGCTGCACACATGTCTGATCCTGATCTGCAGTGCTGCACACATGATGATTCTGATCTGCAGTGCTGCACACATGATGATTCTGATCTGCAGTGCTGCACACATGTCTGATCCTGATCTGCAGTCCTGCACACATGATGTTTCTAGTACATGTTGTAACATCACGAAGCTAACGTTAGCAGACAAATGCTGAGGGCCATTCAGATAACGACACTGTAGTATTATTGATCATAGTTAAGTAATAACGGCATGTTTGAAGATACAAACCTCATGCAACAATAGAAGCCAGATATGAGCTCAGGTTGTTGTCAGAAGATGGTAAATAAAGCACGACATGTAGCATCAGTGTGTTGCTAACACCAACTGTCACCATATAGGGTTCAACTCAACAACAACACTGTCGCGTCATCAACAATACACTTAGTTATTATAGGAGCGACAAAAAGCGAGTCGTCTGAAGTATTGATTATTTCACGTCGTTTTATATCGATCGGTGGTCAATTCAATGTCAGATGCACACGGAGTGAACTTACCCAGTTAGCTCGGCTAGCCGTGAAGCTAGCTCCAACCCGGTACGGTGTCGCGGTATATCCGCTCCGGCTCTGCGCAGCGCGCAGGCTCCTCGGGTTCCGCCCCCGCCTGCTGTGACGTTGATTGATTGATTGAATGAACATTGTATTACCAGATGTCAGAATGGGTACAGTACAGTACGGCTCAATACACACAATTGTTAAGGGGATGCAGACCAGAGAAAGACTTCCGTCTTGTTTACATCAGGGTCCCCCATTTTCAATTCAGCATAACATACACTAACACGACATACAGATAGACAGTACTGCTACATCTAGACATTTATGACATACCAGATTTACAAATACAGTACTGTTTGTGTTTGTTAGGTGCCTTGTTTTAATTTGAGTTTGTCACGTCCGACTAAGTATTTACATCTACTATGCCGTATAGCTAATGATCATGATGATGATGATGATATTCATACTAATATGCATAATAATAATAACAAGTATTATTATTAGTAGTAGTAGTAGTAGTAGTAGTAGTAGTAGTAGTAGTAGTAGTAGGAGTAGTAGTAGTAGTAGTAGTAGTAGTAGTAGTAGTAGTAGTAGTAGTAGTAGTAGTAGTAGTAGTAGTAGTAGTAGTAGTAGTAGTAGTAGTAGTAGAATAATAATGATAACAATTATATAATAATAATAATAATAATAATAATAATAATAATAATAATAATAATAATAATAATAATAATAATAATAATAATAATAATAATAATAATAATAATAATAACACTAATGATAATGATGATAACAACAATAATAATAATAATGGCCCTTAGCAACACGAATCCACATAAGAGCAAATATAGGAAACTCAATAAGTATTAAATATCCCCCTGGCTCTACACAGCAGGCCTATACGAGGTGCACAATGGCAATTGTTTTTTGGTGACTAAAGAAAATGAGCAAAAGTGAGAAAAGAAAGTAAAATACATTTACATACTTATTTAAATTGACATCAGACATACATCAGATATGAATTGAAAATGGGGGACCCTGATGTAAACAAGACGAAAGTCTTTCTCTGGTCTGCATCCCCTTAACAATTGTGTGTATTGAGCCGTACTGTATTGATTCATTCATTCAAGAATGCCATATCTCAGAGAGAGAGAGAGAGAGAGAGAGAGAGAGAGAGAGAGAGAGAGAGAGAGAGAGAGAGAGAGAGAGAGAGAGAGAGAGAGAGAGAGAGAGAGAGAGAGAGAGAGAGAGAGAGAGAGAGAGAGAGAGAGAGAGAGAGAGAGAGGGGACTTTGGTCAGAGTACAGAACTGGGCAACTTTCTATTTCTCTCCCAGTCTGTGAGTTAGTGAACCCAGTTCTCCGTGCGCTCCAGTGGACCAGTCTGTGAGTTAGTGAACCCAGTTCTCCGTGCGCTCCAGTGGACCAGTCTGTGAGTTAGTGAACCCAGTTCTCTGTGCGCTCCAGTGGACCAGTCTGTGAGTTAGTGAACCCAGTTCTCCGTGCGCTCCAGTGGACCAGTCTGTGAGTTAGTGACCCCAGTTCTCCTGTGCGCTCCAGTGGACCAGTCTGTGAGTTAGTGAACCCAGTTCTCCTGTGCGCTCCAGTGGACCAGTCTGTGAGTTAGTGAACCCAGTTCTCCGTGCGCTCCAGTGGACCAGTCTGTGAGTTAGTGAACCCAGTTCTCCGTGCGCTCCAGTGGACCAGTCTGTGAGTTAGTGAACCCAGTTCTCCGTGCGCTCCAGTGGACCAGTCTGTGAGTTAGTGAACCCAGTTCTCCTGTGCGCTCCAGTGGACCAGTCTGTGAGTTAGTGAACCCAGTTCTCCTGTGCGCTCCAGTGGACCAGTCTGTGAGTTAGTGAACCCAGTTCTCCTGTGCACTCCAGTGGACCAGTCTGTGAGTTAGTGAACCCAGTTCTCTGTGCGCTCCAGTGGACCAGTCTTTGAGTTAGTGACCCCAGTTCTCCGTGCGCTCCAGTGGACCAGTCTGTGAGTTAGTGACCCCAGTTCTCTGTGCGCTCCAGTGGACCAGTCTGTGAGTTAGTGAACCCAGTTCTC
The DNA here is from genome assembly GCF_963971535.1 of Notolepis coatsorum. Taxonomy (NCBI): domain Eukaryota; kingdom Metazoa; phylum Chordata; class Actinopteri; order Aulopiformes; family Paralepididae; genus Notolepis; species Notolepis coatsorum. Next base: position 30,755,438 of record NC_140170.1, read on the forward strand.
CGTGCGCTCCAGTGGACCAGTCTGTGAGTTAGTGAACCCAGTTCTCCGTGCGCTCCAGTGGACCAGTCTGTGAGTTAGTGACCCCAGTTCTCTGTGCGCTCCAGTGGACCAGTCTGTGAGTTAGTGAACCCAGTTCTCCTGTGCGCTCCAGTGGACCAGTCTGTGAGTTAGTGAACCCAGTTCTCCGTGCGCTCCAGTGGACCAGTCTGTGAGTTAGTGAACCCAGTTCTCCGTGCGCTCCAGTGGACCAGTCTGTGAGTTAGTGACCCCAGTTCTCCGTGCGCTCCAGTGGACCAGTCTGTGAGTTAGTGACCCCAGTTCTCTGTGCGCTCCAGTGGACCAGTCTGTGAGTTAGTGAACCCAGTTCTCCTGTGCGCTCCAGTGGACCAGTCTGTGAGTTAGTGAACCCAGTTCTCCGTGCGCTCCAGTGGACCAGTCTGTGAGTTAGTGAACCCAGTTCTCCGTGCGCTCCAGTGGACCAGTCTGTGAGTTAGTGACCCCAGTTCTCCGTGCGCTCCAGTGGACCAGTCTGTGAGTTAGTGAACCCAGTTCTCCGTGCGCTCCAGTGGACCAGTCTGTGAGTTAGTGAACCCAGTTCTCCGTGCGCTCCAGTGGACCAGTCTGTGAGTTAGTGAACCCAGTTCTCCGTGCGCTCCAGTGGACCAGTCTGTGAGTTAGTGAACCCAGTTCTCCGTGCGCTCCAGTGGACCAGTCTGTGAGTTAGTGAACCCAGTTCTCCGTGCGCTCCAGTGGACCAGTCTGTGAGTTAGTGAACCCAGTTCTCCTGTGCGCTCCAGTGGACCAGTCTGTGAGTTAGTGAACCCAGTTCTCCGTGCGCTCCAGTGGACCAGTCTGTGAGTTAGTGAACCCAGTTCTCTGTGCGCTCCAGTGGACCAGTCTGTGAGTTAGTGACCCCAGTTCTCGGTGCGCTCCAGTGGACCAGTCTGTGAGTTAGTGAACCCAGTTCTCCGTGCGCTCCAGTGGACCAGTCTGTGAGTTAGTGACCCCAGTTCTCGGTGCGCTCCAGTGGACATGTTGGCTTCTCTGGTCCTGCTGTGGCTCTGTGTCTGTATCCTCTTCCTGCTGCTCCGGACCAGCAGGAGACCCAAGAACTTCCCCCCGGGCCCCGCGCCGCTGCCCATCTTCGGCAACCTGCTGCACCTGAGCCTGGCCAACCCCATGAAGGACTTCGAGAGGGTATGACCCATTATTATATTATCCACCAACATGTGTGTAGAGACTATGACACTAGCAGGTATAACCCATTATTATATTATCCACCAACATGTGTGTAGAGACTATGACACTAGCAGGTATAACCCATTATTATATTATCCACCAACATGTGTGTAGAGACTATGACACTAGCAGGTATAACCCATTATTATATTATCCACCAACATGTGTGTAGAGACTATGACACTAGCAGGTATAACCCATTATTATATTATCCACCAACATGTGTGTAGAGACTATAGCAGGTATAACCCATTATTATATTATCCACCAACATGTGTGTAGAGACTATGACACTAGCAGGTATAACCCATTATTATATTATCCACCAACATGTGTGTAGAGACTATGACACTAGCAGGTATAACCCATTATTATATTATCCACCAACATGTGTGTAGAGACTATGACACTAGCAGGTATAACCCATTATTATATTATCCACCAACATGTGTGTAGAGACTATGACACTAGCAGGTATAACCCATTATTATATTATCTACCAACATGTGTGTAGAGACTATGACACTAGCAGGTATAACCCATTATTATATTATCCACCAACATGTGTGTAGAGACTATGACACTAGCAGGTATAACCCATTATTATATTATCCACCAACATGTGTGTAGAGACTATGACACTAGCAGGTATAACCCATTATTATATTATCCACCAACATGTGTGTAGAGACTATGACACTAGCAGGTATAACCCATTATTATATTATCCACCAACATGTGTACTATTCATGACACTAGCAGCCGTATCCACAATATAAACTAAGGACAAGTGGAAAACTGAGCGCTGGATTAGTTAGTAGACTAGTCCCATTAATGACGAACAACTATTATTATCTTCGATTCGATTCCAATGCATTGCCATCATACAGCACAAGTACAGTACAACGCAAATAAGTTTGGCATCCAACCAGAGTGCAAATGTAACAGTAAAGTGCAATAGTAATGTACAATATACAGGTGATTAAACTGGATATAAAATATATAAATGAGTACTACTGAGTAATAGTGCTGATCAGATTATAGTGTTATAGTATTATTATGTACAGTGATACAGGTACAGTATAAAGACCCTATGGTAGTAAGTCTAAATGGCCAGTGGTAATAGTAACTAGTAAGAGCATGTAAGATATAGTATCTACAGATATGTACAATGTAGTATGTAGTATGTTAAGGAAAAGCTCTACACAAGGCAGAAATAAGCTTTTGATTTCACATATTTACATTTACATTTAGTCATTTATCTGATGTTTTTATCCAAAGCGACTTACAAGTTTTGTACAACAAGTCATCAGGAAGGGCACAACTCTATCAGCTGAGTAACAATGTTCATCAAAGTGTTGAGTGCTACAGTGTAGGTTAGTATATTAGGACAAGTGCATGACAGTAAGGTTAGTTAGGGTCAGACATATTTACCTGCATGCTTTAATTGGTAGACAAAGTTGAATGTTTAAGAAGTTTAAAATACAAAATATAGTCATTTGGCATGCCAAATATCAGATTTACATTGGATCAAATATGATTACATTTCAACTTGTTCTGAATCCAAACTCCTTGTTATTTTTGAGATCTCAACATATCTTGTTATTATTATTATTATTATTATTATTATTATTATTATTATTATTATTATTATTATTATTATTATTATTATTATTATTATTATTATTATTATTATTATTATTATTATTATTATTATTATTATTATTATTATTATTATTATTATTATTATTATTATTATTATTATTATTATTATTATTATTATTATTATTATTATTATTATTATAAATGACATGATTGCCCTCAGACACTCAAGTTCAACACTGCTAGATGAACATACCTCTTATCTGCCAGAGTTGACCTTGTTGTTCACAATTTGTAAGTCATTGACTTTGGATAAAGCTAAATGACTCAATGTAAATAAATGTCAAATCAATGATTGATTGTTATCACAGTGGTGATGCACGCTACTTATGTATATATGACAAATATTGTGTTGTGTGTCTGAGGTGTTCTCATGTTCTCTGTCTGTCCGTCTGCCTGGTTCCCTGTTTTCTTTGTCCTGTCCCCCCCCCCCTGGCTGAGGGGCGCAATATAAATGCAAATATCATATCATATCATACCATATCAAATATGACGTTGCTGGTTTTGGACCTTTGGACGCGGCTGCCTATCATCCCATTTTTATTTATCTGCATAAAGGTTCTCCAGGTTCGCCAAGCGTCACAGTCTGTGTAGGGGTCAGGGGTCAGAGGTCAGAGGTCAGAGGATCTAAACGCAGGTTGTTTGTGTTGTCGTTCTCAGAACCAGAATCAGGATCAGAATCAGAATCAGAATCAGAATCAGAATCAGAATCAGATTCAGAATCAGAATCAGAATCAGAATCAGAATCAGGATCAGAAAGGTCTTTATTTGCCAAGTAGTTTTCACAGACAAGGAATTTGATTTGGTGCGACATTAGACAGACATGAACAGACATTAACAGACATTAACAGACATTAACAGACATTAACAGACATTAACAGACATTAACAGACATTAGACAGACATTAGACAGACATTAACAGACATTAGACAGACATTAACAGACATTAACAGACATTAACAGACATTAACAGACATTAACAGACATGAACAGACATTAACAGACATTAACAGACATTAGACAGACATTAGACAGACATTAGACAGACATTAACAGACATTAACAGACATTAACAGACATTAGACAGACATTAACAGACATTAACAGACATTAACAGACATGAACAGACATTAACAGACATTAACAGACATTAGACAGACATTAGACAGACATTAGACAGACATTAACAGACATTAACAGACATTAACAGACATTAGACAGACATTAGACAGACATTAACAGACATTAACAGACATTAACAGACATTAGACAGACATTAACATACATTAACAGACATTAACAGACATTAACAGACATTAGACAGACATTAACAGACATTAACAGACATTATAACAGACATTAACAGACATTAACAGACATTAACAGACATTAACAGACATTAACAGACATTAGACAGACATTAACAGACATTAACAGACATTAACAGACATTAACAGACATTAGACAGACATTAACAGACATTAACAGACATTAGACAGACATTAACAGACCTTAACAGACATTAACAGACATGAACAGACATTAACAGACATTAACAGACATTAGACAGACATTAGACAGACATTAGACAGACATTAACAGACATTAACAGACATTAACAGACATTAACAGACATTAGACAGACATTAACAGACATTAACAGACATTAACAGACATGAACAGACATTAACAGACATTAACAGACATTAGACAGACATTAGACAGACATTAGACAGACATTAACAGACATTAACAGACATTAACAGACATTAACAGACATTAGACAGACATTAGACAGACATTAACAGACATTAACAGACATTAGACAGACATTAACATACATTAACAGACATTAACAGACATTAACAGACATTAGACAGACATTAACAGACATTAACAGACATTAACAGACATTAACAGACAGTAACAGACATTAACAGACATTAACAGACATTAACAGACATTAACAGACATTAGACAGACATTAACAGACATTAACAGACATTAACAGACATGAACAGACATTAACAGACATTAACAGACATTAACAGACATTAGACAGACATTAACAGACATTAGACAGACATTAACAGACATTAACAGACATTAACAGACATTAACAGACATTAACAGACATTAGACAGACATTAACAGACATTAACAGACATTAACAGACATTAACAGACATTAGACAGACATTAACAGACATTAACAGACATTAACAGACATTAACAGACATTAGACAGACATTAACAGACATTAACAGACATTAACAGACATTAACAGACATTAGACAGACATTAACAGACATTAACAGACATTAACAGACATGAACAGACATTAACAGACATTAACAGACATTAGACAGACATTAGACAGACATTAGACAGACATGAACAGACATTAACAGACATTAACAGACATTAACAGACATTAGACAGACATTAACAGACATTAACAGACATTAACAGACATTAGACAGACATTAGACAGACATTAGACAGACATTAGACAGACATTAGACAGACATTAACAGACATTAACAGACATTAACAGACATTAACAGACATTAGACAGACATTAACATACATTAACAGACATTAACAGACATTAACAGACATTAACAGACATTAACAGACATTAACAGACATTAACAGACATTAGACAGACATTAACAGACATTAACAGACATTAACAGACATTAGACAGACATTAACAGACATTAACAGACATTAACAGACATTAACAGACATTAGACAGACATTAACATACATTAACAGACATTAACAGACATTAACAGACATTAGACAGACATTAACAGACATTAACAGACATTAACAGACATTAACAGACATGAACAGACATTAACAGACATTAACAGACATTAACAGACATTAACAGACATTAACAGACATTAGACAGACATTAACAGACATTAACAGACATTAACAGACATTAACAGACATTAACAGACATTAACAGACATTAACAGACATGAACAGACATTAACAGACATTAGACAGACATTAACAGACATTAGACAGACATTAACAGACATTAGACAGACATTAACAGACATTAACAGACATTAACAGACATTAACAGACATTAGACAGACATTAACAGACATTAACAGACATTAACAGACATTAACAGACATTAACAGACATTAGACAGACATTAGACAGACAGACATTAGACAGACATTAACAGACATTAGACAGACATTAACAGACATTAACAGACATTAACAGACATTAACAGACATTAACAGACATTAACAGACATTAACAGACATTAGACAGACAGACATTAGACAGACATTAACAGACATTAACAGACATTAACAGACATTAACAGACATTAACAGACATTAGACAGACAGACATTAGACAGACATTAACAGACATTAGACAGACATTAACAGACATTAACAGACATTAACAGACATTAACAGACATTAGACAGACATTAGACAGACATTAACAGACATTAACAGACATTAACAGACATTAGACAGACATTAGACAGACATTAACAGACATTAACAGACATTAGACAGATATTAACAGACATTAACAGACATTAACAGACATTAGACAGACATTAACAGACATTAACAGACATTAACATACATTAACAGACATTAACAGACATTAACAGACATTAGACAGATATTAGCAGACATTAACAGACATTAACAGACATTAACAGACATTAACAGACATTAGACAGACATTAACAGACATTAACAGACATTAACAGACATTAACAGACATTAGACAGATATTAACAGACATTAACAGACATTAACAGACATTAACAGACATTAACAGACATTAGACAGACATGAACAGACATTAACAGACATTAACAGACATTAGACAGACATTAACAGACATTAACAGACATTAGACAGACATTAGACAGACATTAACAGACATTAACAGACATTAACAGACATTAACAGACATTAGACAGACATTAACAGACATTAACAGACATTAACAGACATTAACAGACATTAACAGACATTAGACAGACATTAACAGACATTAACAGACATTAACAGACATTAACAGACATTAGACAGACATTAACAGACATTAACAGACATTAGACAGACATTAACAGACATTAACAGACATTAGACAGACATTAGACAGACAGACATTAGACAGACATTAACAGACATTAACAGACATTAGACAGACATTAGACAGACAGACATTAGACAGACATTAACAGACATTAACAGACATTAACAGACATTAGACAGACATTAGACAGACATGAACAGACATTAACAGACATTAACAGACATTAACAGACATTAGACAGACATTAACAGACATTAACAGACATTAGACAGACATTAGATAGACATTAACAGACATTAACAGACATTAACAGACATTAACAGACATTAACAGACATTAGACAGACATTAACAGACATTAGACAGACATTAGACAGACATTAACAGACATTAACAGACATTAACAGACATTAACAGACATTAGACAGACATTAGACAGACATTAACAGACATTAGACAGACATTAACAGACATTAACAGACATTAACAGACATTAACAGACATTAACAGACATTAGACAGACATTAACAGACATTAACAGACATTAACAGACATTAGACAGACATTAACAGACATTAACAGACATTAACAGACATTAACAGACATTAACAGACATGAACAGACATTAACAGACAGATAATACTATAAAGAGGTGGAGTAAGATCAAATGAAATATGAACTAAGTTAGGCACAATAGAATAGAATTATGAAATAAAATAAAACATAGGCCAGGGCTATACAACTGTAAATAAAGAGGTCAAATAATATTAAATGGGATATAAACTAAATTAAATATCGCACAATAGAATATTCATTCATTCAATCTTTATTTATACTCGTTAAGACACTGAGTAATTAAACTCATGTACAGCGCCGTCGAGATGTTCCATACACAATGCATTCATTCATTTATTTTGCATTTATTTAAAATTTGTTGGACCTTATGGTGTTCTTGGTTTCTTCTTGACTTGTTTAAAGAAGACGTGTCCGGCCCATGGGGACATTAACGTGTGTTGTCGGGCCTTACACATACATTAGATTTTATTTGATTGTCACAGTGCGTTCATAAATATAAAGACATCAGACAATCAGAATAATTAAGAGCACATTTTAAAATACATTAAAAAAAATCTTTTTAAAAGAATAAAATTGCAAAAAATTTAAACAGAGGTAATAATTTAAAAACAATTACATATTGTGGTGACCTAGAGTGTCTAGTTTCAGAGTTTCCTGCAGGGTATTCCATGATGTAGGGGCAGAGAAGCCAAAAGCAGATCTACCAAGTTCAGTACAAACTGTACTCTAAGTGTAAGCCAAAAACTGGATTGTGTACGACAGGGTCCAGTTGTCCATTCCAATAAAGAACCAAAATAATTTGGACAATCTCTAATTATGGCTTTATAAATAAAAAGATTGCAATGCAACTCACGTCTCTGCCAGAGAGGCCCACCGAGCTTATCATATAGGATACAACGGTGAGTACCATAACTATCATGGCTGAATGGTAAACAGAGTCTCTGAGGGCTTAACTCATTCCCCACCAACAATGTTTATATACGTGTTTGGCGGAGACAACCGTTGAACGCCAACCCACGTATATACAGATGCAGCCATTAATCCGCAGAGCTAATGATGCTAATGATGGAGCATCGCCGTCGGTTGTGTGATAGTAAAGGGCTAACCTTCTGTATTGTCACAGTGTGGAAGGGTTAACCGGCTGTCGTGTGGCAGTGAAAGGGTTAACGGTAACGGTGACCAGTAGGGGGCACTGGAGTTACACCGGGAAGATATATTAAGAAATATAGTTCTCCAGCTGGCCAAGCGTTACAGTGGTCTGTGTAGGGGTCAGAGGTCAGAGGGTCTAAACGCAGGCTGTCTGTGATGTGGTTCTCCAGCTGGCCAAGCGTTACAGTAGTCTGTGTAGGGGTCAGAGGTCAGAGGGTCTAAACGCAGGTTGTCTGTGATGTGGTTCTCCAGCTGGCCAAGCGTTATGGAAACGTCTACAGTCTCTTCATCGGGCCCCGACCAGCAGTCATCATCACCGGGCTTCAGGCGATGAAGGAGGCCATGGTCACCAAGGCTGCGGACTTCGCTGGTCGACCACAGGACCTGATGGTCAATGACATCATGCAGCGCAAAGGTCAGCGTTTCCCCGTAACTTCATGACTTTTTATTAGATGATGCGAAGCACCTTCATGGCCGATGATGATGTCACACAGTCAGTCAGTAATTAAATTATGACAGTGTGTCTGTGTCTATAATAACACTGTGTCTATAATAACACTGTGTCTGTGTCTATAATAACACTGTGTCTGTGTCTATAATAACACTGTGTCTATAATAACACTGTGTCTGTGTCTATAATAACACTGTGTCTATAATAACACTGTGTCTATAATAACACTGTGTCTATAATAACACTGTGTCTATAATAACACTGTGTCTGTGTCTATAATAACACTGTGTCTATAATAACACTGTGTCTATAATAACACTGTGTCTATAATAACACTGTGTCTGTGTCTATAATAACACTGTGTCTATAATAACACTGTGTCTATAATAACACTGTGTCTGTGTCTATAATAACACTGTGTCTGTGTCTATAATAACACTGTGTCTATAATAACACTGTGTCTATAATAACACTGTGTCTATAATAACACTGTGTCTGTGTCTATAATAACACTGTGTCTGTGTCTATAATAACACTGTGTCTATAATAACACTGTGTCTGTGTCTATAATAACACTGTGTCTGTGTCTATAATAACACTGTGTCTGTGTCTATAATAACACTGTGTCTATAATAACACTGTGTCTGTGTCTATAATAACACTGTGTCTGTGTCTATAATAACACTGTGTCTGTGTCTATAATAACACTGTGTCTATAATAACACTGTGTCTGTGTCTATAATAACACTGTGTCTGTGTCTATAATAACACTGTGTCTGTGTCTATACCACTGTGTCTATAATAACACTGTGTCTGTGTCTATACCACTGTGTCTTCACACACACACAGCCATCCATCCTAGAGGCTAATCTTTCCTGTGACAAAATGGCATCCAATGTAATAAAAAAAGTCAACCAACGAACTCGATTCTTGTACGGGATCTCCTCTCTGGTCAACAAGAATACCCTGAAGACTCTGGCAGGAGCACTCATTCAAGGGTACTATGACTATGCTTGCACCTCATGGTACCAAAGCACCTCAAAGGCGCTAAAAACAAAATTACAAACATCTCAAAACAAGCTAGTCAGACTACTGCTTGACCTGACTCCTAGAACCCACCTCACCCCTGCCCACTTTGACAACCTAGGATGGCTTAGAGTAGACGACAGAGTACAGCAACTTGCAATGGGCCTGGTCTACAAGATACACTACGCGACCAAGGTACCCATGTACATGTCAAAATACTTCCCAAAGGTCAGTGAATACCACGATCACAACACCAGAGGGAGCTCCACAAATCATGTTAAACCCAGATTCGGCTCAAACAAGGGACTAAACACATTTTGCAATTATGCCACATCAATGTGGAACGCCCTACTCAAAGCTGTAAAGGAATGTGAATCACTACCCACTTTCAAAACCACTCTCAAAGAACACCTACGGGAGACTGCAATTCGAAACTGGCCCCTACAAATGTCCTAACTCAGTTGTACAGTAAATGAGCACGTATGGCTTTGTCAGTATTCAAATGTACAGTGTACAGTGTCGTCGTCCCCCTACCCAACCCCCCCCCCCACCCCCACCCTACCCAACCCCCCCCCCCCCCCACCTCCAATGTACAGCCCCCACCCGCCCACACAACCCCACCCCACCCACCCAACCTCCTCCAATGTACAGTTTCTACGTCAAATGTATATACACTCTTTTTCTCGACACTTTTTGTATCACAAACAGTACTGTATTTGCAAATCTGATATGTCATAAATGTATAGATGTAGCAGTACTGTCTATCTGTATGTATGTCATATATGTTATGATGAATTGAAAATGGGGGACCCTGATGTAAACAAGACGAAAGTCTTTCTCTGGTCTGCATCCCTTAACAATTGTATGTATTGAGCCGTACTGTACTGTACCCATTCTGCAATCTGTTAATACACTTTTCAATCAATCAATCAAAACGCACGCACGCACGCACGCACGCACGCACACACGCACACTAGCAGTAGTGGGTATTGTATTGCTGGTGTTATATGATAATGCAACCAGCAGGGGGCACCATAGGGCAGTATGTGTGTCTGTAAGGGAGACCGGAAGTATTATCTTTCTCTGAGTGTCAGGCCGAAATAGCTCAGTTGGGAGAGCGTTAGACTGAAGATCTAAAGGTCCCTGGTTCGATCCCTGGTTTCGGCATGGAAGGCCAAGCAGGCTGTTTTCTTACTGGTAGTTCCTTTCCTCAGGTGTCATAGCAGCATGATTCAGCATTTTAATTCTATTTAATCTAATCTAAGGGGGGGCGGGGGTTGGGAGATACTGGCAGGGGGAAATATGTAATAATATTAAACAATAATTAAACAATAATAATATAAATGATAACGTAAAAAATACAATATAATATAAATACTAATAATAATAGTATGGCAGTATATTCTATTGATAATAGTATACATGGCATACATGGTAGTAGCACACTGTGCTTGGAGTATAGACATTATATACAAACATAACAGTTTAATTTATACTAGATACAAACACAACAGTTACATTTATACTAGATACAAACACAACAGTTAACTTTATACTAGATACAAACACAACACTTAACTTTATACTATACTTATACTTTTTACAAATGTTATTATTATCAACAATGAACTCACTGCAGACTGGATGAATGGTTGTTATTATTATTATCCCTTACTTATTACATGGCGTTTTCACATTCGCCGAAATGCTTGCTTGTGATTGGTCAATAGCGCTCGTCAGAGGTCCGTTATGTAAGGGATAATGTATAGCTACGAGGTCATTGTCGCAAAATAATTGACCGACACGGAGTTTAAAATACCGAGCCGCCTCGGCGAGGTGTTTTAAACGTCAGTGAAGGTCAATTATTTTGCGACAATGATCGAGTATAGCTATACATTATCCCGCTTATTACATGGCTAACTTACTAACAATATACCTAATTCATTTTACATCGACTCGCAACAGTAACACTGGTTCTGGCTCCGCTGAGTGCTCGTCGCTCCGCCCCCCAGCAGCTTCCCCGCCGGCAGTTTGCACTGATGTCAGTGGGCTTGATTGCGAACAGCTGCGCACAGCGGTCATTATTGTGGGCTTGATTGCGAACAGCTGCGCACAGCGGTCATTATTGTCCCACAGCAGTCATTATTGTCTGATAACTGACCTCTGACGCGCGCTATTGACCAATCACAAGCAAGCATTTCGGCGAATGTGAAAACGCCATGTAATAATACTCGATAACGGACCTCTGCCGAACAATAATGACCGCTGTGCGCAGCTCTTGGCAATCAAGGCCACTGACACACTGCATCAGTGCAGCCAATCAGACACACCTGCCGGCTGCACTGACAGCGGAGTGTGTGTGACGATGACAGCGGAGCCAGAACAGAACTGCGTCTGCATTTGATCTCGTCTTGTCGATGTAAAATTAATTAGGTATATTGTTAGTAAGTTAGCCATGTAATAAGCGGGATAATGTATAGCTATACTCGATCATTGTCGCAAAATAATTGACCTTCACTGACGTTTAAAACACCTCGGCGAGGCGCCTCGGTATTTTAAACTCTGTGTCGGTCAATTATTTTGCGACAATGACCTCGTAGCTATACATTATCCCTTACTTAACTCACTGGAGACTGGATGAATGGTTGTTGTTGTTATTATTATTATTATTATTATTATTATTATTATTATTATTATTATTATTATTATTATTATTATTATTATTATTATTATCAACAGTTAACTCACTGCAGACTGGATGAGTGTGTTTAAGTTTATTTGGATCCCCATTAGCCACAGCAGCCATAACACATCAAATACAGATACAGACTTACATTATACACTCAGACATTCACATGGCAATGTGTTGGGAAAGTTCACTTTCTACATGAACTAGTTCAGTTCACAGTTCACAATTTTTAAAATGAACAAGTTCAGTTCATAGTTCATAATTCAAAATTTTGAACTAAAGTTCATGGTTTCAAAAATGAACTAATTTAGTTATTTTTAGTTCTTTTTTGATTTTTTTTTTTAAAATAGATTTTTCACGTACAGTCACTTACATTACAAAAACACACATTGGGACAGGGGGGGGGGGGGGTCCTCCAGTTCATCTCTATGCCATCATCCACACCATAAGCAAGCAAAAACTAAACAAAAAAAAAACAAGCAAAAAGGAAAGCAAACCAAGACAGGCACTGTACAGTATTGCACTTGCCTCGAGCCAATTCACATGTAGACATACATATATTTATTTATATCCTAGGTCTGTCCATACAATGGGGCACTGGGCCTTTAGAAGGATCTGAGAAATTTCAGCAGGAAAGTAGTCTAATAGTGGGGCCCACACCTCCTGAAAGGAAGCGTCGTTGCCTCTATGCATTGCACAGTGTCTTTCATGGGGTAGCACACCAAAGATCTCTCTATACCACATTTGTAAAAATGGAGGCTTATCCTTAATCCAGTTTATCAGAATGCATTTCCGGGCTGAAAGTAGAAGTTTATCAAATAGTTTGAATTGTAAAGGGTGTCACCCCTCCTACCCAACCCCCCCCCCCCCCCCCCCCCACCCAACCACCTCCAATGTACAGTCCCCCCCCCCCACCCCACCTACCCAACCTCCTCCAATGTACAGTTTCTATGTCAAATGTATATACTCTCTTTTCTGGACTCTTTTTGTATCACAAACAGTACTGTATTTGCAAATCTGGTATGTCATAAATGTATAGATGTAGCCAGGGGCGTAGCTGGGGCGGGTAGCTTAGGATGATTCCAAGGCCCAGCACTGGGGGGGGGGGGGGCCCACAATTTTTTTTTTTTTTTTTTTTTTTTACTAGACATCACTCAGGTGTATTATTGATGCTCTCATTGATACTATGTTTGTTTCTGAAGTGTGTGTGTGTGTATGTGTGTGTGTGTGAGATATATAGAGAGAGAGGGGGGGCTTTGGTAGACTATTGCATTGGTCCATTCATTGAAGATGAACGCAATGCGACATCCTTTACTAGGCTCACCCACCAACAGTGCAGGTGCTGAACTGCTGATCCGAATGTATAGGTAAAAAGCATATTATGCGTTTTCATCAATAAAAAAATGGCCAAAAGAAATTCCGCTCACGCGCTTACGCGCGCTCGCATTCACTGGGGGCCTACAAATACATTCTTTCATGGGGCCCAGAATCTGGAGCTACACCCCTGGATGTAGCAGTACTGTCTATCTGTATGTCATGTATGTCCTGATGAATTGAAAATGGGGGACCCGTCCCTGATACAGTACGGCTCAATACATACAATTGTTAAGGGGATGCAGACCAGAGAAAGACTTTCGTCTTGTTTATATCAGGGTCCCCCATTTTCAATTCATCATAACATATATGACTGAGCTGTACTATACTGTACCCATTCTGCAATATGTTTATAAAGTGTTCAATCAATCACTTGGCCCCAGAACCTGGATAAACACTTAGATTCCCAAAAGTAGTGATAGACTGTAGGTACCCAGGTCTGTTTGACATTTCGAACATAAAGGAGATATTGAACGGCCCATTTTGTTAGTTCTTTTTTCAATACGTTGCTGCGAGCTATTATTTGTAAAAAATATTGAACCACAGACAGCAATCGGAATACTGGCATTTCCATAACGCTTTGCTGCCGCCCATTCAGTCCACACTAGTAGCAGCTGCAGCTTTCATCTCTACAGTATATTTTCAAAAACATGAGGAACAACTTTGCTTGAATTGTCTTTATTATGAAAACTAAAACAGGACGTTTGCTTATTCTCAATGTGCCGTTTAAACTTTAAGGTTTGCTGTCGACGTCGTCGATGTGCGGACTTGCTTCTTCAAACCGGGTGGACAGTTTATAGACAAACGTTAGATTTTTTCCGTCTGAGTCAGTACTGACTTTAACGTTAAACTCTTTTAAATGCTCATACGCCGACGTCTAGAGGTAGAGTTCTCTGAGCGAGTGCTGCTCTCGACCTGCTGCGCAGCTCTCGCTTCTGCTCGCAGACTCCGCTGGTCCACTGTTGTTGTGAGGAGTCTGAAGACGTAGCCAGGGGGTGACAGGCGCGTTGCCAGATCGGTTGGTTTTCCACATTATGTTGAAGCCTGTTTACGGTGTGTTTTAACTGGGTTTTCTGCTGAAATGCATATGAAATCTGGCACATCTTTGAACGCCGTTATAACAGAGTGCTGAGAATGAATGCACTTTTGAACTCCGTTACACAGCGCTGAGAATGAACGCGTTCTCAATTACGTTCATTTAGCGGATATACAGTACGTTCAGTTCACGTTCGCCCAAAATACGAACGCGTTCATGAACGATCGTTCATTGAACGTGTTCAGGTACATCACATACAGACAAATTAAAAACATCAATACACGCTCCTAATCAATTCATAATACAATACAGTATATTATACAATTGAGCTTTTTCATACATTATCTACATTTACTGTATATCAACCATTTATTCAATCTTCTAATAATATATCCATATCATACACATACATTTTCATTTACATATATCCCTATCTCCTTATCAGACAAATACTGTAGCTAAGGGGCTACACAACCCTGACTGTATTAAAGATTGTTTAGATTAAACCACTACCAAAGAATATTAATAGCCAGACAGTACAGTTAGAGAAAATGGCGGACACTCAATTGGCTGCGCGGGGACAGGGATACCAAGTTAACAGCATTTTAATAGTCATAGCAACATACATATTATTCATTACGGTTCTCCTTTAATAATAGAATGTCAGTGCAACAAAGTCAGCGGTAACGAATAGTTCCTAGACTACGGATACTCGACCGGTGGAGCTCTGAAGGGAGTGAGACGAAGCGAGGCGATACAGGGAAAAGCAAGATGGCGGCTGGAGACGATGGGTTCTCTCTAGAGCTCCTGCTCCGGAGGAACTGTAGACCGGTCGGATAATCCTGTCGCAGCTGGAAGAAGGGGTCTCGTACGGAACCGGTCCTTGTAATCCTAGCGCCCGATGGCAGGGTTAATAGCTATTAATCCAAAAGCCCGTTGGCATAGATGGTAGCTAGCTAGCTTCGTTTGTACGTGAAACTAACCCGCAGACGGTCTCCAATGAGTAGTTATATCCAAACGGCGCTGGGTTTAACTATAAGTCTCTCTGTGTACAACTGTACTGGACGTCTTACACTCTCGCTCTGCTAGTTTTCCTGTTATGCTACTGCCGCTGCTGCTGCTTGCACCGTCTACACAATATACTCTATCTGGTCCCTATTGGGCTCAGCCTGTTCACCTGTACAGAATCAATGCGCCCGCTCTGGGCTTGTCTGAACGTGTCTGAACATGTCTAGAAAACATGTCTAGGGGGCGCGTCTCTGGCGCCTAGTCGTTCAGAATGGGATCTACCATAAGTGAATGGAGAATACTGTTAGGCAAACAGATGGTGTAAAGATATATATCTTATATATATAAACAATATATAAGTTATACAAAATAATAAACGCAGACTTTCAGTGTTAATCTGGACCTTCAGAACACATACATTTGAATTTATTTACATTTATCTGGTTGAAAATATTGTTTTGTATATTCTGAAACAACCTTTATTATTCTCCTGCGTAACATGTCTGGGAAGAGAGTTCCATTGCTGCAGACCTGGGGACATGACAGTTCTCTTCATTGCTGCAGACCTGGGGACATGACAGTTCTCTTCATTGCTGCAGACCTGGGGACACGACAGTTCTCTTCATTGCTGCAGACCTGGGGACATGACAGTTCTCTTCATTGCTGCAGACCTCGGGACATGACAGTTCTCTTCATTGCTGCAGACCTGGGGACATGACAGTTCTCTTCATTGCTGCAGACCTGGGGACATGACAGTTCTCTTCATTGCTGCAGACCTCGGGACATGACAGTTCTCTTCATTCCTGCAGACCTGTGGACATGACAGTTCTCTTCATTGCTGCAGACCTCGGGACATGACAGTTCTCTTCATTGCTGCAGACCTGGGGACATGACAGTTCTCTTCATTGCTGCAGACCTGGGGACATGACAGTTGGCTTCATTGCTGCAGACCTGGGGACATGACAGTTCTCTTCATTGCTGCAGACCTCGGGACATGACAGTTCTCTTCATTGCTGCAGACCTGGGGACATGACAGTTCTCTTCATTGCTGCAGACCTCGGGACATGACAGTTGGCTTCATTGCTGCAGACCTGGGGACATGACAGTTCTCTTCATTGCTGCAGACCTGGGGACATGACAGTTCTCTTCATTGCTGCAGACCTCGGGACATGACAGTTCTCTTCATTGCTGCAGACCTGGGGACATGACAGTTCTCTTCATTGCTGCAGACCTGGGGACATGACAGTTCTCTTCATTGCTGCAGACCTGGGGACATGACAGTTCTCTTCATTGCTGCAGACCTGGGGACATGACAGTTGGCTTCATTGCTGCAGACCTGGGGACATGACAGTTCTCTTCATTGCTGCAGACCTCGGGACATGACAGTTCTCTTCATTGCTGCAGACCTCAGGACATGACAGTTCTCTTCATTGCTGCAGACCTGGGGACATGACAGTTGGCTTAATTGCTGCAGACCTGGGGACATGACAGTTCTCTTCATTGCTGCAGACCTGGGGACATGACAGTTCTCTTCATTGCTGCAGACCTCGGGACATGACAGTTCTCTTCATTGCTGCAGACCTCGGGACATGACAGTTCTCTTCATTGCTGCAGACCTGGGGACATGACAGTTCTCTTCATTGCTGCAGACCTGGGGACATGACAGTTCTCTTCATTGCTGCAGACCTCGGGACATGACAGTTCTCTTCATTGCTGCAGACCTCGGGACATGCCAGTTCTCTTCATTGCTGCAGACCTGGGGACATGACAGTTCTCTTCATTGCTGCAGACCTGGGGACATGACAGTTCTCTTCATTGCTGCAGACCTGGGGACATGACAGTTCTCTTCATTGCTGCAGACCTCGGGACATGACAGTTCTCTTCATTGCTGCAGACCTGGGGACATGACAGTTCTCTTCATTGCTGCAGACCTGGGGACATGACAGTTCTCTTTATTGCTGCAGACCTGGGGACATGACAGTTCTCTTCATTGCTGCAGACCTCGGGACATGACAGTTCTCTTCATTGCTGCAGACCTGGGGACATGACAGTTCTCTTCATTGCTGCAGACCTCGGGACATGACAGTTCTCTTCATTGCTGCAGACCTGGGGACATGACAGTTCTCTTCATTGCTGCAGACCTGGGGACATGACAGTTCTCTTCATTGCTGCAGACCTGGGGACATGACAGTTCTCTTCATTGCTGCAGACCTCGGGACATGACAGTTCTCTTCATTGCTGCAGACCTCAGGACATGACAGTTCTCTTCATTGCTGCAGACCTCGGGACATGACAGTTCTCTTCATTGCTGCAGACCTGGGGACATGACAGTTGGCTTCATTGCTGCAGACCTGGGGACATGACAGTTCTCTTCATTGCTGCAGACCTCGGGACATGACAGTTCTCTTCATTGCTGCAGACCTGGGGACATGACAGTTCTCTTCATTGCTGCAGACCTGGGGACATGACAGTTCTCTTCATTGCTGCAGACCTGGGGACATGACAGTTCTCTTCATTGCTGCAGACCTGGGGACATGACAGTTGGCTTCATTGCTGCAGACCTGGGGACATGACAGTTCTCTTCATTGCTGCAGACCTCGGGACATGACAGTTCTCTTCATTGCTGCAGACCTCGGGACATGACAGTTCTCTTCATTGCTGCAGACCTGGGGACATGACAGTTCTCTTCATTGCTGCAGACCTGGGGACATGACAGTTCTCTTCATTGCTGCAGACCTCGGGACATGACAGTTCTCTTCATTGCTGCAGACCTGGGGACATGACAGTTCTCTTCATTGCTGCAGACCTGGGGACATGACAGTTCTCTTCATTGCTGCAGACCTCGGGACATGACAGTTCTCTTCATTGCTGCAGACCTGGGGACATGACAGTTCTCTTCATTGCTGCAGACCTCGGGACATGACAGTTCTCTTCATTGCTGCAGACCTGGGGACATGACAGTTCTCTTCATTGCTGCAGACCTCGGGACATGACAGTTCTCTTCATTGCTGCAGACCTCAGGACATGACAGTTCTCTTCATTGCTGCAGACCTGGGGACATGACAGTTCTCTTCATTGCTGCATACCTGGGGACATGACAGTTCTCTTCATTGCTGCAGACCTGGGGACATGATAGTTCTCTTCATTGCTGCAGACCTCGGGACATGACAGTTGGCTTCATTGCTGCAGACCTGGGGACATGACAGTTCTCTTCATTGCTGCAGACCTGGGGACATGACAGTTCTCTTCATTGCTGCAGACCTGGGGACATGACAGTTCTCTTCATTGCTGCAGACCTCGGGACATGACAGTTCTCTTCATTGCTGCAGACCTGGGGACATGACAGTTCTCTTCATTGCTGCAGACCTGGGGACATGACAGTTCTCTTCATTGCTGAAGACCTCGGGACATGACAGTTCTCTTCATTGCTGCAGACCTCGGGACATGACAGTTCTCTTCATTGCTGCAGACCTGGGGACATGACAGTTGGCTTCATTGCTGCAGACCTGGGGACATGACAGTTCTCTTCATTGCTGCAGACCTCGGGACATGACAGTTCTCTTCATTGCTGCAGACCTGGGGACATGACAGTTCTCTTCATTGCTGCAGACCTGGGGACATGACAGTTCTCTTCATTGCTGCAGACCTCGGGACATGACAGTTCTCTTCATTGCTGCAGACCTGGGGACATGACAGTTCTCTTCATTGCTGCAGACCTCGGGACATGACAGTTCTCTTCATTGCTACAGACCTGGGGACATGACAGTTCTCTTCATTGCTGCAGACCTCGGGACATGACAGTTCTCTTCATTGCTGCAGACCTCGGGACATGACAGTTCTCTTCATTGCTGCAGACCTGGGGACATGACAGTTCTCTTCATTGCTGCAGACCTGGGGACATGACAGTTCTCTTCATTGCTGCAGACCTGGGGACATGACAGTTCTCTTCATTGCTGCAGACCTGGGGACATGACAGTTATCTTCATTGCTGCAGACCTCACGTTTGGAAGAAGTGCAGAAGCATGTCTGGTGGAACGGTCGTGTCTGTCAAGACTTAGAGATAAATTGTTATACAGAATTGATGGAATCTTTGTAACGAGAATATTCCTATAGTGAATACAAGGAGTGAGTAGAGTAACGTAAGGTTATCCTATAACCCTAGTTATATGAGTATAGCAAGCGCTCTGCTCTTTATGGAACTATCCCTTTATCCACTCTAATAATGAATAATCTTCTCCACATGCACACACCCATCCGCCTGGCCACACCCACATCCGCTCCTCTACATAAGCGGGGTCGTGGCCGCCTGAATACTTTTACCAACGGATTTCCAGTTCCGCGTTCGCGTTCTGCGCTCTGATTGGCCACTGACGTTTCTGGTCGCGCCAATCGTGTGACGCCTGTTTCTTTCACCGGTTAAGCTTAGGCACTCTTTCGAAGTTGGTTAAGGTTAGAGTTTGTCTTAGAGCAGGGCGATAGAACACCAGCCCTGATTCCATACTCTAACCTTAACCAACTTCGAAAGAGTCGCCTAAGCTTAACCAGTGATAAACTAGGCGTTAGGTAGTTTGCTGCTGTTCGAGGCGGAAATGGGCGCGTCACGCGATTGGGCGCACATGTCACATGACCAGAAACGTCAGTGGCCAATCAGATCGCACCAGAACGCCAGTCGCCAATCAGATCGCAGAACGCGAACGCGGAACTGGAAATCCGTTGGTAAAAGAATAGACGCATCGTGGCCACACCATCAGCTCCTTCCCAAGTGTTTCACCACCGAAGGCGAAGACCACGGGGTCCTCAGTGAGTCAGAGCAGAGCGCTCACTATACTCATATAACTAGGGTTATAGGATAACCTTACGTTATAGATCGTATAGCTTACGCTCTGCTCTTTATGGAACACAGGAGCTGAGCAGAGAGGAAGCTCGACAGATGTACGCTGAGGCCCCCCACAACCATCAGAACCGGGGAGGACCCGAGCCCCCCGGACCCCCCTAGTGGAGGACGGGAGGGAATCGGATCCGACTGTGCGAAGAGAGTTTAGCACCTCAAACGCACAGGGTTTGATTGATTGATTGATTGAAAAGTTTATTAACAGATTGCAGAATGGGTACAGTACAGTACAGCTCAATACATACAATTGTTAAGGGGATGCAGACCAGAGAAAGACTTTCGTCTTGTTTACATCAGGGTCCCCCATTTTCAATTCATCATAACATATATGACACACACAACATACAGATAGACAGTACTGCTACATCTATACATTTATGACATACCAGATTTGCAAATACAGTACTGTTTGTGATACAAAAAGTGTCCAGAAAAGAGTGTATATACATTTGACGTAGAAACTGTACATTGGAGGAGGTTGGGTAGGTGGGGTGTGGTTGGGTGGGGGGGGGGACTGTACATTGGAGGTGGGGGGGGGGGTTGGGTAGGGGGTGGGTGGGGGACACTGTACACTGTACATTGGAATACTGACAAAGCCATGCTTGGTCTTTATTGTACAACCGGGTTAGGACATTTGTAGGGGCCAGTTTCGAATTGCAGGCTCCCGTAGGTGTTCTTTGAGAGTGTTTTTGAAAGTGGGTAGTGATTCGCATTCCTTTACAGCTTTGGGTAGGGCGTTCCACATTGATGTGGCATAATTGCAAAACGTGTTTAGTCCCTTGTTTGAGCCGAATCTGGGTTTAACATGATTTGTGGAGCTCCCTCTGGTGTTGTGATCATGGTATTCACTGACCTTTGGGATGTATTTTGACATGTACATGGGTACCTTGGTCGTGTAGTGTATCTTGTAGACCAGGCCCATTGCAAGTTGCTGTACTCTGTCGTCTACTCTAAGCCATCCTAGGTTGTCAAAATGGGCTGGGGTGAGGTGGGTTCTAGGAGTCAGGTCAAGCAGTAGTCTGACTAGTTTGTTTTGAGATGTTTGTAATTTGGTTTTTAGTGCCTTTGAGGTGCTTTGGTACCATGAGGTGCAAGCATAGTCGTAGTACCCTTGAATGAGTGCTCCTGCCAGAGTCTTCAGGGTATTCTTGTTTACCAGAGAGGAGATCCGGTACAAGAATCTAGTTCGTTGGTTGACTTTTTTTTATTACATTGGATGCCATTTTGTCACAGGAAAGATTAGCCTCTAGGATGGAACCCAGGTAGGTAATTTCATCTTTCCTTGTGACAATATTGTCACCCACTGTAACTGAGAAGCCGTCGGTCTTGCTGAGTTTGTTATTTGAACCGAAGAGAATGGACTCTGTTTTGCCCATGTGTAATGATAGTTTTTCATCAGCGAGCCATATGCAGATTTTGCCTAGTTCCGAGCTGAGGGTTTTTTCAACCTGTAACTTGTTCTTGTCAGAGACCAGCAAACAGGAACAAGTTGCAGTCACAAGCTGACGACATGTCATTTGCATAAATTAGGAACAGTGAGCAGACAGTGGGACTTACCTTCATTCAGAAGGACCCGCAACCACTCAGGCGCACATCCCAAACGGACAGGAAGCAAAACACCTCCGTCACAGTCCCAAACATCACAGGGTCGAAGCTCAAGAACCCAACCCCGTGGCAAGGCCGCAGCAGCGGAGCGCGGAGGAGGTCCCAGCCCTAGGACAACCTGAGGGCTAGGACCCCCTAAAAAAAGGGGGCCTGGTGAGGTCAACGAGGCCATAGCATCGGGACCCCACCAGACGGTCACTAGTGACACCACCCCCCACATCGCCAGCATATCGGACAGGGCCCAAATCAAGAGCAGGCCCTTCCCCCCTCGGCACGCCGCTCTGAAGCACTCTACAAGAGGCTACTCCCCCACAACACTGCGGGGCCAGTCGGCGTGTCGGGGAGACAACCCCCAAGGAGGTCGATCCCTCAATCCAGGCAACAGGCCCCAAGAGCAGAACTCGACCTGTGCCTGGAGTACTGCGGACTAGACAGGCGCCTAAGGGATCTACTGTGAGAACAGTATCCCGGCGGAAGGGGTGGTCGGTATGCTGTGCACCATGTCATAACCTCCACAAACCCGACCCCCCAATCCAGCGGGGTCGAGGTTCAAAGAAGAGGCTGACATAATTGGCAGACATCATGAAAGATGCAGGGGCATACTCTCGGGCAGACGGGGTCAAGCCCGGCCTCAACCCAAGAGTCGACTCTGCTACCAACACACTGGAGAACTAACCACCCCCCTATGTTTAGTTTAACAGGAGGCGGTTGTTCCCTTAACCCACAAAGAGAACTCAGAAACATACCTGCGTGTATACACAGGCTATACAAGCAGCACAAGTGTTTCAGTTTTCAAAGGATTAACCCAGGCCAACAGGTCGACGAGAACGAGTTCGGACCTGGGACCGCGGACCGGGACTTACACAGGGATGCCTAGAGGAGTTGACAACAACCTCCCCGACAGCCCCCTCCCAGCTCCATCCTAGCAGGGAGGGAGGGGTGAAACAAATGGAGAAGGACCAGGCCCCCTAACACAGCGCAAGGTACAACACAGTATGGACCAAGCACGTCACTGTTAAGGGCAACTCGTGGTGGCATACATATGACACACACATCCACGACATCAAACCCCACAACGCCCGGCCCGACCCGGCATTTCCCCCCCGGAAAAGCACAAAGTCCTTCGGGGTACCAGAACAGCAGATCTGCGCCCCGGCGAACAACGGGTTAACTGACCTGGTCCGGCGCGACCAGAACCAGTCCCGCGTCCTAGTCACGCCGCCATCCCCAGTCCTAAGAGGGGGGTAGGTACGCGTGCCGATCTAAAACATCACAGAGGGCGCCACCAAGACGGTCAGTACGCAAATGCACTGCTCCTGGTGGCCCACCTCATGGGCGTGAGACCCCTCCGCCAATGTTTTGATCTACTCAGTCATCTCCCCCCCGGAGATGCATGTGAGCCATCGAGTCTAACCTAGTGCACTGGCGCTCGGTAGAGATAAAAACTCCTTCCCAGCCGCCCGCATAGAAAACGCAGTTTCTACTCCCTCCGCCAATTGGGCAACCAAGGCGCGCCAGCCATAAAGTGGTTCCACATGGAAAGCACCCAGGGCCAGCGCTATATGCACATCGAGAACCCAAAACATACCGATGGTGAATTCTAATAAGAAACACCAGACAACGTTTCCTCCATGCTGTCTGGGACGAGCAGCAGGAAGCCGGCCTATAAGACACAGACACGGGTCTCATATGACGCGTCTGAGGGTAAAACCTGTCAATTCTGCTCTTTACATAAGAGGGGAAGACGGAAGTTCCCCCAGAGAGACCTCTATGTGAGTAACAATTGAAAAAGATACATGTAATAACAATTGGGCCAAGTGACCAACGGCCCAATACACACTTTAATAGAGAGCAGAGCAGAAAACAAACAGTTCTCGAATGCATCGCATCATCCAACTTTGACAATGACAGTGGTCTGCAGCACAGACCTGAAAACTCACGGATGTCTCATGGCCAACAGGAAAAACATGCCCAGTGACGTATTCCATGGCCGGGGGGAAATCCTGTGACCCACCCATCCTAACATGGAGTGGAACCAGGGACCCCCCCCCTTCCCCCTCCCTGTGACACGCTGACCCCTAAGCTGACAGGGAGACTGACAGGCAGGAGGTCCCACCTCCCGGCCAATCAGTAAAGGGGGGAGGGGTTATTAGTCCACCCCTTATGACCCCTCACCCCTGATACGATGCAACAACAAATCAGAGCCATGACACCAGTCGTAGCATGCTACATGAAAGCGCATTACACCTGTTAGGGTAACAGCTTCACCTTCTGCACGCCAGCCACAGACGATAACCTCGTTTGTGCAAAAAACTGGCTTTATACATGGCTTCAGGCTCATGTGCGAACTTGCCACCTGAATTTTTACACCTTTACCCTAAAGTAAGAAAAACACAGACCAAAGAGAGAGGCCAAAGGCCTTGGTACAAGAGCTATACATGTAGGCTAACACCTAACCCAGTTGTGGACTCAATGCCACGTTTACTTAAACGTGAAACATGATACACACAACCCTCTTTCACAATAAAAAGGGCAAAAGTTCACTCTCACTATTGCAAGAGGAATGCCGTCTTTTATGACATAAGTCTTCGACCAAGTGTTAGCTACAGGCCTTGCTAAGTCCATAATAGTGACCAAACAATTTTCAGAGAAAACTGCACTCTCCCTAAGCAAGAGCACAACCCCAGCAGTAGCTGAGGGATTACACCGTATCCCCAAAAATATAGTGAATCAACACACGTTTTGAAAACAAAATCATATTTGAGGGGGGGGGGGGGGGGCAAACCAGGGAATAATTTCACCCACCCCCTCACCACCTCACCCCTGATACGACGCCAAAAGAAAAAACAGAGCCGTGACACCAGGCGCATGGTGCGGCAGATGAAGCACTACTCACCTGTAGAGTAAAGCTGTACATCATGCACGCCAGCCACAGCCGATAACCTTGTTTGAAAACAGGTTTTATCCACGGCTCTGCTTATGTGTGAAAACTTGCCACTCGTTATTTTTACCATTACCCTTAAGTAAAGAAAATAACAAGCTAAGAGAGGGCTCAGGCCCTCGATCACATGCCACTTTGTACAGCGCTGCAGGTTAACACCCAGCCAGTTGTGGACTCAAGCCACGTTGTCTAAACGTTACATGAACACACACACAACTTCTCATCATACAACAAAAAACCCCAGTTCATTTTACTCATGTAAACAATAACACAGTTTTTAGGTAGAAAGAAAGACACAAGCCTTGGCAAATGCTCAAAACCCAAGCTATACAAGACAGCGACCAAGACAATTTTCACACAGCACACGTCGTATCTCCAAATGCAGTGAAGTAACACATGTTTTGTTAAACAAAGACATCGTTATTAACCAAAAACATTCGGGAGGGGTAGGAAGGAAGAGTGGGGCAATGTCCAATGGACATCTTACCTGCACCTCGTACGCAGGACGAAAGGCTGCAACAC
Organism: Notolepis coatsorum; assembly: GCF_963971535.1. Taxonomy (NCBI): domain Eukaryota; kingdom Metazoa; phylum Chordata; class Actinopteri; order Aulopiformes; family Paralepididae; genus Notolepis; species Notolepis coatsorum. The sequence continues at coordinate 30,781,707 of NC_140170.1, forward strand.
AGGCTGGTCTACCACGTTGACGAAGCCTCTCGCTGGCTGGGCCAGAAGCGGCGGCAGCTGGAGCCTTGCTCCGGCGCAACGCCCCCCCCCCCCCCCCCCCCCCCCCTCCTGCGGTCGTCTTCTGCCAGAGATGACGCCGCAGTCAGAGTGCCAGGGCCTGCTACTTCCTCACGGCTAGCGCCAATGGTTGTAGCACAAGCTAACAGTTTAACTCCAGGCTAACTGATAGCATCAAGCTAACGTTTCGAACCGAGCGTAGCCACCAGCTAACGTCGTAGCTTAACAGCTAACTGGCTAACAGTTAGCTTATACCGGCTATCGATAGCCACTAGCTAACGCAGAAGCAAGCTAAGCGGCTACTACTGAAGCTGTACAACGTGGGAAATAGCGATACAGGCCAACACTACTGACAGCCGCTGTCTCTTCCTCTTTTTATCCGAAGAAAAAAAGGGGAAAAAAGGCAACACACGTCCCACTCACAGGACGGTGTTTACCAACAGCGATAACGGCAGTAAGCCCCATAGCGAATGCATCGCATCCACGTGGGCTGCAGCCGACCTGAGCTCGGAGATATTCTCATAATGAACACCAAGCTCACCCCCCTCTCGCCGGGTGTTTTTCGTCTCGAAAAGCAGGGCCAGCGCGGCGGGAGAGGGTATCCGTTTGTCCAGAGACCCGGGGGATTGAACCGCAGATTCGGAATCACGGTCCCAGGAACACAAAGCTACGACTTCACTGAGGAGGAGTCTATATTATCGTGGGGCATCAGACTAGAACCCCCTCCACGCCGCTAAGGGGCAGCGAAAGGATTCCAGCCTGGAGCCGACCTTCGCAAGCTTGTACAGTTTGTCCCCTCACAACTGACACACCCGAGGCTCGCGTCGCCCGAGGCATAGTATCCAGCTGCAGGGCCGGAGACAATGCCGCGGGGATTGCTCAGCGATGCGTGCCCCAGTGCAAAGCGCCGGTGGAGGTCAGAATGATCATCATCTTCTAGACTCTCCAGTGGTGAAGACATTATCGCTTTACTTTCTTGAAAATAGTGAGAGAGAAAACAAAGATACAATGTCAACGCAGCTCCTCTCCAACAACTATTTTTGGCACTAAACTTAAAGTGGTGTGTTACAGACACTTTTCGGTGGTGAAAATAGGGAAGGAGCTGATGGTGTGGCCACGACCCCGCTTATATAGAGGAGCGGATGTGGGTGTGGCCAGGCGGATGGGTGTGTGCATGTGGAGAAAATTATTCATTATTAGAGTGGATAAAGGGATAGTTCCATAAAGAGCAGAGCGTAAGCTATACGATCTATAACCTATTTTTGACAAGTAACCAAGTTAAACCATTTCAAACTATATGGTTTGAACCGAAAATTATGCTACCTGTTTTGATATGTTTAAATGTAGTTTATTTGACAGTATTTAATTAATTGGCTGTAGAGGCTAATGTGGGGGCACTCCACACCTTACCGTTTTAACTTCTGAGTGACTCCCATAAAAAATGTAAGCCGTTTTCCTAAATAAGTTTGAATGCAGGATAATGCAGATATGGAGAAACCATACATACTTTAACTTGCAAGGGCCCACATGTGGGCCCCTTTGAGGACGATTTGCCCACCGGCACTTTGGTGACTTCTAGTGGCTCGGGTGTGCATATTCTTTAATACAATATATATATCGAATTAAAGCTGCATTTGTTGCCTGTCGATAGCCCTTTCAGGTGACAAAATCCGTTCAGTGTTTCTCGAGTTACATGCCGATATTTGAGGCTTGCGCACACGATATTGCGCAAATACTACTCCCGACTCTTGGGGCTCTAGTTCCGTCAATCATTTGGCGGATGTACAAATCAGGGATCTAGGTGAAAAGATACAAGCGAAAACAGGAAGAGAAAAACTGTGAGGTTTTGTCCGCTCCCCACCCACTCGCTCCGTTCCTTTAAGGTATTTTTGTTAATCAATTGCATTTCCCGCCTCACGCTTCTTTCCTGTAAGATGCCGTGTTGATTGGTGCTCTCCCCACCACACGCTTCTGGAGCAATGATCAATTTCATCCCGCAGCTGTCACAGCTTGTCATTAGCGCCCCGTGGCTTTATATACCCTGATCTCCCTAATATCGATGTTGGATCGTTTTGAATATTCCCTGCATCTGCCTTTCTTTCCCGTCGCTGTCTGTTGCTCGCCAGGACTCTCGTGAAGTATCCCTGTTGGAGAACCTGATTCCCCGTACGAAGCTACGCCTCGTTTATCTGCCCGCTTTACGCGGGCAGGGCTGGTGAGTTTTTGGAAACAGTTCTTTTTGGATCACTCGTTTTTTGTGTGTTTGTGAAACACCGAAGAGATCCCGTTTTTGTTATACTGTTCTCACCTATTTTTTGTTGTTGGATTTACACCTTGGATTACCGTATTGTTTTTTCTCTGGACTCTGCTAACTGTGTGTATCACACCGAAGATCAAGTCACTTGGATATTTGTTTTGGATCAGTCACCTCTCTGTTTCTGTTGTGCGCTGAGCTAACTGGGATTTCTCTCTCTCTCTCCGTTTCCACCTGGAGTGTATGCTGGGGGGATCTGCAGAGCGGCTCAGACGTCACAAGCAAATTCCTCACCGTCACCTTCTGGGAGAATCTGAAGAGCCGCAAACATTCTTCACATGCCAGATTCCCCGTTTGTTCTGTTCTCCACCTAATTCAATCTTGTGACTCTGAGAATAAAGATGCCCTTGTTTTTGGCTAACTCTGAAACAACTCTCTCTGTGCCGTTGCGCTTGTGGTCGGTTACAAACCCTAACATTATGATCCAACCATGACGACCCCAGCCGACACAGAGAGAGTCAGAACAGCATTGGCAGTCCAGATAGAGTTAACCAAGGAACACAGCCAACAGCTAGACAGGGCTGCGGCTGCTGTACAGGAACTCCGAGAGCAGGTCCTGCCTATTCAGGGGTCCCTGGGCGCTCTGGCTAGCCAGCAGTCAAGTATTCTCCTCCACTTACACACGCTGAGTGAGGCCGTTAACACCTTGCTTGTAACCCCACTTCCTTCAGGAGCCTTGGCCGGAGCATCACCCGCAGCCCTGGCAGGCCCCGCGCCTCCCGATCCCGCACCTCGGGAGCCCCGTCTCTCCGAACCACGGCTGTTCGACGGTAACTTCGAGGATTGTGCCACATTCATCATGCAATGTGAGTTGGTTTTTCGTCATCAACCCAGTCGTTTCACTTCAAGGGGAGCCCAAGTGGCCTACATGACTAACTTGCTCTCAGGCCGGGCAGCCCAGTGGGTCACTGCCTCCTGGGCAATGGAGGCAGACTTCTGTTTCTCCTACACAGACTTCGTGGCTGAGCTCCGCAGGGTTTTCCACCATCCAGCCCGTGGTCTGGACCCTGGAGCCCGGTTGGGTACCTTCCGGCAGGGCAGAGGCAGGGTTACCGACTACGCGCTGGAGTTCAGACTGGCGGCTACGGAGAGCGGTTGGAACGACCAAGCACTTCGTCTTACCTTCATGAGGGGGCTCAACAACGCAGTCAGGGACCAGCTCGCGACCCGTGAGGAACCTGAGTCCCTCGAGGACCTGTTCAGCCTCGCCATTCGCATCGACGGACGCCTCCAGGAGAGAAGACGTGAGAGAACCCGACAGGGACCCCCAGAGGTACTCCGGACCCCCGTACTCGTGACGGTACTGCTGGTCGCCCTGCTCCCAACACGACTGGTGGTTTTTTTCCCTCCCGTTCGGTACCCGAGGAGGAACCCATGCAGCTGGGACGTTCTCATCTGAGCCAAGCTGAACGGGAGGCGAGGTTCAGGTCCGGCCTTTGCCTCTACTGCGGTCGGGAGGGACACCGTATCGCCAACTGCCCCACCCGGCCAAAAGACCAGGCTCGCCGGGACCCCGGGAGATCCTGGTGAGCCGTTTTTCTCGTTCCCAGAGCCGTGCACCACCTCGCCATCTGATGAGCGTCACCCTGGCCTGGGCGGACCAACGGGCCACGGTGGAGGCACTCATTGACTCGGGGGCAGACGAGAGTTTCCTAGACTTCGAGTTTGCTACCCGGGCCAACATTCCACTTGAGGACCTAGTGAGGCCATTGGAGGTATTCGCATTGGACCAACACCGCCTGGCTGACATCACTCAATGCACCTGCCCTGTCCTGCTCACCATTGCTGGTAACCACGTTGAGAGACTCCAGTTCCTTATCACCAGATCCCCTCTTGTCCCAGTAGTCCTGGGCCGGCCCTGGCTCGCGCTGCACGAGCCCCACATCGCCTGGTCCTCCGGTACCATCAAGGGCTGGAGCTCCTCCTGTCATGCCCAGTGTCTTCAGGCGGCGTCCTGTCCCCCGCCCCGGAGATCCGTTGGTGAGCCGCCTCCGGACCTCTCGACCATACCCCCCGAGTACCACGACCTCATGGAGGTTTTCAGTAAGTCCAGGGCTCAGGCCCTTCCGCCTCGACGGCCTTACGACTGTGCCATCGACCTCCGCTCAGGGGCTCCCCTTCCCGGCAGCCGCCTCTACAGTCTGACCGTCCCGGAGAAGGCGGCGATGGATCAATACATCTCTGAGTCCTTGGAAGCAGGACTCATTCGGCCTTCCTCCTCTCCTGTGGCGGCCGGTTTCTTCTTTGTTGGGAAGAAGGACGGGGACCTTCGACCCTGCATCGACTATCGCCAGCTCAACGAGATCACCATTAAGAACAAGTATCCTCTACCTCTCATGAACTCCACTTTCGAGCCTCTCACCCAGGCTACCGTCTTTACCAAGCTGGACCTCCGGAGTGCCTACCATCTAGTCCGTATCCGTGAGGGAGATGAATGGAAGACCGCCTTCAAGACTCCCAGGGGCCACTAGGAGTACCTGGTGATGCCGTTCGGCCTCACCAACGCTCCGGCGGTATTCCAGGCGCTCATGAACGACGTCCTTCGTGACATGCTGGAGGAGTTTGTGGTAGTATACTTGGACGACATCCTCATCTTCTCCAAGACCCTCGAGGAACACATCTAGCATGTCCGCCGTGTGCTGGAGCGCCTCCTCCACAATCGGCTCTTCGTCAAGGCGGAGAAGTGCCGATTCCACTCCGACTCTGTCGATTACCTGGGCTTCATCGTGGAGAAAGGCTTGACCCGAGCTGATCCTCGCAAGATCCAGGCCGTGGAGGAATGGCCTGAACCCACCTCTCGGAAGGAGTTACAGAGCTTCCTCGGGTTCGCCAACTTCTACCGAAGGTTCATCCGGAACTACAGTCAAGTGGCGGAACCGCTTACCAGACTGACCTCTCCCGCCCTGCCGTTCGACTGGTCCCCAGCGGCGTGTGCTGCGTTCCGCTCCCTCAAGAAGAGGTTCACTTCCGCCCCGATCTTGCTCCATCCAGACCCCAAGAGACAGTTCATCGTTGAGGTGGACGCCTCGGATACTGGACTGGGAGCTATCTTATCCCAGCGGTCGGCAACGGACCAGAAGGTACATCCGTGCGCCTTCTACTCGCGTCGGTTCCTCCCTGCCGAGAGGAACTATGACATCGGCAATCGGGAGCTGCTGGCGGTTGTGGCTGCCTTGGAGGAGTGGCGTCATTGGCTAGAGGGGGCCGAGGAGCCGTTTACCATTTGGACGGACCACAAGAACCTGACGTACATCCGTGCTTCCAAGCGCCTCAATGGCCGGCAGGCAAGATGGGCCAGCTTTCTCGCTGACGTTTCGCCCTGGTTCCCGCAACACGAAGGCCGACTCCCTGTCCCGGTTACACTCCAAGGGGGCTCCAACCACTGAGGACCTGACTCCCATCCTCCCAGAGGCCAGGGTGGTAGGAGTCGTCACCTTGGGCATCGAGGGGGTGGTAAGGCGTGCCCTACGCTTCCATCGCGCTCCAGGCAATGTACCGGTTCATCGTCTCTTCGTCCCCGACTTGGTCCGGTCCCGGGTCCTCCAGTGGGGCCATACCAGCCGGTTCGCCTGCCACCCGGGCGTTCATCGCACGTTCTCCTTCCTGGCTCATCGATTCTGGTGGCCCACCATGAGGAACGACGTCAAGGAGTTCGTACTGGCCTGCGCGGTCTGCGCCCGCAGCAAGGCCTCCCACCAGGCACCCTCCGGGCTATTACAGCCGCTTCCCATTCCGAGCCGTCCTTGGTCACATGTGGCGCTGGACTTCGTCACAGGTCTTCCCTCCTCCCAGGGGAACACGTGCCTTCTGACTGTGGTGGATCGGTTCAGCAAGGGGGTTCACCTCGTGGCCCTTCCCAAACTTCCCTCGGCGGCCGAGACGGCGGACCTCCTGACACACCACGTGTTTTGCCTCCATGGTTTTCCCCAGGACGTCGTCTCGGACCGGGGGCCCCAGTTCACTTCCCAGGTATGGCGGGCTTTTTGCAAGGGATTGGGGGCAACGGTCAGTCTTTCCTCTGGTTATCATCCCCAGACTAACGGACAAACGGAGAGGATGAACCAGAGCGTGGAGTCTGCTCTTCAGTGTGTGGCTGCCGAGAGACCAGCTTCTTGGGGTCAAGTACTCCATCAACTCCATGGTCAGTTCCGCCACCGGCCTCTCACCCTTTGAGGTATCCCTGGGCTACCAACCCCCTCTTTTCCCTGCACAGGAGACGGAAGTGGCAGTTCCCTCCGTACAGGACCACCTCGACTGGTGCCGTCGGGTCTGGGAGATCGCCAGGACCACGCTGCTCCGGTCATCAGAGCGCGCCTGTCGTGGGGCTGACCGGCGCCGGGTTCCTGCGCCGACGTACCACCCTGGGCAGAGGGTGTGGCTTTCCGCGAGGGACCTCCCACTTCGGTCCTCGGCCAAGAAACTTAATCCCCGGTTCGTCTGACCTTTCGAGGTTCTGAAGGTACTCAGTCCGGCGGCGGTGCGTCTTAAGCTTCCTGCGTCCATGCACATTCACCCCGTTTTCCATGTGTCCCGGGTTAAGCCTGTCTCTCTCAGTCCCCTGATGCCTCCTGCTCCGGATCCACCTCCTCCCAAGATGGTGGACGGTCACCCCCAGTGGCAGGTCCGCCGGTTGATGGGCGTTCGACGGCGGGGTCGGGGGTTCCAGTACCTGGTGGACTGGGAGGGGTACGGTCCGGAGGAACGGAGCTGGGTCTCCCGCCAGCTCATCGTGGATCCCGGCCTGATCACCGACTTCCATCGTGCCCATCCGGGCGAGCCGGGTCGGTCTGGTCGCCGGGTGGCTCCCGTGGAGGGGGGTTACTGTGAGGTTTTGTCCGCTCCCCACCCACTCGCTCCGTTCCTTTAAGGTATTTTTGTTAATCAATTGCATTTCCCGCCTCACGCTTCTTTCCTGTAAGATGCCGTGTTGATTGGTGCTCTCCCCACCACACGCTTCTGGAGCAATGATCAATTTCATCCCGCAGCTGTCACAGCTTGTCATTAGCGCCCCGTGGCTTTATATACCCTGATCTCCCTAATATCGATGTTGGATCGTTTTGAATATTCCCTGCATCTGCCTTTCTTTCCCGTCGCTGGCTGTTGCTCCCCAGGACTCTCGTGAAGTATCCCTGTTGGAGAACCTGATTCCCCGTACGAAGCTACGCCTCGTTTATCTGCCCGCTTTACGCGTTGCGCTCTGGTGAGTTTTTGGAAACAGTTCTTTTTGGATCACTCGTTTTTTGTGTGTTTGTGAAACACCGAAGAGATCCCGTTTTTGTTATACTGTTCTCACCTATTTTTTGTTGTTGGATTTACACCTTGGATTACCATTGTTATTTCTCTGGACTCTGCTAACTGTGTGTATCACACCGAAGATCAAGTCACTTGGATATTTGTTTTGGATCAGTCACCTCTCTGTTTCTGTTGTGCGCTGAGCTAACTGGGATTTCTCTCTCTCTCTCCGTTTCCACCTGGAGTGTATGCTGGGGGGATCTGCAGAGCGGCTCAGACGTCACAAGCAAATTCCTCACCGTCACCTTCTGGGAGAATCTGCAGAGCCGCAAACATTCTTCACATGCCAGATTCCCCGTTTGTTCTGTTCTCCACCTAATTCAATCTTGTGACTCTGAGAATAAAGACGCCCTTGTTTTTGGCTAACTCTGAAACAACTCTCTCTGTGCCGTTGCGCTTGTGGTCGGTTACAAACCCTAACAAAAACCGCAGAATGAATTGAAGTCTATGAGAAAACTGAGCTTTTCTTTTGTACACAGTTTACCAAAATCACTCCAAATCACTCATTTCTGAACGGATCTTTATGAATGAATTAATGAATGAATTAACAGATTGCAGAATGGGTACAATACAGTACGGCTCAATACACACAATTGTTAAGGGGATGCAGACCAGAGAAAGACGTTTGTCTTGTTTACATCAGGGTCCCCCATTTTCAATTCATAGTGACATTTATGACATACACAACATACATGACATTTATGGCATAGGGACATACATGACATACAGGTATTTAGTACTGTTACATTTGTGACATATACGATATTCAAATATACAGTACTGTTACCCATATGAAATTCGGACATGTACTACATAAGATTTCAGGCTATGGATCTCTATGGGAGTTTTCTAAGCCTCCAGGCATTCTGGGGAAATACTACTTCTGGACTACTAACTACTACAGAAAAACTTGAGTAACAAGTTTTTCTACAACTCAAGTTCAGACCTATGTTACTCTATTTCATTAGCACTAAAAGTGATCTTTCTTTATTGTATCAAAAACTCAGAATGTTATCTTTCAAAAGAGACCAGGCTTATGCATGTGCTATAAGAATAAAGTATAGTATTTTGGTTTGCAAAAAAGGTATGCAGTCCTCAAAAACGAAAACTAAAATGGCCACTTTTCTGCCCACAGGTAACATTCAAGTTTTTTAAGTAAGAATTTGTGATCAATGATATCAAATGCTGCAGTAAAATCAAGCAAGACAGCGCCAACCATTTTCCTTTGATCTCTCTCTCTCAGCCAATCATCCGTCACTTGGGTTAAAGCAGTCTGTTGAACGTCCCTCACGATGTGGAGAATCAGTGGCTCATGTGTTCAAAGAAACATAGCATTTAATCTGTTCACTTACTATTCTTTCCATCAGCTTACTTAAAACTGCATGGACATTTATGGAACGACTATTTGATCCTGAGAATGGCAATTTCAAATATTTTGGCAGTGGTATTACTTTGGCAGTTTTCCACTGTTTGCGGATACAAACATTCAGTGAAGGATTGATTATGACAGATGGCAGGGGCAATTAAATCAGGGACCAATCTCCCGTCAAGACCGCCAACGCCTGGTGGTTTGTTTTTAGTGGTACTTAGCACATGTTCTACATTACTTAAAATGTAGTTAAGCGCCTTGGGTGTGTGAAAGGCGCTATATAAATTCAAGCCATTATTATAATTATAGGTCAAGGTCAAGGTCAACTTTATTTATATAGCACATTTAAAACCAACCGAAGTTGTACCAAAGTGCTTTACAATATAAAAACAGAGAAATACTAAAAAATACAAAATACAGTATACACAAAATCTAAAAAAAAGCTACAATACAATCATGACACGACCGGGGATGTATGGCTTATACCAAGCCTCACACGCCATGAAAACAGGTGAGTCTTTAGCTGAGCTTTAACGGTCTCTAGGGTCTGGGCAGACCTCATTTATAGTGGAAGACTGTTTCACAATTTAGGGGCAGCACCGCAAAAGCTCAGTCACACTAGGTCAGAGTCACACTATCAAAATAAAATAAAACATTTTAATCTTTCATTATTTTATTTTTGTATTAATAAATTGTCTGTTTCCAATAAAATAATTGTTAATGTATTGTTGTTATTATTATTATTATTATTATTATTATTATTATTATTATTATTATTATTATTATTATTATTATTATTATTATTATTATTATTATTATTATTATTATTATTATTATTATTATTATTATTATTATTATTATTATTATTATTATTATTATTATTATTATTATTATTATTATTATTATTATTATTATTATTATTATTATTATTATTATTATTATTATTATTATTATTATTATTATTATTATTATTATTATCATTATCAACAATGAACTCACTAGGACTGGATGCATGGTTTTTATTATTATTATTATTATTATTATTATTATTATTATTATTATTATTATTATTATTATTATTATTATTATTATTATTATTATTATTATTATTATTATTATTATTATTATTATTATTATTATTATTATTATTATTATTATTATTATTATTATTATTATTATTATTATTATTATTATTATTATTATTATTATTATTATTATTATTATTATTATTATTATTATTATTATTATTATTATTATTATTATTATTATTATTATTATTATTATTATTATTATTATTATTATTATTATCAACAGTTAACTCATTGGGACTGTATGACTGTATAACAATAATTAATAAATATGATAAGGATAATAAAAAGGTGTTTAAACTGAGTTTAGGTGGTTTATCCTCCACTACATCCCTGCATGGTAATAACAAGGTGTTAAACTGACACCTTGTCCAGACGAAGACGGATCCGATCTTTTTCGTTTTCATTTCGTTTTCATTTTTAAAACGCTTTCCGTAAAAAAGAAATCGTCTTAAGAAATAAGTGCGTGCCACAAATGTACAAAATAAATGTCTTTCCTGTTTTAGACGTCGCTCTTTTATTTTGAACCCCCCCGACCGGAAGTGTTATCGTTGTTTTCGCTAGCAGAATAACTTGTGTCGTCCGGTTCTGTGCTTTTGAGCTGACGCTAGTTTCCAAAGGATAGGAGAGAGACACTGCGGCGCAAGGCAATCGATGATGAGGAGGAGGAAGAGCTGCTGATTTTAATCGGCAGGAGAGAGAGAGAGCGCGTCAAAGCCGTATATAATATAATAGCCCCGTGGTGCGGTCGGAGGCAGCTGTTGTATTAAATTAATTGATTGATGTTTAACTTGTCTTTCGACTAGCTCCCCCGTGCATTGTAAACAATGAATGATGCAGGCAATTGTATTAGTCGTTACTGTGTTGTAGCTATGTTAATAAATTCTGAATGGCATTAACGTTAGTTGGGTATGTTAGTGCTAATGTTGATAGCATTGAATAGCATCAACGCTAGCTGGCTGGCTACAACGAATTCTCACAAGCTGGCATCGTAAAATCTCAACACCAGCCATGGGAATACTATTTACTAAATTATGGAGGCTTTTTAATCATCAAGGTAAGAGAGGATTTGTCATGATCAACTGAAGGCGTATGCTATGGAACAGTCTTAGCTAGCTTATTTGGGTTTTCAGAAAAAGGTGACGCTAATCTCTAGCTAGTATGTATCGTGTATTTCATCACAGTAGCCTCCCGGTGTTTAATAAAAACTTCTAGCCAGGACATATCTGGACAGATAAGACATATATGTATCATGTTTCTTTTTTGTTGGCTGGTTTTGCATGCGGATTAAGTAAAAGGGAGTTAAAGAAAGGGAGAGGTGGTCTATCGTGTCATCGGTTCAGGAAAAGATGCGTATAGGCTTATAAAGACGGGAACGCAAGGGTGGCATTGATTTATTTATTTATTGCGTCTTCAGATTTGTCCGCTCTGGGAGGCGTTCTCAGAAAATAGCGTATTCAGGCTCCCAGAACGCGGTTCCGTGTGGATGAAAAAAAGTGCATACGATAAAATACTTTGACGGATACAACCGAAATCGTTTTCATCTGGACATGGCCTGAGTTTAGGTGGTTCATCCTCCACTAAGATAAGATAAGATATTCCTTTATTGATCCCCTTGGGGAGATGCGGGTGTCAAAGCAGCATGGGGGGGGGGGGGGGGGTACAGGGTGGGGGGGGGGGATGCATAGCTTCACAGTCCTATATACACTATAGGTACACTTAAAGTATAGATACAAATATACAATATAATATTAAAAAAAAGTACAAACAAAAGATAGTCCAGTGATGAGAGTCCAGTGATATTAGTCTCTAGTGCAAAATACAAGATATTCAGTACGGTGATGTGAGTCTCTAGTTCTCAAGTCCTGAGTTCTGACAGTGATAGTTCTGGCAGCAGATCCAGCCGTCCGAGCCCTTTGTTGTAGAGCCTGATGGCTGCCGGTATAAAGGACCGGCCCAGGCGGTTTGTGGTGTGTCGTGGGGGGTGAGTCTTAGGCTGAACGTGCTCTTCATTGTGGCTAGCTCCTCGTAGACGGGGTGAGAGGGGTTCTCCAGGATGGCTTCTAGCTTTTTCCTCATCCACCTCTCAGCCACCACCTCTAAGTTATCCAGCTCACCACCCACTACTGAGCTAGCCTTCTTCACCACCTTGTTCAGCTTGCTGGAGGCCCTTGAGTTGATGTTGACCCCCCAGCACACCGCAGCAAAAAAGAGGACGCTGGCTACAACCGACTGGTAGAAAGATAGCAGCAGTCGGTTGCACATGTCGAACGACCTGAGTCTCCTCAGGAAGAACAGCCTACTCTGCCCTGTAGAGGGCCTCAGTGTTGTCCGACCAGTCAATTTTTTTGTTCAGGTGAACTCCAAGGAACTTGTAGGACTCAACCATCTCTAGCTCCTCCCCTCCAAGGATTATGGGAGAAGGGGGACCCTTCCTGCCTCTCCGATAGTCCACCACCAGCTCCTTTGTCTTGCTGATGTTGAGCTGGAGCTACCTACTATCTACCATCACTACCTACTATCTACCATCACTACCTACTATCTACCATCACCACTACCTACTATCTACCATCACTACCTACTATCTACCACCACTACCTACTATCTACCACCACTACCTACTATCTACCATCACTACCTACTATCTACCATCACTACCTACTATCTACCATCACTACCTATTATCTACCACCACTACCTACTATCTACCATCACTACCTACTATCTACCATCTACCATCACTACCTACTATCTACCATCACTACCTACTATCTACCATCACTACCTACTATCTACCATCACTACCTATTATCTACCACCACTACCTACTATCTACCATCACTACCTACTATCTACCATCTACCATCACTACCTACTATCTACCATCACTACCTACTATCTACCATCACTACCTACTATCTACCATCACTACCTACTATCTACCATCACTACCATCACTACCTACTATCTACCATCACTACCTACTATCTACCATCACTACCTACTATCTACCATCACTACCTACTAGATTACAACCTTTATTTAAGGTTAATATTTTGATAAAAGGTAATTTACTGTATTTTTATGGCATTTACACTTAAAGTAGAAAAACTAAATTAATCTGTAAAATAATACAGTGAATTTCCTGTATAAAAACATTTATATTTTACAGTGTAGGCTAGCTTGCAGCACAATAGCTTTCTACTGAACACAGAGAGGATTGGTATCTATCTTCTTGTCTGACTCTGGAGAAGACGGTAATGGCATTTCCCATAATGTTTGCATATAGTTAAAGCATAAACATATAGTTCCCCAATAGTTCCTATGTAGGTACTATCATTATTTGTGTCCCGTAAAGTAAGATGTTACCAGTCTTTCAAGTAGTGGACTGTTAGGCTACACAGTAAGCATAGGAAGACACTTTAAGATAGTGCCAGTGACCACTTTCATTATTGATCGAAAAATGCATGGATATAACTGGACGTGACAGTTTTGACTTGGCTCTGACAGAACCCTACATGTTTCTGCAGGAGTCATCCTGGTGGACTTGGCTCTGACAGAACCCTACATGTTTCTGCAGGAGTCATCCTGGTGGACTTGGCTCTGACAGAACCCTACATGTTTCTGCAGGAGTCATCCTTGTGGACTTGGCTCTGACAGAACCCTACATGTTTCTGCACGAGTCATCCTGGTGGACTTGGCTCTGACAGAACCCTACATGTTTCTGCAGGAGTCAGTCTGGTGGACTTGGCTCTGACAGAACCCTACATGTTTGTTTCTGCAGGAGTGATCCTGGTGGACTTGGCTCTGACAGAACCCTACATGTTTCTGCAGGAGTCATCCTGGTGGACTTGGCTCTGACAGAACCCTACATGTTTCTGCAGGAGTCATCCTGGTGGACTTGGCTCTGACAGAACCCTACATGTTTCTGCAGGAGTCGTCCTGGTGGACTTGGCTCTGACAGAACCCTACATGTTTCTACAGGAGTCATCCTGGTGGACTTGGCTCTGACAGAACCCTACATGTTTCTGCAGGAGTCATCCTGGTGGACTACGGCTCTGACAGAACCCTACATGTTTCTGCAGGAGTCATCCTTGTGGACTTGGCTCTGACAGAACCCTACATGTTTCTGCAGGAGTCATCCTGATGGACTTGGCTCTGACAGAACCCTACATGTTTCTGCAGGAGTCATCCTGGTGGACTTGGCTCTGACAGAACCCTACATGTTTCTGCAGGAGTCATCCTGGTGGACTACGGCTCCGGCTGGAGAGAGCACCGCCGCTTCGCTCTGATGACGCTGAGGAACTTCGGTCTGGGGAAGGAGTCCATGGAGCAGAGGATTCTGGGAGAGATAGAACACATCATGAAGCCACTGGAGGAGAGCATCGGTACGTCAGCTACACAAATACTCACACTACACACTCCACTACAGTCTACACACTACACCAGGGGTCCCCAAACTTTTTGTGAGGACCACATAACTTTTCCCTCCTCTGGTGGGGGCCGGGGTCAGTTTGTAACAGAAAAAGTGTGACGATCGCAGGGGTGCCTAAACGTAAACATTTATTGTTTTCCAGAAAGCCACACATAACCAATATGAATAACCCTGTCACTACACAACACTCTACACACTACACACTACACACTACACACTACACTCTACACACTACACACTACACACTACACACTACACACTACACTCTACACACTACACTCTACACACTACACACTACACACTACACTCTACACACTACACTCTACACACTACACTCTACACACTACACACTACACTCTACACACTACACACTACACACTACACTGTACAACTACACTATACACTCTACACACTACACACTACACACTACACACTACACACTACACTCTACACACTACACACTACACACTACACTCTACACTCTACACACTACACTCTACACACTACACACTACACACTACACACTACACACTACACTCTACACACTACACTCTACACACTACACTCTACACACTACACTCTACACACTACACACTACACACTACACACTACACACTACACTCTACACTCTACACACTACACACTACACACTACACACTACACACTACACTCTACACTCTACACACTACACACTACACTCTACACACTACACACTACACTCTACACACTACACACTACACACTACACACTACACACTACACACTACACTCTACACACTACACACTACACTCTACACACTACACACTACACACTACACACTACACACTACACACTACACACTACACATGCCTGGCTTCGGCCTCTGTCTCAGTAAAAAAGTCACACCTAGATGTAACTCTTCTTCAGTATGCAGGAGCCGTGGTCAGTGGAACCAGTCAGTCTGTGGATTCAGGTGGAAGAGAGAGACAGAAAATGCATCTGCATTCCTCCTATATACCCTAGCCTGTGTGAAACTCCACCTGTCCTTCCCTTACCCAAAATGATTGGCTTACTCCATATCACTTCCTGATTCTGCTATCCACTCGGAATTCTAAATGGCTTAAACAAATTTACATATCATTACATTTTCTTCCAAGCCCACCCCTGTCCTAAAATATAAGGGGTCCCCTTCCTTGGGCCTGAATCTCCAAGGGCCTGGTGATTTGCCATGTGCTCAATAGAATGACCTGATAAGTCCTTATGACCAGTGGTGCGTTATTGAAATCATCTGGGGTGACACGCACCACGTGCACGCGCGCTCCCGGCGCGTGCGCGCGCTCCCGCGAATGCGCATTTAATGTCCCCTCGCTTGGGCACAGACTAAAGACAGTGCCTAATTGCCTCTACGAATGGAATGTAACACGTCTTCACAACAAGGTTAGGTGTGAATGTGTCTGAGAACGTATTTAACACACCTGACGACCGGAGCTATTGATATGCAAATAGCGAGTGAGGTCCCACACCGTGTTACCCCGTCCCATGAACAACGCATGCCTGCTTATGACCAGATTATACAACGGCATGCAAATTTCTCGATTCTGATTGGCTGAAACAGTCCATTTACACGTCTTTATTGGCAACAATCCACGGTCCTGGGCTCAGGACCCGCCCACAACCGAATCACATAATCACTCCGCCGGCTCACTCTGGGAGAATGTTGATAGCGCCAGAATGTTGATAGCGCCATAACGACTAAATATGAAGCGATTCTGTCAAGGGGAATGTGTTAGTCCTTTAAACAATGTTGGATGATGTAATTGATGGGTCTTGAGTCAATCTAGAACAAAAGAAAAATCGCGGATTGATTGATTGATTAATTGATTGATTTAAATTTCTACTTCCTTCCCACTGACTGCAGCGTTCACTCTCACACTGTCCGACGCTGGCGTACCCACAAACACACACACACACACACACACACACACACACACACACACACACACACACACACACACACACACACGCACACGCACACGCACACGCACACACACACACACTCCTGTCTGCAACAGCGGGGGAGTCAGACTGAGAGAGAAGCAGCGCTGTTTTAAGTGAGCATGGTCTATTGAATTGATTGATTGGTTGATTGCTAATTTTATTACTGTACCCCTGGTTTCCAACTGGTTAAGTTTAGGCTAAAAGAAATAAATAAAGAAATAGGGCGAAGAAAACGTTTTTTTTTCCTATAGGGCAAAGAAAACTTTTTAATTTGTTTTACCTACTTTATATAGAAGCATCTAAGAATGAAGTTCTATGGAAAGTAGGTCTGCATTCCCTTAACAATTGTGTGTATTGAGCCGTACTGTATTGTACCCATTCTGCATCTGGTAATACAATTTTCAATCAATCATTCCAATAATACACAGTTGGATGTGTTAGTTGGTTGGATGCACTTCAAGCTGCTTCCACATGAGGCAACTTCTCTCAATCATTCCAATAATACACAGTTGGATGTGTTAGTTTGGTTGGATGCACTTCAAGCTGCTTCCACATGGAGGCAACTTGTCTTTTTTGTAGTTGTGGGAACTACTTTTTCTGGCGGATGGTTTTTTCAATAAATCTTTGATTAATGTGTGTTTATTGTATAGAAATAAGGTTGGATGAATCTGGCAGTTGTATAAAAGCTTTACACCACTTGCAGTTGTGATTTGTGAACAATAAACCATGCCTAGGGGGGTCTAACGACCACCCCTAGGCATGGTTTATTGTTCACAAACCACTCCTGCGCGTGATGTAATGCTTAATTAAAATATACCACATTATCTTTCAAAAGAGACCAGGCTCATGCATGTGCTATAAGTATAAAGTATAGTATTTTGGTTTGCAAAAAAAGTATGCAGTCCTCCAGGGCCGCGGGAAGTCAGTCAGCAGTGGGGGTGCTGAGATAAGTGATATAATAATAACGTCATAGGTTTACCACTCTGGTAAACCAACACTCTCGTTCACTAGAGGAGACCACTGCCCAACTCCACGCGTGCGAGACAAACAATGTAACCGTTTTGATGCATACATCTCTGCCCAGCCTACCCCACCTGTTGCGCCCCCGCACAGAGAGCCCCATGTCCCCGGACCAGAGCGCTACGACGGGGACGCCTCTAAATGTCGTGCCTTTATTTTTCAATGTTCACTAGTATTCGGACAACAGCCGCACACTTCCAAAGTGATACATCTAAAATCGCTTACCTTACCTGTCGGGTCTGCTCAAGGGTCCAGGACTCCTCAGACAGCTCTCCACTTCAGTCAGTCCTCCCTCTGCAATTCGTTCCCTGCATACATCGCCGAGACGCCGACATGCAAAAGGTCTTCGACCACCCTCCTGGGGGCTCGGATAGTTCTGCTGGCTTGTTCGCCATCCGCCAGGGAAACCGCAGATATATTCCTTTACTGCGAATTGAGAGCGTCCCAAAAACTATTCCAGGCCGCTATTTTTTTACCAACGGATTTCCAGTTCCACGTTGACGCTTCCAGGCCGCGTCTATTCGAATCCCAACTGGTTCATGCGTCGGCTACACGCTGCTTTAATAACATTGCATTATCGAGACAGCGCCCCTATGAGGATCTGGCAATGAATTCCAAGAGTAGGGTAAATCTGCAGTGCCGCTCCGCTCTGTGAAATTGAGTAGCCTCGGTATTACAATGGAATAAAAGCCAAAACAACCTTGCAGTTGCAGTTACACTCCCCGCCAGCAGGGGGTGCTGGCACACCCGCCGCACCCCCACTTCCCGCGTCCCTGCAGTCCTCAAGTTAAAGTTTAAAAATTGCCACTTTTGGGGGCGCCAGTTAGGGGAACATCACTAAAAAATATATATTTATTTCCATGGCCTAGGAAAGATATGGGCTACTCTCTCCCAAAGCCAGGAACCAGAAAAGTAAGACTTGTGATGTCATCAAGTAGAAGTATAATATTTAGACTAAGCCCCAGACCTAATGGAAGCCAATGAGGAGCCTGACACCTGGGAGGAATGGTGGTGTTGACAGCAGGCGACAGGCACAGCAGTGGTTGCTAGTTTACTTGTACAGTAGCTGACTTTACATAGAGGTAAGACTGCTGAAACTTGATTTAAAGTTATACTAAAGTGAAATATCCCTTTAGTGCAGCAGCGTTACTGAAGGCATAAGTATTTGTTATACATTCACAGATAGTATAGCCTCATCATAGGGTCATGTTACTTCAATGCATGTTACTTTTGCAAACCAAAAAAAATAAGTCTTTGTTATACATTCACAGCCAATACCTTTTAGTCTCAGAGAGGGGGCCAAACATAGCTCAGATAGTATAGCTTCATCAAACAGACAGGAGACCTTCTCATGCTCCTCAGAGGAGTTCACCGTCTTGCATGTTGTCGTGTTCCGTGTCGCTGTGTCTAGTCGTCGTATTGAGTCCGTCTGTTTTTTCTCCAGGTAAAACCATGGACCCTCATGTGTTGTTCCACAACGCAGCCTCCAACATCATCTGTCAGGTTCTGTTCGGGAAGCGCTACGACTATGACGACGAATTTATAAAGTTGATAGTCCGTCTCTTCACGGAGAGTGCCAAGATAGCCAACGGACCCTGGGCTATGGTGAGTCACACGGAATGGCTGGAAAGGAATAACAAGAGTTTAAATGTGCTATAGATAACATTTTATGTAGAGTAATCATTTAAAATAATAATACATCCACAGAGCTTTTAGAAAGGTGCGGAATAAAAGTATTGCCCCCCCCACCAAAAAACGATTGATTAATGAATTTATAATTTTTTAAAGTTTGGCGGGTCCAAAGTGAATGTTGTTGTTTACATGCAGCTGCCATGTATCCCCTCCCTCCTTCCCATTAATTTCCCCGTAGTGGAATGTACCTGATTGGATAACATGCTGGTGCTCTAGTGCGACATCTAGTGGCTGAATGTTATCTATAGCAGCTTTAATACAACCTCACCTCCCACCCATGGAAGATGCACTATCATGTTAGATCATGTGAACTGAGGATGATGTGGAATCAGCCCCATACAATTGTGGTTCTATTGACCACTTGCACAATGTGGGGGTGTCATATCCGGTTACGTCTCCAGCCCTGCAGACTTCTTCCGGTCCCATCACGACACATTGAGTTTAGCAACTTTTCTCCCGCCAATTAAACAACTTTATCGTCTCTTTTTTCTTTTTGAATTACTTTTAAAAATTATTTTGTTTGTATTGTTAATCTGTTCACTGTTCGTTTTTATCATTAGTATTGTCAATGTGTTGTTTTACAACACAATAACGTTTGCTTATTAAATAGATTGTTGCATTCTATAATATAATAATACAAACGTTTAATTACCTCTCTGTCTGCAACTGGCACTTTGGCGACCCCTCGTTGCATATTTTGTAATTAGTGCTGTCAGGCGATTAAAAAAATGTATCTAATTAATTACAGGATTTGTAATGAATTAATCTAATTAATCGCATTTTAATCGCATAACCATTTTAGGCCTGATATTTTATATTCTATAATCATTTCAAATTGCATGTGTCCGGATGGCAGAATTCAGTACTGTATCTACAAAACCTTCTGTTTAATCATCTTCCCTTTATTCATTTGCTTAAATTGTTCAGGTCTGGTCAATTTTAGCATGGTGTTATTCACAGTAAAAAAAAAAAAGAAAAAAAATGTAATTGATATTCTCACTTGGTTCATTACAATTTACTCAAGCCTAGTAACAGACACAGTATTTCTGACACTGGGAATACATTCCCTGAGATCCATAGATGTCCTATAGAATCAGATACCAAGAACATGCAAATGGACCATTTAAAAAAAAAGTTTGTAAATGTTTATTCTATTATAAAAGATTATAAACAAAAATAGTTTTTTTTTAATAAATTTTGAGTACATTTTCATAACGTGATAATTTGCTGTGTAATTAATTAATCTAATTAAAGCGATAAACTGACAGCCCTATTTGTAATACAATATATATATCGAATTGAAGGCTTATTTGTTTCCTGTCGATAGCGACAAAATCCGTCAAAATCCGTTCAGCGGTTCTCGAGTTACATGCCGGTATTTGAGGCTTGTGCAAAGTACACGGTATCGCGCAAAATACCACTCCGACTCAGGCTCCAGTAGTTCCGTCAATCTAGACAATCTAGTTTTTGAAAACTACGCCATTGCAGATTGAATTTAGATTTTTATAATTTTTTTAATCTAGGCCCCTTTATTGGCATTTACATATGCATGATTATAAATTTTTTTCAAGATGGCTGCATTGCGTCATCTATTTCCGGCGGCCACAGCTTGTGTGTTTACTGCTTGTATCCTGCAAAATCAAAAAAATTATATTTTTATCTAAAATGATTTGAGAATGTTTTATGGATGTCTTAGTGTGGTGTGCATGCGTGTGTTGAGAAATGAATGTGTGTGCAAGTGTGTATGTGGTCATTTTCAGCCAAAAACGCTGTTTTATGTGAACTCCCAACTGATACTAGATACTACATAGTGTTTTTTGTCTTGAAAATAAGCCATGCCTCAAATCACACAAACTGGTATTTAAGGGGTTAAAATCCTGAAAATGAATGAATATTTGATATGTATGTTGAGGACTGAAGTTAATAAAGAGATACAAAAAAAATATATATATATATATATTCATAAAAGATATATAAATATACGGGACAGTAAACGTCCCAAGACGGTAAAGGGATGCAGTGTTTTATACACTGTGTCACTGCACAAAACATTTTTATGTATCAAACTTTTTTTTGTGCCAATCTTCGACACTCCAGGCTCTCATAATCCCACCCCAAAAAAAATGACATTAGCATTTATGGGATGGAAAATAATGAACCCTTAGTGTTTTTTGTCTTGAAAATAAGCGATGCCTCAAATCACACACACTGGTATTTAAGGGTTTAAAATCCTGAAAATGAATGAATATTTGATATGTATGTTGAGGACTGACGTTAATAAAGAGATTGAAAAAAAAAATATGTATATTCATAATTTTTTAAAGTGTATGATAGCTCTCTGCCCCATAACTGCAAGGGTTAACCCTGCAACAGTGATTCACCCACCGTCAAGGTCAGGCCACATTCCTGGTGTCACAGAACAGTAAGAGAAGAGGCCCCTTCTCTTTCCATTCTCCAGGACTACACAAGCTATGGTAGTTTACACAAGTTACTGTTTTAGAGTCTATAGTTATAGTTCTTACAGTTTTACACAAGTAGGAGGAAGAATACACCGAGACATTCTTCATAATCACTGACGCTTAAGTCATCTCTTAACATATGCTTAGATTTAAAACAGATATATACAATAAACATTATGCTTAATCCTTTACATCCTACAAGTGACAGAGAGAACAGGATGTCATAATAAAAAGTGGCACTAGTTGTTTGTGGCACTTCAACAGTATGTTGAGGACTGACGTTAATAAAGAGATTGAAAAAAAGAAATATATATATATTCATAAAAAAATATATAAAAATCACATGTAAGTCCCTTTGGGACAGAAAACGTAAAGGGATGCAGTGTATTGGTGGTGTACAGGAAGGTTAAGCCATACCACCTTCTGGGAAATACTACTAACTACTACAGAAATAATAATTTTTTCTTTTTCCATACCTATGATACATTTGTCTGGTTTCTCTCTGTACAGTTGTATGACTCCATGCCTATGATACATTTGTCTGGTTTCTCTCTGTACAGTTGTATGACTCCATGCCTATGATACATTTGTCTGGTTTCTCTCTGTACAGTTGTATGACCCCATGCCTATGATACATTTGTCTGGTTTCTCTCTGTACAGTTGTATGACTCCATGCCTATGATACATTTGTCTGGTTTCTCTCTGTACAGTTGTATGACTCCATGCCTATGATACATTTGTCTGGTTTCTCTCTGTACAGTTGTATGACTCCATGCCTATGATACATTTGTCTGGTTTCTCTCTGTACAGTTGTATGACTCCATGCCTATGATACATTTGTCTGGTATCTCTCTGTACAGTTGTATGACTCCATGCCTATGATACATTTGTCTGGTTTCTCTCTGTACAGTTGTATGACTCCATACCTATGCTCCGTTACCTTCCACTGCCCTTCATGAAAGCCTTCAGGAACGTAGAGGTAGGATCACTGGTCTGCTCCGTACAGGAGAGTCTTCTTTACCATTGTAATGTGTATGAAAGTAAAACCCATTATTATGTAAATGTTGTTGAACTTATTGTTAGAGAGAAAGAAGTACATTCGTAAATTGGCACTTTGGCACAAACTGGGCCATTTGTAAATTCAGAGCATCATCCTCTCAGAGCATCATCCTCTCAGAGCATCATCCTCTCAGAGCATCATCCTCTCAGAGCATCATCCTCTCATCCTCTCATCCTTTCAGAGCATCATCCTCTCAGTGTGTACAGAGCTTATATTTAAACACACCTTGTTTCTGCGTCTCCATGGCAACTGTGTTGCTCCAGATGTGTCGGAATCTGGCCGCCACCCTGGTCTCTGAACACAAGGACACCAGAGTGCCTGGGAAACCACGAGACTTCATCGACTGCTACCTGGACGAACTGGACAAGGTATTTGTTGAGGAGCCACGAAGTGACCCTTTTATTTTGACATCCTGTTCTCTCTGTCACTTGTATGATGCGGTATATTGAGCATTTAACATGTATATATAGAGGATTACATATGAGTACTGTATTGTACAGGTATATATATATATCTGTATATATCTGTATATATATATAAGCGTATAGGCCATGTATTGTATATTACACAGGGCAATTGCTTCATTCAATACTGCTGGACGCCCTTAGGAATGTGCCTATGACCTTGTGGGCCTCTGCTAGCCTGCTAGAAACAGATAGGAGACCTAGGGATTTTCCACAATATCGTACTCTGTTCCAGTAAAACTGTTACAATTACTTTTTTAAGTTACAACCCAGTGGAGTAGACAGGAGCCAATGGCAAAGATACAAGTTGGAAGGAGGAGTGGTCATTTTTATGTGTTATGTGTTGATTGGCTGGTAGAATGACATCACTATGACATCACTGTATTTAGACCAATAGCAAAGAGGTCTTGATATGATGCAGGGCCTGTATAAAAAGGCCAGCTCGCTGGATCCCAGTGAGATTTTTTTGAGATTTTCCATTTTTTGACTTCAGACACCATTCTTATAGTGGCGGTGACGGCTAGAGAAGAGATGTTTTGTTTTATACTTCTTTTAACTGAATTGGACATTTCCAATTCAGTCTCTTTTGTAACTTGCTTTTTCTAATTAAAAATAACTTTGTTATAATACCTATTGAATTCGTGGACTGCTTTCTACCGCAATGGGTCACGACGCTGGCCTCGCCCTTCTCTCGTCTGAGGTAACGGTATAGCTATATCCTGGAAGCCATGCAGATTGAATCAATTGCTGGTTACTGCTTTTCAGCTAAAGTTATATAGAGGATATTATATATATATATATGGCACTGTTTGTTGTTTGCGGGTTCCGGTATCTCTGTGTTCGACGGGCTCCATCGGGTTTGTGGGAAACTGAGAGTCTAGTCACTGCAGGACCGGACGATCGGTACCACGGACTGATGGGCCTGTCGAATTGATAAGGGGTACTGGGGCTTGCAAATAATGATTAAGTGCTAATATTACACTATTGGCAGTAGTAAAACTTATTAAAAGAGAAGTAATATCATCAGGCTTTCAAATGAGTAGCATTACAGGCCTTTCCTCACAAATGAGGATAGTGGCTGTGCCGGTGAAGTAATATCATCAGGCTTTCATATGAGTAGCATTACAGGCCCTTTCGTAAAATGATGATAATAATGATGATAATGATGATAATAATATTATTGTTATTATAGGCAATAAGAGTTCTCCCAGACATACATTCAGTTTATTACAAACAAAGAAGAGGTTAACAACTCTTCTATTCTTATATTTCATATCAACTGGATATAACTAACTAGTGACTATGGAGTAAGCTTGATAGAAATAGTAATTGACCTGAGAACTTAGCGAGTTTAGCACCTCGCTGGGGGATATCAGGCGGCCACAGGGTTCTATCTCGAGTAGGTGATCTGAGATAGATAAGAGACAACCCATCGGCATTCAACAGTATTATACCTAGTTATTTATTAGGGCTGATCTGATCCACTATATAGAATTTATATTGATAAAATACAACATCTGACAGAGGCTGCAATATGCAAAATATTTTCATAATTCATACCATCAGTGAGTGAATCCCAGAAATACTACAGACCTTTTCAGAAGACTTATGTTGCTAGGGAAACAGCTTTGGCCTTGCCTGTTGCTGGGGAAACAGCTTTGGCCTTGCCTGTTGCTAGGGAAACAGCCTGGGCCTTGCCTGTTGCTAGGGAAACAGCTTGGGCCTTGCCTGTTGCTAGGGAAACAGCCTGGGCCTTGCCTGTTGCTAGGGAAACAGCCTGTGCCTTGCCTGTTGCTAGGGAAACAGCTTGGGCCTTGCCCGTTGCTAGAGAAACAGCCTGGGCCTTGCCTGTTGCTAGGGAAACAGCCTGGGCCTTGCCTGTTGCTAGGGAAACAGCTTGGCCCTTGCCCGTTGCTAGGGAAACAGCTTGGGCCTTGCCCGTTGCTAGGGAAACAGCTTGGGCCTTGCCTGTTGCTAGGGAAACAGCTTTGGCCTTGCCTGTTGCTAGGGAAACAGCCTGGGCCTTGCCTGTTGCTAGGGAAACAGCTTGGGCCTTGCCTGTTGCTAGGGAAACAGCTTGGGCCTTGCCTGTTGCTAGGGAAACAGCTTGGGCCTTGCCTGTTGCTAGGGAAACAGCTTGGCCCTTGCCTGTTGCTAGGGAAACAGCTTGGGCCTTGCCTGTTGCTAGGGAAACAGCTTGGGCCTTGCCTGTTGCTAGGGAAACAGCCTGGGCCTTGCCTGTTGCTAGGGAAACAGCTTGGGCCTTGCCTGTTGCTAGGGAAACAGCTTGGCCCTTGCCTGTTGCTAGGGAAACAGCTTGGGCCTTGCCTGTTGCTAGGGAAACAGCTTGGGCCTTGCCTGTTGCTAGGGAAACAGCTTGGGCCTTGCCTGTTGCTAGGGAAACAGCTTGGGCCTTGCCTGTTGCTAGAGAAACAGCCTGGGCCTTGCCTGTTGCTAGGGAAACAGCTTGGGCCTTGTCTGTTGCTAGGGAAACAGCTTGGGCATTGCCTGTTGCTAGGGAAACAGCTTGGGCATTGCCTGTTGCTAGGGAAACAGCCTGGGCCTTGGCTGTTGCTAGGGAAACAGCTTGGGCTCAAGTATGTTTCCTGTCAGCAATTGAAATTAGCAACAGTGCGACAGGAAATAAACACGGTCCTATTTAGAATGTTTAGGTTGTTTGAAAAGGTCCATTTAAAACGAGGACAAGGGGCATCAGTCAGAAGTTCAAAAGGGAACTATTCTCACTGCTAGTAAGTGAAATCGTTTCAATCACCGTCAAGCTAAATGTTAATGAAGACTTTAAACTAGACTTTAGGAAATACATTGTATAACACTATTTTACACTATTTAATTTTGCCCATATCGTGCAGCACTAGTGTGAGCAGGGCCGCCTGGGAGAAATGCGAGGCCCTGTGCAAGATTTAAACGCGTGATACAGTCAACATATAGCAAGAGAGAGAGAGAGAGAGTGAGCGAGAGAGAACTCCCGTTCTACAGTCAATATACAGTGTTATCGCTTTGTAACACTGTACACATTTCTCCACAACACACATGTACAAGTGGCAGTAATGCAGAAAATCCAGCAAGGGAAGAAGCAGTGTAGAAAACAGGTGGAGTTTTTGCCTAGCAATGGGAATGCTTTGGCTGTACTGTGTAGATAGAAGTACACACTCTAGTGTTGATGTCTTTGTTTACAAGGCTTCAGGTATGGTTGCTCCGCTACAAACACAGTAGAGCAGCTGTGTGCACATCCAACCTGTTTTAGGCCAGGTGCAGGATAAAACTAAATGTGACTGAAGGAAAAATTGCAATGAACTGACAGACACAATTGACAACTATAAGCAATGCAATGCTCAGAGAGAGAGAGAGAGAGAGAGAGAGTCTGTGATGATCCAGACAGAGAGAGTATGTGGTCCAGAGAGAGAGAGATGAGTCTGTGGTCCAGACAGAGAGAGAGAGAGAGAGAGAGAGAGAGAGAGATGGGTCTGTGGTCCAGACAGAGAGAGAGAGAGATAAGCAAGACAGCTAAGATGAGCCCCTAAAGGATATTCAACTTTTAATGGAAGATAAATCCAAAGAGAAGAGGGTCTATACCAGAGAAAACAAAGTAGCAAGGAGCCAACGGCCGACATCAGCTAAATAGGCTAACTGCAAATAGAGTAGCCAGGTACTGACACCAGGTACACACCGTTAGCTACGACAGCTAGCCGGCCCGTTTGGCTCAATATAACGTTAGCTACGTTAGCTAGCCGGCCCGCTTTGGTTCAATATAACATTAGCTACGACAGCTAGCCGGCCCGTTTGGCCCAATATAACGTTAGCTACGTTAGCTAGCCGGCCCGCTTGGCTCAACATAACGTCTACGACAGCTAGCCGGCCCGCTAGCTCAACATAACGTTGGCTACGATAGTTAGCCGGCCCGCTAGCTCAACATAACATTAGCTACGATAGCTAGCCGGCCCGCTAGCTCAACATAAGGTTAGCTACGATAGCTAGCCGGCCCGCTGGTCCAACAGAACATCAGTGACATCAACAGTGACATGCGAAACGTGACATCATCAGTGGGCATGTCATATTCTAGGCTGTGAAGACAAGTGTAAATGGGGGAAAGTAGAGATTCGGCATTGCACTCAATCGATCGATTCAGCAGGAAGCAATTTGGGATTTATCTCAAAACGAGATTAGATTAAATTATGATACAGCACAAGTACAATACACCATCCAACCAGAGTGGATAAAGAAATGCTCCAGAAATGCGTGGAGAAAGGCTTAGCGAGCCTCAACGCACGAGCGCACACACACAAAAACACACGTGCACACACACGCACTGTATACGTTTGAAATGAATCATAAGTCCTACTGTAGAACATGACATATTAGCATGACATCTGATTTAAAAATGCCAATACGGGACGACAAGCGCAATTGTCAATCTACAAGTGTAAACTATGGATTAGTCAGTAGCAGTTAACGTCAGACTGTTTAGCTCAAATTATTAGTGCGGCAGCCTGTGGATCCTATGGTCCAAGGTTCAAATCTCCTGGTTACAGCTTTTATAATTTTTTTTTTATCTTAATTCATTTATCCACTCTGGTTGGATGGTGTATTGTACTTGTGCTGTATATTGACAATACATTTGAATCGAATCTCATTTTGAAATTGCTACGCTGCCTATGGACACGACAGTGGCAGAATGTGCCGTAAAACAGCTTCGGAGGTGTGGCATTGCACCATGCTGATCCACTCAACAGGTAGCAATTTCAAAATGAGATTTGATTAAAATGTATTGTCATTATACAGCACAAGTACAATACACAATTTTTTTATGCAGGATTATTTATGTTGACGAAACTTACCAGTTATATTCATTAACCTCTTAATTAACCCCTATTTTCTGAAAATCTGCCTAAAATACATACCTAAGTAATGGAATATTGCTCCACTTCTACAAGGCCCATTTGCATGTTCTTGGTATTTAGGGACCTCAGTGAATGTATTCCCAGTGTCAGAAATATTGTGTCTATTACTAGGCTTGCTTAAATTGTGATGAAACAAAGGAGAATATGAATTATGATTTTTCTTTGCATCTTTGACAGACAAAATGACCCGACATGAAAAACTGCCACTGAGCTCGTTCAATACCTTCTTGAGATCACATGTACAAAAAACCGAAGGAAATTAATAAAGGGGAGATGATTAAACAGAAGGTTTTGTAGATACAGTACTGAATTCTCCCATCCGGACCAATGCAATTTGAAATATTATTATAGAATATAGAATAGCAGGCCTATAAATGACTTTATTATAGCCAATTCACACATTTATGGATTGGGACAAATCTTCTCTTTCAAATGGCCGATTTCAATTTGGATTTAGTATCACCAGGCATGCATGAAGAACAGATAATGAAATCTACTGTATGTACAGTAGGTTTTGTATTCTTGTAAGCGCTCCGCCATTTTTAAACTGATTTCAAATCGGATGGTTGCTAAATGCTCAAAATAGGGGAGACAAACTAACTGTGCTCCAATATATGCCAATAATGTTCAGTTCTGTTTCGTTAAGGCTTCGCTCAGCACCAGTTGCACTGTACTTCACTTCGTGTACATACACTGAATACAAAAATTCCACCATGTACCTTTACATCCCCATATTCGTCTGACCACACCCCCTTCCGCTTACCTTCATAAGCAGGTGTGTGGTCACCTACTCGCCTCCTTCTTCACTTTCACCACAAGGAAGTGCCTCGGTAGATCCCCACTTGACGAGGTTGTTAGCTGAAGAAAGTTGAGACGTGTTTACATTGTGCTTATTTTTTTCTTCTCTCATATATTCGATAGAAAAACCTAAGTCATAATGTCTACTCCGGAGGGTCGTGTTCGCAGCGCCACTCTCCACCAGCGATTCTCCATTTCCGCCTCCGTCGTACGTCCTGGAGCGGGGCTGTTGCCTCTCTCGTGGTTGACAGCCACGCCCGGTAGGCGTCCGATGGGTAGTTCGCCTCACCAAGGAGCTGGTGCACCAGTGCCGTCGCCTAGGCGATGGCCCGGTTCTGGCTCTGGTTCCTCTGTTTCCGAGGAATCGTCCGCTGTTGGGCGGCCGGTTCCTTTGGTTCCAGGGGATTTGAGACGCAAACTTTTTGCGTCGGCTCGCTCCCGTCGCAAGATGGTGGCTTGCAGACGCGAACGGCCAGGGTTTGGTGAGTTGCTGGAGCCCAGTGAGGATGCGTCAGTCTCTACATGCCCGATGGAAACAGAGGATTACATGGTAGAGGCGGACGGGTTCTTATTTGAAGGCCCGGTGGAGACAGGTATCCCTCCCATCCAGGTAACACTGGAGGGGGGTGAGATGTCTCCTTGGGGCGCCTCGTTTGAAGACGTTGGAGAAGAACCTCTGACTCGTCGGCGGGATGCCCTGCTATCAGCCACATCGGAGTGTGGCTCCTTGACCAGTAGCAGCCTGCTGTATGTGAGGGATGCGGGCTCGGTGGAGGAAAGTCTGCAGGGGGAACTGCAGGCTTTGTTTCCCAAGCTCATGGTGGTGGCGGCAGTCGCAAACGGCGTGCCGCTGTCGCAGCCACTGCCTGTTCCTGTCCCTGATGATCTCATAGGTCATTTATGGCAGCGTCGCCCGGTGAGAGGGGTGGACGTTGTCTACCCATTTTTCCCCTCAATGGGGGCCTATGTTCGTCAGGGCCAGGTGGTGTCCCACATCATAGGCCTCACCCCCGCCTACGTACAAGTTACGCGGGTGGCGGGTTTGGTCGACGGTATGAGGGAGGGCGTGCCACGGCTTGATAGGCCGATGGCCGCGCTCCTCTGTCCGGAGGTGGTGTGGGAGCCGTTACGGAAGCCGGTTCCTCAAGGGAAACCGGCTAGGCGGTTGGCATACTGGAGCGACCAGTCATTTATCGCCGGAACACAATCTCTAGCTGCCGCGTCTAACATCGCGCAGCTGGCAAGATTCATGTCCGGGATATTGACGGGTGGCATGGAGCAGATGATGTACAACATGACCAGCTCTCCCAGGCGGCAGGAGCTGTCCTGCATCTGACTCAGCTGCAGGCCATAGCCGCTGGGAAAGTGTGCGCCCTGGCAACTCTGAACCAGCGCCACCTTTGGCTGGAGCAGGCGCGTGTGCCGGAGAAGAAGAGACTTCCACTTCTGACGGCACCCCTCTCCGATGCTGGACTGTTTGGGAAGGCCCTACAGTTGATGACCTCAACCTGTAGAGAGATGCAGGAGGAACGCTCTGTGCTTCAACCTCATTTTCCCCCTCCCGATGTCGCCGGTGGGGTCAGACGGCTGCCACGTCGTCGAGCGTCTTCCACCGTGGCTGCTGCTGCCACCACCGCCACTGCTGGTCCTTCGAGGAAGAAGGCCAGGAGGAGAGAGAGCGCCGCCGCTACAGCCGACCCATCTACGCCCGGAGGTGACGGTAGGGACCGTCGAGACCAGCCGCCGATTGCTTACCGTCCCTCCGGGGCTCCCCGGGGTGGCAAATCCTGAGCGACTTTTTTCCCCTGTGGTCCCCTCTGTTTTTCCCTTCCCGGCCTTGACATATGATTTGTTTGAAAATAAAAAGTTCCCTCTAAAGGGGGACTGTATTTTTTGTTAACAAACTGTGTGTTTCTTCACCAAACATATGATGGGGTTGCAAAGTGTGAATCTTCACTAGTATGGGTTGATAGGAGGGCTACGTTCATGTTAAGAGCTTTAAGCAAGGTCTGCAGCCTACACTCGGTTGAAAAAGGTTTTTTTCTACCTCGGCCTGAGTCTCCACATAAGGTAGAGGTTACTTGTATGTTCTGTTGCTTGCACGAGTAATGTTGAGCTACAACACTGTTGTGTTGGTTGCAGTAATGCTCGTATGAACACGTACCACGGCTCAGCCGTTCTCGCTCTCTCTATCAGTGTTTTTCTATGTTCAACATGGATGCGGGTGTAGGATTCACACACACACGCGACTTGGTTTTGTTGTAAACCCTGTTCACAGTTGTCTGTGGTTAGCATGCATTGTATTAGCTTGCGCTATTCATTAGCATTGCTATTAAAGGTATCGTGTGCTAAAGTTGTTGCTGTGTGCAAGGAAAGGGCTTGTGAGGGGGTACCGGATAAACCCCTCCTTCCCTCTTCTGATTGGTCAGGGGTTTTTATTCATCTCTTGTCAGTCCAGTCAGGGCCAAGCCGTTAGGCGACTTGGCAGGGAGGGGGGGGGGGGAAGGGTTCCCTAACTCTGCTCCTATTACACAGGCGTTGAGTATTGGGTTTCCCCCGTCATAGCACACGTCACTACGCACGTTGCTATTGACGATGGCTTCTGTGAGTTAGACCCGTATGTACGGTCTGTTGTTGTCAAAGTGTCGGGATAAAGCGTGGGTTCCACTACGCTCGATATATGTGTAACTTGAGTCGGTTGGTCACATGACTCAAGATTGCCATGGCTTTTTCACTCTATGACTCACGTGGGAAGTCTCTCTGGGGAGCTCCGTCTAATCCTCTGTGGTGGGGGTGACTGGATATAAAAATGTAAACAGTTTTTATCCTCAGCTGTGTCAAATGGGATTCATACAGTCGGTGCTTCTTTTCCTTTTTAATAAAAGAGTGTGGAGTATAGGAAGCACCACACCCTTCTTGTCGTTCTCCCAGGCGCCTTGAGGATTCAATGAAGGGTCTAAATTAGCCTGTTCATTGATGTGGTTGTGTCCCGATGCATGCATGGTGCTAGCTCGGGGTGTTTCTGATGGGAATCATGCGGGTAGCTAGTACGCCTTGCTTGTGGTTAAAACAGCGTTTTTATAAAGCAACTGGGATGGAGGGTTTGTCCTCTTCCAAGAACCTGTTACTGGTTCTCGACGGGTTCTCGTTCATGTCTGGGGGATGTTAACGGAATAAGATCAGAACATAGGTAGAGGGGTCTCACGCCCTTGGGGTGGGCCACTGAGCACGGTTCACACCCGTCTGGGTGGCGCCCTCTTTTCATGTTTTTTGATCGACACGCATATCTGCCCCTTCTCACGGAGTAGGCAGGTCGGCGTGGTTAGGGCACAGGACTGGTTCTGGTCACGCTGGTCCAGGTCAGTTAACCCGTTGTCCGCCGGGGATGCAGATCTGCTGTTCTGGTACCCTGAGGGACTTGGGCTTTTTTCGGGGGGGAAATGCCGGGTCGGCCCGGGGTGTCACAAGGTTAGGCGTTATGGAGACCCTTGTTGGGTACTCTTTTGTACCTGGCACTATCATAAGGGGCTGGTTCTCTTTTTCTTCGCTCCTCTCTCACGCATGGTGGAGAGAGGGCTGTTGGGGTGGTCTTCTGGACTTCCTGTGTGCTTCCCGAGCCGCCGGGCCCGGTCCGAAGTAAAGTTTCGTTGATACCGTAGACCTGGGATAACCCTTTTTCTTGAGGGGTTATAGGAACAACCACCGCATATGGTACCAAGGGGGTGGTTGATTCCCTGGTGTGTTGGAGCAAAGTCAACTCCCGGTTGAGTGTGCCCCTGCACGTTCATGACGTCTGCCAATCATGTCAGCCTTCTCTGCCTCAACCCCTCTGGGTGGGTTTTTTTTAATGGAGGCTTTGTCATGGTGATCAACAATGCCAGCATACGCCCCTTCCGCCGGGGGGGCTGTTTTCAGCTGACTCCTTTGGCGCCTGTCTCGTCCGCAGTGCTCCAGGCTCAGGTTACAGCCTGCTGCCTGGTTTCCCCGGTGCGCTGCCTGCTTCCGTTGGTTAACCTTTTGAGTGCTTACGGCCATGCTGACTGCCTGTGTTTCAGAGTCAGTGTGCCAGGCGGTGTGCTATTGGGGGGAAAGGGCCCGCTCTTGGAGGGGTCCTATCCGAATACGCTGGCAATGTGGGAGGCGGTGTCACTAAGTGACCACCTGGTGGGGTCTTGATGCCTGGCATCATTGACCTCTCCAGGCCCCCTTTTTCCAGGGGATCCAGTCCCTTCAGTGGGTCTGGGTCTTCCTTCGCGCTCCGCTGCTACGGCCTTGCCACAGGGTTGGGTTTGCTCTTGACCCCGTGATTTTGGGGGCAGTAACGAGGTTGTTCCTTCCGTTGGTTCCCTGGTGGCATGCGGGTTGTGCGTGTGTGTAGTCGTGGGGTCAAGCCACGGTCTGCTCACCCTGTGCGTTGAGTTGCTTGAGTTCCTCTTCGCCTGGTCGGATCCGTCTCCCCCCGTAAGCCTCCAATAGGGAGGGTATCCTCCATTAGGGAGGGTCGGGGGGGCTCGGTCCTCTCCGGTCTGATGGTTGTGGGGGGCCTCAGCGGGGTGTATTTGTCGGGCTACGGCTCCCGCTCAGCCCCTGTTGTGCAACTGGTGCTGAGCGAAGCCTTAACGAAACAGAACGTAAGGTTATGTATATAACCAAGAGTTATGGTGCGCTCAGCACCAGGACGCCGCTGCTGCCCTTGATCTCGCCTTGTGGTGAAAGTTTGGGAAGGAGGCGAGTAGGTGACCACATCTGCTTATGAAGGTAAGCGGAAGGGGGTGTGGTCAGACGAATATGGGGATGTAAAGGTACATGGTGGAATTTTTGTCGGTTGCCATTTTTTTTTTGCAGTTTCTTGGAGCTTGGGGGTACCTCTTCAAAATACAAGTGGGTGCTCTGTGATATCGCTTGGGCATTTTCAGATATTAACCCCTTCATGACCGAAAATGCCCAAATCACACAGAAATAGAGATGTATGATATTGCATGCTGAATATAAATTAAATGCATCAAATTACATTATCTTAATGTTTTTTTGTACAAGGGGTGATGTGAAATTAATATTAACATTAATATTAACATGTAACATTTTCAGATATTAACCCCTTCATGCCCGAAAATGCCAAAATCACACAGAAATAGAGATGTATGATATTGCATGCTGAATATAAATTAAATGCATCAAATTACATTATCTTAATGTTTTTTGATATGGGGTGATGTGAAATTAATATTAACCCTTTCAAGACAGGCTTGTAAAACAACTTTTGTAACAGTTATAAGCAGCAACACACACACTTAAGTTTGCCTTGTGTTGGTCCATAACTAAATAAAACAAGTGCACACTCACTGGTGTGAAGGACAAATCTGGCAGATGTGTTACATACTGTATTAGGGTCTTGAACATCCTACCCTGAAACATGTACAGAACATTGTGCATGGCAAACCATGCACTTTACAGCTGCACTTCTTCGAGGTACACAGGGCCTCATTCTTGCAGCCACACCGGATCATCTTCAGGGTGTAGTCTGGGACAAGTTTGACATCTTCTGGTAGGTGGATTGGGATCAGTGCCCTGTTACAGGTGTCCTTCTTCCATCCAAATTCCTCTGGGTTCATTGCAGGTGGCAGATTCTTAATGAGATTTCGCCAGAGGTACGCTTGGAAGTGGGCCCTCTTCACATTTTCAATGAACGCTTCCTTTGTTGGAGGTAGAGCAGTGAGATTTGGTGAAGACATATGTCCTTTCCCATCCCCCCCCCCCCCCCGACAAGTAGCCTTGTCTGTGCTCTCTGTTATGCCATAACAGGCTGAGATGACGGCAGTGGCTTGGTCAAGGACTTGCTGGAATGGTGCATCCACATTGCCAATGGCTGATAGGTCGTAACCAGCTTTCAGGGCTTTGATGACAGAGCCTTTTCCCAACCTATAGTACGATGCTACAGTGTCACATCCTGATATGGCATGGGCTGGTAAAAGGTGTTTGACAATTTGTTTATGCTTGGCCCAGTGTTGACTTCATGTCCACTATTACTCTCTCCTTACGGGGGGGATTCCATGATGAGTGGTACATCCAGTCCTGCCTGATGGTAATGGTGAAGAAGTAGGATAAACACACCTGTATCATCAGAAACCACTGTGATTTGATGGGCTTCTTAAGCACACCTCAGGATTTGTTGGACGATGATGGTGTCAGCTTCTTCCTGCTGTCTTTGCTCAGTTCTTCACACAGTAATTTGTTCAGCTGTTTCTTGTTTTTGATGGATAACAGGACAACTGTCTGGGCTGGTAGCTTGGTTGATAGGAGGAGATGATGCCTTTTGTTGACCATTGTCTCCCTGACATCTCTGGTGACGGACTTGATACTGTAGTCATAATATCTGTCAAAGATAAGGTAGACGTCACTCTTTAAGAGGTATGAAATTAGCCGTGCCTTAACATTTGCAATTAAGTCATTGACAATGCCATCAGCTGGCCAGTGGATAGTCCAAAGAAGTGCAGATGCATCAATGACAGTGATGTCTGCGTCACCGGCTTTCCTCTCCGAGACTTCCACCTGAAGTGACTTCTTCAATGTGGACTTGGCTTTACACAGTCGCATTCCTTCCTCAGTGAACATGGCAGTTGGGATTGGTGCTAGCTAGGAGAGAACATCCCTTACGTCAACACTGTGGTCACTAGAGAATAGTGCGATTACCCTTGAGTAGATGACATTTAAGTCATAGATTTTGGTGTCACCAACTTGGATGCATTTAGCTGTTAGTGCCATTGTCTTCTTTTTTTTAGATGGTGCCGTAAAATCCCTATGGCCAGGTCTTTTCAAAATCTGCTAATATTGTCTCTTTAATCTGTATAGCATTAAGCCTTAAGGTCCCCCTATAGGGGGACCCTGCTTTTCTTTATCATAAATCGATCAATAGAGACCGTATTAGATCCCCAATTATCATATCATGGGGTATCATTGGAAAGCCACACTCATTGGCTACAACCCTGTGCAAAGATTTTCGAGATCGCCAAATGATTGACGGAGCTAGAGCCCCGGGAGTCGGGGGTGGTAATGTGTACTTTTGCGTACTTTGGGGCACGCCTCACATATCGGCATGTAACTCGAGAACCGCTGAACGGATTTTATCACCTGAAAGGGCAATCGACAGGCAAGAACCCACCTCACCCCTGCCCACTTTGACAACCTAGGATGGCTTAGAGTAGACGACAGAGTACAGCAACTTGCAATGGGCCTGGTCTACAAGATACACTACACGACCAAGGTACCCATGTACATGACAAAATACTTCCCAAAGGTCAGTGAATACCATTACCACGATCACAACACCAGAGGGAGCTCCACAAATCATGTTAAACCCAGATTCGGCTCAAACAAGGGACTAAACACGTTTCGCAATTATGCCACATCAATGTGGAACGCCCTACCCAAAGCTGTAAAGGAATGTGAATCACTACCCACTTTCAAAAACACTCTCAAAAAACACCTAAGGGAGACTGCAACTCGAAACTGGCCCCTGTAAATGTCCGAACACAACCCCCTCCAATGTACAGTAAATGACCAAGTATGGTCTTGTCAATAATCCAATGTACAGTGTTGTTTGTACAGTTGTACAGTGTCCCCCACCCACCCCTCCTACCCAACCCCCCCCCCCCCCCCACTCCTACCCAACCCCCCCCCCCCCCCCCCCACCCACCCAACCACCTCCAAGGTACAGTCCCCACCCACCCCCACCTACCCAATCCAATGTACAGTTTCTACGTCTAATGTATATACTTTTTTCTTTCTGGACTCTTTTTGTATCACAAACAGTACTGTAATTGCAAATCTGGTATGTCATAAATGTATAGATGTAGCAGTACTGTCTATCGGTATGTCATGTATGTCACATATGTTACGATGAATTGAAAATGGGGGACCCTGATGTAAACAAGACGAAAGTCTTTCTCTGGTCTGCATCCCCTTAACAATTGTATGTATTGAGCTGTACTGTACTGTACCCATTCTGCAATCTGTTAATAAAGTTTTCAATCAATCAATCAATCAATCAAACAAATAGGGCTTTAATTCTATCTATATATTGTATTAAAAGAAATGCACACGCGAGCCACTAGAGGTCGGCAAAGAATCGTCCACATGTGGGCCCTTGGATGTTAAGAGGTCAATGTTTTAAAAAAAAAAATTTAGCCAAGAGTAAAGACCATAACCCTATCAAAAACAGTAGTCAAAGTGTATATTTTTATTTTTACCGATGTTTTATATGTTTTATCGGAAATACAGATTTATCGGTTCATTTGCTTAGATTTTCTGTACACATGATCTCAATAAGGTGGTGAATGAGCTCAGT
This sequence comes from Notolepis coatsorum, assembly GCF_963971535.1. Taxonomy (NCBI): domain Eukaryota; kingdom Metazoa; phylum Chordata; class Actinopteri; order Aulopiformes; family Paralepididae; genus Notolepis; species Notolepis coatsorum. The sequence goes on from NC_140170.1 coordinate 30,818,995, forward strand.
GAGCATTTTCTTCTACCCGTATACATTTTTGATCATCATCATCAAAATCATAAATCATAATTAATCATAATTAATTTATTCATTACAATTTACTCAGCCTAGTAAGAGACACAATATTTCTGACACTGGGAATACATTCCCCCAGGTCCCTAGATGTTCCTAGATATCAAGAACATGGAAATTGACCTTGCAGAAGTGGAGCAATCTTCCATTTACTTAGGCATGTACCTTTAGGCGAAAACGGTCTACAGATTAACAGGTGCTGGGGATATCTTCCTACTGGTGATGTTCACGATGCTTTCTGCAGGATGTTCATGGGGTTCCAATGGATGGAGGCAGGTATCTAGTTTCTGACATGAGTCCAGCTCTGTCCTTGGTGTGTGTTGTGAAGGATCAGATTGAACCGAATATGTATATTTATTTATATATATATATTTAATTGTATTTGTATATCGATTGATATCCCCTGTATATTCCTTGTACAATATGCATTGAATATCCCCGTTTCTACTAAACAGCCCATAATAGTTTTATTCTACCATTGGACGAGAACCTGGCGCCAGGTTGCCATACCCCTAGGTCCAAGTTCAATCGTGCCGCCTAACATGTCGAGGCAACCCCCGGTTCCGCGCAGTAATATGTCGGGCGAAATACGAATGGTACTATTTGTTCATAGCGCATATATATATGGCACCAGTAAAGTAGAACTTTCTTTTAGTCCAGTTCTTTACCCTCCAACAGAGTGACAGACGCAAAAGCCTCCCCACGACGCACGTGCGGTGTAGTAAGGCCTACTTGGCTCAGAATAGGCATTGAGATATCGTGTAGATTAATAGTTGAATGGTCATAGTTTGAGTTGAGTCGAGTTGGACGTATTCTATTAAGCTAATAGTAGTCTATTTATGTATGGTGCATCGTGCGGTTAGAGTTCTACAGTTATCAGTACCCCCATCGTTCCTGACGTTATCTGGACGCTTAACCAGGCTGGTCAGACCCCTAGTGGTGATTGCATCCGAGGAGCTCCGGGCCAAGAGCGACTGGACCTGTATATTGGATTACTCTACCCGGACGACGGCGAGCCTTCCACGGCTTGGATTATGCTTTGTGTGCTTTGATTATTCCATGGATAAAGGCCAACACTGCTGAGTGTTGGAATTACCCCCCGGAGAGGACTCCAGGTGAGACGGCGCTCTACACGTGAGGTCACCTCACGTCTCTCCGTTGTGGACCGGCAGATACCGTTCCACAGAGGGTCCAGCTGTATTCGTCTGCGGCCCGAGGTTCTGTGGGCACCGTGTCCAAGACTTTGGATTCTCCCAAGACACCGTCGGCCAGATGGGATACCGCCAGCGGCTTCTCTAACCCCCCCCTCCTACTGTCTTACAACCAGCGGGACCCCCCCCCCCCTTAGTGTATCCAGCTATAATCATCTAAGTACCATCGCTATCGTTTTCCTAAATATTCCAGGTTGTATACTTACTCCCTGCGCAACCAGAGATTGGACATTCAATGTTGATTTACCTACGAATACTCATTTGCCATAAAAGTGCATATTCCATATTTCAAATCATAAATGTAATTAAGTGATCGTTGTATACACCCTTTGCTGTATTAAACCTTCGATTTGGTACATTTGTGTTGGTTCGTTTCATCAGGTGGGAAAGTGTTCATCATACTTATATCTTGTACTGGGTGGCCAGAAGTTAAAGTACATGAGGTAGTGGTATTAAATATCATATCTAACAATACAGTCAGGGAATTGTACCCCTCAGTTACAATTGGTCCTTCGAGCCGGATGGTAACTAGTGTAATATTAATATAGTGTTATTAATATCGAAATGGCCTATGATGAACACTCCACGAAACGATCCTCCTAACCTAGAACGCCCGCGGCGCAGACGACAGACACCTCAGTACTTAGAGGCTTACACTGTCAGTCAACTACCTAGCCTTCGACAAACGGTAAACGCGGTAAAGGTAGAAAGTAAAATTATGTCTGACCTTAACGAGCAGGTTTCCCCGACCACAGAGGCCCTAGTAGGTCCTAATGTAACTGACCAAGCTCACGGTGGGGACCAGGAGGGAATTGACATGCCTTTACCCCCCGCCACTACTCAAGAAGTAGTCCCCGACAAGCCCCGGGAGGAAGACAACCCTACAGAGAGAGAACTCTGCACGGAAGAAGAGGAGGAGAGCGCCGAGGAACTAGAGCTCCAGGACTCCCCAACGAGTACCCCCAGGAGCGGCTCACGCAGGAGCGGCTCACCTCCACAACCGCCTTCCCCCAGCGAAGCGGAGAGGATACTACAACAGGCGTTCCTCGTCAGCCTGACAGCCTCTACCGAACGCGATCGGCTCCAAGCACAGACGCTTAGCGAGCGCGAACGTCTCCAAGCACAGGCGACCAGCGAGCGCGAACACCTCCAAGCACAGCAACGGAGCGAAGAACAGCGCACACGTCTGGAGATGAGACGCTTCCAGATGGAAGAGAATATGGCAAGAGACCGGGCCGACGCCCAGCGCGCCGCTGCCGGTGCCCAAAGAGAAACAGAGCGCGCCGCCGCCGACGCCCAGCGCGCCGCTGCCGGTGCCCAAAGAGAAACAGAGCGCGCCGCCGCCGACGCCCAGCGCACCGCTGCCGGTGCCCAAAGAGACGCAGAGCGCGACAGACTACAAGCGCAACTAATAGAGCAGCTGATCAAAAGGACAACTCCCTCTCCCTCCGCCAGGGGCTCAAGGAACTCGTCGAGACAACAGTCAAGAGCAGCGTCACCGCAACGAGCAAGCGACCCTGAACTTGACCGACAGACCGAGTCTAGACCCCCCGCAGACCCCCTTCCCATACCGGTCCAAGCGAGACCCAGCTACAAGGAAGGAGCGGCATACACTGCGGAGAAGCAAGATAAACGATTACAGGATCTGGAAGATTTGATAGAGGAAGAAGAGGGAGAAGAGGAGAACCAAGCCCGACGACAGCACAGTACTCCACCGGACCAGGAGGTCCCATACAGTCCAGGCTATACCCCCGCGGCGCTGCGCTACAGACCCCCGACTCTATTCACGGGTGAGCACGACGCACGACCAGCCCCGAGGAACAGTACCTGGACCAGCGGGCCATGGTACCCTGCCAGTACCAGCCCACAGCGAGGCGCAAGAGGGGACTCGCCCAGGAGGTCTCTCCCCCAACGCTCGCCGATGTATCAGCCATCCACGGCGTCATACAACGCCACGCCGTCATTCCCAGACTTCGCCTATGAGAGTCGAGCACAGTACACGGAGCTCCGGATGTGCTTAGAGACAATGATGGTGGATGTCGCTGATGAACGCCACAAGTATGCAATATTACTGAAGCACCTGAAAGTACCGCGAGCGCACAATATAGCGCTAGCCTATGCTACCTCCTCGACCCCATACACAGCGGCCCTTGCAGCGCTGGATCAGAGATATGGACGTATATGGGATTACGTAATCCAGGAGATAAGGCATATTGACCGCCTACCCCCAGCCACAGACAATCGCTCACTAGACGACCTGTCAATCAAAGTGCAGTCCCTGGTGGGGATGCTGGGAGCTCAACGGGAGAAGGGCATGCATGAGCTATACGCCAACTCTAACGTTGAGAGGATTTTGGAGAAGCTGCCACTCGCAAGACAGGAGCGCTTTAGGCGGCAGAGGGACTACCGAGATCCCGACGGCCCCGAGCCATCCCTCCTTGATCTGGCCGACTTCCTGGCGAGAGAGGTCAGCAGCTTACGACTGGACACCTTCGGGCGGAGCACGCCAAGCTCCAGAGAGGGACCCAGGAGAATAAATGATGGAAGAAGATCGGTGACTGTCATGCACCAATCAGAGTCAGTAACGAGCAGTAAGAGTCACAGCACCCCCTCGAGAAAAGAGAAGTGGAAGATAGCGTGTCCCTACTGTGAGAAAGAACACTGGCTGTCACAATGCGACTCATTCACAAAGATGAATGCAGAAGAAGTGAGTCAATGGATAAAGTCCAACCGGCGCTGTTATCGATGTGCGCGGCCCCACATGGCAGCCGAATGCCGCCTAAAGAAAAGGTGCAGCCGGTGCGATGGAGCCCATCTAGATATACTACACGATAGTAACGGAAGACGGCCTATACCTGCACCACGGAGCGGCACCAAGGCAAGTGTCATGTACATTGACCCCGCCAGCAGCAACGGAGCTCAAGTGCTCTTAAAGGTAGTCCGTGTGACATTGAGCTACCAAGATAAAGTCATGGACACTTACGCCGTCCTTGATGACGGGTCAGAGAAGACCCTTCTGCTCGCCTCCGCTGCGACCCAGCTGGGACTGCGGGGGAGCAAGAACGAAATGACGATTCGGACAATAAGAAGAGATTTAAAGACGATAAAGGGCGAGAATGTCTCCTTCACTATCGCACCCAACGGGCAGCCAGAGCGACGGTACAAGATCACAAATGCTTTCACCAGCCAAGAAATAGGACTATCGCAGTACACCTACCCTGTCACCAAGTTGATGGATAAATATGTGCACCTGCGCCAATTACCTATCCCGCTCATAGACGGCGCTACCCCGACCCTGTTGATAGGCTCCGACCATGCAGAACTCATAGTCCCGATTGACCGGGTCCATACAGGCCCCCGAGGCTGTCCTGCAGCAGTCGAGACCCGCCTAGGGTGGACCCTCCAAGGCCCCCTCGCTAAATCTCTCAACCGAACAGCAGCCACCAGCTGCCTCCACTCCAGAGTGACAGCAGGAGACACCACACTCCTGCAGCATGTCGAGAAGAAAACTGACTGGCGACGCCGAGCGCTGCTCCGCGCCTCTCTGATCAAAGACGGCTTTGATCTCCGGCAGCAGGCCAGCAGCGACCCCCCAGTATTGTTTGCACTACAGAAACACGTCACAGAGGACCCAGCAGCAGATGAAGAGGTCCAACACAGTGTGAAGAACAGTTTCTACGTGGACAACTGTTTACAAAGCGTCTCGACTCAAGAAGAAGCCGAGGCTCTCCTAATCAAGTTACGCGCCTCCCTAATCAAAGGCGGCTTTGATCTCAGGCAGTGGGCCAGCAGCGACCCGCACGTATTGCGCAGCCTCTCCTCCGCAGACAAGGCTGCCAGCAGCGAGACCTGGATGGCGACAATCCCAGGAGAAGCCCAAGAAATGACACTAGGATTAGTCTGGCGCTTCAAAACAGACTCGCTCCACTATAGACACAAACCCTTGGATCCAGAGCAAGGAAGGTCGGCGGCGATACCGACCACCAGACCGAGTGTGTACAGAACACTCGCCAGACAATATGACCCGTTGGGATGTATTCTACCTTACACCACCAGGGCAAAGATGATTGTACGAGCACTATGGGACAAGGACCAGGGCTGGGACGACCCAATACCCGCACACCTTGCCTCAACATGGAGAGAGTGGGAGACGGAACTCCGCTCACTCTCAGGTGTCAATATACGCCGCAGCTACTTCCCATCCACAGTGAGGCCAGAGACATGCGAGATTGAGCTACACGTCTTCAGCGACGCCTCCGAAGTAGCCTACGGATCGGTTGCCTATTTGCGTGCCCAAGAGATGGGAGGAAAGATACACACTGCTTTCATACTGGCCCGCTCAAGAATAGCCCCACGTAAGCAACAATCTATCCCACGTCTAGAGCTCTGCGCAGCCCTCGCAGGAGCGCATCTAGCCACGTTAATCCAACGTGAACTCACCATTCCGGTGCATAGAACAATCTGGTGGTCAGATTCCACAACAGTACTCACATGGATTAAGTCTGATTCATGCAGATACAAAGTCTTCGTGGGAGTCAGAGTCACCGAGATTCAAGAATTAACAGAAGAAGCAAGCTGGCGGTATGTGGACACCAAACACAACCCAGCTGACGTCATCACCCGGGGAATGTCTCTGGATGACCTAACCCGTCGCAACATCTACAGTGACGGACCAGCATTCCTCAAGCTCCCGGAAGGAGATTGGCCTACGCCCACCCCGAGGGAAGCAAGTAACGAGGAGGCTGAGAACAAGAAGCCTATGTTCTGTGGACTGAGCACGGTCGCCTCCACAGACCCCAACATAGATGACTGCATTACCCTAGAGAGTGCGCAACAAAGAACATTCCTGCGGCACCACCCAGAGATTCAGTCCACCACTGACATGTCAGCAGCTGACTACGAAGAAGCAGAACTTCTTCTACTACAACGAGCCCAGAGAGACTCGTTTCCCGACGAGCTAGACTGTCTACAGGGAGGAAACCCCGTCCCATCAGACAGCAGACTGATTCACCTGGCACCAGAGAGTGACGCACATAATCTCATCAGAGTGGGTGGTCGCTTGCGGAGAGCCCCCGATCTACCAGATGACATTAAGTACCCGATCGTCTTGAACAGCCGACACAAGGTCACAGAGCTGATCATAAAGAAATACGTCTCCAGTGATGTAGCAGATGTCGACCCAGTCACCCCCAACACACTCCTAATGGGGCGGCTGGACCCCGCGCTACCCCAGACAATGTACAGGCCTGAAGAAGCGAACGGCCGAAGAATGTGGAGGTACAGCCAAGTACTAGCTGACAAGTTTTGGAGCAGCTTCCTACTTCACTACCTACCGTCTCTACAGACCCGCCAGAAGTGGGTAAAAGAGAGAGACAATTTGACAGAAGGAACAGTCGTCATGATTATTGACCAGTCACTACCCAGAGCTATGTGGCCGGCTGGCCGCGTAAGCAAAGTGATCACCGGTGCCGATGGCAAGGTCCGAGCAGCTGAAGTACTCGTCCAAGGGCGCACTTACACACGTCCCGTGGCGAGGCTCATAGAACTGCCCCGACTCCCAGATACTATCGATGATGACCATGACCCTATGACTTTGTGAGTTGACTGACCATTACAGCGAACCTTGAGTGGTAGACAGTGCGGTTAATCTGTCTCTGCTTAGCTAATTAGGTGGGACTAATTAGGGGGCGGCTGTTGTGAAGGATCAGATTGAACCGAATATGTATATTTATTTATATATATATATTTAATTGTATTTGTATATCGTTTGATATCCCCTGTATATTCCTTGTACAATATGCATTGAATATCCCCGTTTCTACTAAACAGCCCATAATAGTTTCATTCTACCATTGGACGAGAACCTGGCGCCAGGTTGCCATACCCCTAGGTCCAAGTTCAATCGTGCCGCCTAACATGTCGAGGCAACCCCCGGTTCCGCGCAGTAATATGTCGGGCGAAATACGAATGGTACTATTTGTTCATAGCGCATATATATATGGCGCCAGTAAAGTAGAACTTTCTTTTAGTCCAGTTCTTTACCCTCCAACAGAGTGACAGACGCAAAAGCCTCCCCACGACGCACGTGCGGTGTAGTAAGGCCTACTTGGCCCAGAATAGGCATTGAGATATTGTGTAGATTAATAGTTGAATGGTCATAGTTTGGCACCATACCGTCGAGTTGGACGTATTCTATTAAGCTAATAGTAGTCTATTTATGTATGGTGCATCGTGCGGTTAGAGTTCTACAGTTATCAGTACCCCCATCGTTCCTGACGTTATCTGGACGCTTAACCAGGCTGGTCAGACCCCTAGTGGTGATTGCATCCGAGGAGCTCCGGGCCAAGAGCGACTGGACCTGTATATTGGATTACTCTACCCGGACGACGGCGAGCCTTCCACGGCTTGGATTATGCTTTGTGTGCTTTGATTATTCCATGGATAAAGGCCAACACTGCTGAGTGTTGGAATTACCCCCCGGAGAGGACTCCAGGTGAGACGGCGCTCTACACGTGAGGTCGCCTCACGTCTCTCCGTTGTGGACCGGCAGATACCGTTCCACAGAGGGTCCAGCTGTATTCGTCTGCGGCCCGAGGTTCTGTGGGCACCGTGTCCAAGACTTTGGATTCTCCCAAGACACCGTCGGCCAGATGGGATACCGCCAGCGGCTTCTCTAACCCCCCCCTCCTACTGTCTTACAACCAGCGGGACCCCCCCCCCCCCCTTAGTGTATCCAGCTATAATCATCTAAGTACCATCGCTATCGTTTTCCTAAATATTCCAGGTTGTATACTTACTCCCTGCGCAACCAGAGATTGGACATTCAATGTTGATTTACCTACGAATACTCATTTGCCATACAAGTGCATATTCCATATTTCAAATCATAAATGTAATTAAGTGATCGTTGTATACACCCTTTGCTGTATTAAACCTTCGATTTGGTACATTTGTGTTGGTTCGTTTCATCAGGTGGGAAAGTGTTCATCATACTTATATCTTGTACTGGGTGGCCAGAAGTTAAAGTACATGAGGTAGTGGTATTAAATATCTTATCTAACAATACAGTCAGGGAATTGTACCCCTCAGTTACAGTGTGTCTGCTATAACCCTGGCTTTGCTTTCCTCTTTGTGATAGAGCTGAACTTTGGAAGTGTTTGCTTCCTCTTCCATCTCCTTCATGTCTGACTCGATTTTGCAGCAGATGTGGCGGCTCATTGCCCAGATCTTCAGTGCCTCTGGCTTCAGGGTTATACCAATGATCCCTCCTGCACTGTGGCCATACCTCATGAAGGTGGACTCTATGAACTGGTCACTCCACAGGCCATTCCATATTCCGCTGATGTGTCTCGTGACATGTTGCCCCTGGAGGAAATAGCTTTGGACACATGGAGGAAGCTTTTCCATGGACCGGAGGTACAGTAGTAGAGGCCATACCTGGCATAGTTGACATGGCCGGCTGCAAAGTAGTAGGGAAGCATCTTCCGGAACATCGTCAGATGTCCCAACTGCCTTGTCCTGATGGCACTGTCAATGATTTAATTGGAAATGTTAAGGCACGGCTAACTTCATACCTCTTAAAGAGTGACGTCTACCTTATCTTTGACAGATATTATGACTACAGTATCAAGTCCGTCACCAGAGATGTCAAGTTCAAGTTTTTTGTCAAGTTTCTTTATTAGTTGTCATACAGAAGTACAGAATACTTTTATACAAAATGCTTCTTTCTGTTACGCTCCAGAGACTGTGCTAGACAAAAATAGATAAGTATAAAATAAAATAAGTATAGCAAGTATAAAATAGAAGTCACGTACGTAGGCACAAGTGTTCAGTATGTACATATGTACAATGTTCAATGCAGTAGAAGTAACTGAGTTACCATACAATATACTATACAATATACTAATATACAATATATCAGGGAGACAATGGTCAACAAAAGGCATCATCTCCTCCTATCAACCAAGCTACCAGCCCAGACAGTTGTCCTGTCTTCCATCAAAAACAAGAAACAGCTGAACAAATTACTGTGTGAAGAACTGAGCAAAGACAGGCTATTCCATCTACAGAGCACAAACACACACAAGTTGGTGTTGACAGGTGAGGACCCATGTCCCATCGAGATCAAGATGGAAGAGAGACGGATGAGATATGATCTTGAAAATCAGCAGGAAGAAGCTGACACCATCATCGTCCAACAAGTCCTAAGGTGTGCTGAAGAAGCCCATCAAATCACAGTGGTTTCTGATGATACAGATGTGTTTGTCCTACTTCTTCACCATTACCATCAGGCAGGACTGGATGTACCACTCATCATGGAATCCCCCTGCAAGGGGAGAGTGATAGTGGACATGAAGTCAACACTGGGCCAAGCATAAACAAATTGTCAAACACCTTTTACCAGCCCATGCCATATCAGGATGTGACACTGTAGCGTCGTACTATAGGTTGGGAAAAGGCTCTGTCATCAAAGCCCTGAAAGCTGGTTACGACCTATCAGCCATTGGCAATGTGGATGCACCATTCCAGCAAGTCCTTGACCAAGCCACTGCCGTCATCTCAACCTGTTATGGCATAACAGAGAGCACAGACAATGCTACTTGTCTGGGGGGGGGGGTGGGAAAGGACATATGTCTTCACCAAATCTCACTGCTCTACCTCCAACAAAGGAAGCGTTCATTGAAAATGTGAAGAGGGCCCACTTCCAAGCGTACCTCTGGCGAAATCTCATTAAGAATCTGCCACCTGCAATGAACCCAGAGGAATTTGGATGGAAGAAGGACACCTGTAACAGAGCACTGAGCCCAATCCACCTACCAGAAGATGTCAAACTGGTCCCAGACTACATCCTGAAGATGATCCGGTGTGGCTGCAAGAGTGAGGCCCTGTGTACCTCGAAGAAGTGCAGCTGTAAAGTGCATGGTTTGCCATGCACAATGTTCTGTACATGTTTCAGGGTAGGATGTTCAAGACCCTAATACAGTATGTAACGCATCTGCAAGATTTGTCCTTCACACCAGTGAGTGTGCACTTGTTTTATTTAGTTATGGACCAACACAAGGCAAACTTAAGTGTGTGTGTCGCTGCTTATAACTGTTACAAAAGTTGTTTTACAGGCCTGGCTTGAAAGGGTAAATATTAATTTCACATCACCCCGTGTATGAAAAAACATTAGAGAATGTAATTTGATGCATTCAATTTATATTCAGCATGCAATATCATAAATCTCTTTTTGTGATTTGGGCATTTTCGAGCATGCAGGGGTTAATATCTGAAAATGTTAATATTAATGTTAATATTAATTTCACATCACCCCTTGTATGAAAAAACATTAAGATAATGTAATTTGATGCATTTAATTTATATTCAGCATGCAATATCATACATATCTATTTCTGTGTGATTTTGTCATTTTCGGGCATGAAGGGGTTAATATCTGAAGATTTTACATGTTAATATTAATGTTAATATTAATTTCACATCACCCCTTGTATGAAAAAACACTAGAGAATGTAATTTGATGCATTTAATTTATATTCAGCATGCAATTTTATAAATCTCTATTTTTGTGTGATTTTGGCATTTTCGGGCATGAAGGGGTTAATATCTGAAAATGCCCAAGGGCTATCACAAGCACCCTCTTGTATTTTGAAGAGGTACCCCCAAGCTCCAAGAAACTGCACCAAGAATGTTTTAACCCACAAAACAAGGTTCACCTATAAATCAGGCTATGGCTCCCGGACTATTACATTGCACCCCTAGATCGAGGATTTACACACAAGGTTGTCTGGAGTTAGAACTCTTACAGCTTTCTCTAGCTGTAACAAACATCATGTGGTTTGAAGATATATAAAATATACCACACTCACACAGGGTCAGGGTTACACACAGGGCTGATCTAAACCCACGCCCTGTACCTGCCAGTCATTCCTCAAAGGACACTGATTGGTCTGAATCACTGTGGTTCAGCCCACACAGAGAAACAACAAACAGGAGTAGTAAACAGTCTCTCTCTCTGCTTCTCTCTCTCTCTCTCTCTCTCTCTCTCTCTCTCTCTCTCTTCTTTCCAGAGAGGGGATGATGGCTCGTCCTTTTCAGAGCCTCAGTTGATAACATATGTGTTGGACCTTCACTTTGCTGGAACAGACACCACCTCCAACACCCTGCTTACTGGCTTCCTTTACCTGATGAACCATCCACACATACAGGGTATCTGTCTGCCTGCCTGCCTGCCTGCCTGCCTGCCTGCCTGCCTGTCTGTCTGTCTGTCTGTCTGTCTGTCTGTCTGTCTGTCTGTCTGTCTGTCTGTCTGTCTGTCTGTCTGTCTGTCTGTCTGTCTGTCTGTCTGTCTGTCTGTCTGTCTAGACACACACATTAGTTATTTGTTTGAGTGCCATTGAGTCTTTAGTGTTAATGAAATGCTAATAACATTTCTTCTTCTTCTTCTTCTTCTTCTTCTTCTTCTTCTTCTTCTTCTTCTTCTTCTTCTTCTTCTTCTTCTTCTTCTTCTTCTTCTTCTTCTTCTTCTTCTTCTTCTTCTTCTTCTCCATAATCTCTCTCTCTCTCTCTCTCTCTCTCTCTCTCTCTCTCTCTCTCTCTCTCTCTCTCTCTCTCTCTCTCTCTCTCTCTCTCTCTCTCTCTCTCTCTCTCTCTCTCTCTCTCTCTCTCTCTCTCTCTCTCTCTCTCTCTCCCTCTCTCTCAGAGCGTTGTCAACAGGAGATAGACCAGGTGTTGGAGGGGAAGGATCAGGCCAGCTTTGAGGACAGACACAAGATGCCGTACATGCAGGTATAGTGTTCAGACAACAGACACAAGATGCAGGTATAGTGTTCAGACAACAGACACAAGATGCAGGTATAGTGTTCAGACAACAGACACAAGATGCAGGTATAGTGTTCAGACAACAGACACAAGATGCAGGTATAGTGTTCTGACAACAGACACAAGATGCAGGTATAGTGTTCAGACAACAGACACAAGATGCCATACTTGCAGGTATATTAATAATAATAATAATAATAATAATAATAATAATAATAATAATAATAATAATAATAATAATAATAATAATAATAATAATAATAATAATAATAATAATAATAATAATAATAATAATAATAATAATAATAATAATACACTTTATTTGTATAGCACCTTTCATGCAAAAATTGCATCTAAAATAATAAGATAGAATAGACAGAGTAAAATAGTGAGACATAAAATTAGCACATAAAGTACAGACATATACAATCACAGTTTTTTTACAATGCAATAAAATAGTTCTGGATTACTGTTTAAAGTCATCTTTACCTTCTCTGTTTGGTATCCACAGTTTAGGACCTGACAGTCATCCCTCCTGTTTGATACCCACTTTGACCCTTCGAACCTCCCTCTCAGAGCAAACCTCCCACTCAGGACAAACCTCCCTCTCAGGACAAACCTCCCTCTCAGGGCAAACCTCCCTCTCAGAGCAAACCTCCCTCTCAGAGCAAACCTCCCTCTCAGGACAAACCTCCCTCTCAGGGCAAACCTCCCTCTCAGGACAAACCTCCCTCTCAGGGCAAACCTCCCTCTCAGAGCAAACCTCCCTCTCAGGGCAAACCTCCCTCTCAGGACAAACCTCCCTCTCAGAGCAAACCTCCCTCTCAGGGCAAACCTCCCTCTCAGGGCAAACCTCCCTCTCAGGGCAAACCTCCCTCTCAGGACAAACCTCCCACTCAGGACAAACCTCCCACTCAGGGCAAACCTTCCTCTCAGAGCAAACCTCCCACTCAGGACAAACCTCCCTCTCAGGGCAAACCTCCCTCTCAGGGCAAACCTCCCACTCAGGACAAACCTCCCTCTCAGGGCAAACCTCCCTCTCAGGGCAAACCTCCCTCTCAGGGCAAACCTCCCTCTCAGGACAAACCTCCCTCTCAGGGTGCAGTTCTAGGTCTGGGTCCCCACACAGTTTTAAAAACCTGACAGTCTTTCGTCCTGCTTGATACTCACATAGTTCGATACCTGACAGTTTAGAACCTGTGATAAAAGTCATATAAGAGTCAAATAGAATGGACAGAGTAAGTGAAGAGGTACGTTTTTTTTTTTTCTTTTTTTTTTTTAGATATTTAGAGATCTAGCTTCCCTAATGTCCACAAGTAGTGTGTTCCATAACTTTGGTGCATAGTTTGCAAAGGCTGCGTCCCCGATTCTCTTTAGGCTGTGGTTTGGAACCTTCAATAGACCAGTAATAGATGGTCGCAATGTTCTAGAAGGCACAGAGTTGACTATCCTAAAACTCCACTGTCGGTGTGTGAATGTGTGAGTGAACGGGTCAAGTGAGGACCAAATTGTAAAGAGCTTTGGATAAAAGCGCAATATAAATGTACCATTTACCATTTTATTTACAATTTTTACATGGATAGATACATAGATAGATAGATAGATAGATAGATAGATAGATAGATAGATAGATAGATAGATAGATAGATAGATAGATAGATAGATAGATAGATAGATAGATAGATAGATAGATAGATAGATAGATAGATAGATAGATAGATAGATAGATAGATAGATAGATAGATAGATAGATAGATAGATAGATAGATAGATAGATAGATAGATAGATAGATAGATAGATAGATAGATAGATAGATAGATAGATAGATAGATAGGTAGGTAGGTAGGTAGGTAGGTAGGTAGGTAGGTAGGTAGGTAGGTAGGTAGGTAGGTAGGTAGGTAGATAGATAGATAGATAGATAGATAGATAGATAGATAGATAGATAGATAGATAGATAGATAGATAGATAGATAGATAGATAGATAGATAGATAGATAGATAGATAGATAGATAGATAGATAGATAGATAGATAGATAGATAGATAGATAGATAGATAGATAGATAGATAGATAGATAGATAGATAGATAGATAGATAGATAGATAGATAGATAGATAGATAGATAGATAGATAGATAGATAGATAGATAGATAGATAGATAGATAGATAGATAGATAGATAGATAGATAGATAGATAGATAGGTAGGTAGGTAGGTAGGTAGGTAGGCAGGCAGGCAGGCAGGCAGGCAGGCAGGCAGGCAGGCAGGCAGGCAGGCAGGTAGATAGATAGATAGATAGATAGATAGATAGATAGATAGATAGATAGATAGATAGATAGATAGATAGATAGATAGATAGATAGATAGATAGATAGATAGATAGATAGATAGATAGATAGATAGATAGATAGATAGATAGATAGATAGATAGATAGATAGATAGATAGATAGATAGATAGATAGATAGATAGATAGATAGATAGATAGATAGATAGATAGATAGATAGATAGATCTTCTGTCACGGATGTAGTATTGAACCCAATATGCAGACAGAGACAGAACTGGTGCAAACACAATATGGGTGTGTTTAATAGAGTGGTCAGTGTCCAGGCAGGGGTCGGTACACTGGGGTAATACTCGGAATGTCCAGGGTGTGCACGGGGGCAAGATAGTCATACAGACGGGGTCAGAGCAGGAGCAGTTGTCGTCAGCCGAGCGTAGGTCTGAGCAGTACTTATTTAATATTTATAGTTTTAAGAGTTTTGTCTGTACCAACAGTAGGTGCATTTAATGTGTATGACCGTCAGTCACTTATAGACATCGGATTACGGGAAACTTACCGATTGGATTACTCACTGGACCAGCTTTCCGAACCGCAACAATGGCCTGAGGAGATTCTCCGGAGAATGGGACCAGAGCCTTTGTTCCTTGATCCCAGGAACAAAGGAACCAGACGGCGTGGGAAGAGAGCTGGGATCCGTAACAGGCTGAGATCCAGACGCCACCGAACGCCATTGCCCAGTATATTGCTAGCCAATGTACAATCAATTGACAATAAACTGGATGACATCCGAGCAAGGATTCAATACCAAAGAGACGTTAGGGACTGCAACGTTTTCTGCTTCACCGAAACGTGGCTCACGACGGACGTTCCAGACCACGCAATCCAACCAGCTGAACACTTCTTTATCCACCGCAAGGATCGTACAGCAGAGTCCGGTAAACAACGTGGAGGAGGTATTGCCTTCATGTTTAACAACAATTGGAGCGATCCAACTAACGTGAAGGAATTATCCAACCACTGCTGCCCAGACCTGGAATATATAACCATCAAGTGTCGTCCTTTCTTCCTCCCGAGGGAGTTAACGGCGATCATCCTTGTAGGAGTGTATATTCCACCGCAAGCCAGCAACAACGTCGCGCTCTCCAGACTCCACGACGAGGTAAATAGAATACAAGCGGCGAACGTTAACGCCGCCATTTTGGTGCTGGGTGATTTCAATAGCGCTAATCTGAGAAAGGTATTACCTGACTTCTATCGGCATGTGACTTGCAACACCAGAGGCGGTAACATCCTAGATCACTGTTACACGCAATTTAAAGGTGGCTACAAGGCTCATTCTGATAGTGGCTTTGGTAAATCAGATCACGCGTCCATCTTTCTTTCACCAATGTACAAACAGAGAATCAAAAGTACTCCTGTAGTCTCGCGAGAGGTGCAGAAATGGGATTTGACGTCGGGGGAGACGCTCTGGTCTGCGTTTGACTGCACAGACTGGAATGTGTTCCGCGACACAGATAACATTAATGTCTACACGGAGACAGTGCTGGACTATGTTTGTACTTTGGTGGAAGAAACAATCCCCACTACCAAAATGAGAGTTTACCCAAATCAAAAACCCTGGGTAGACAAATCCGTCCGTGAAGCTCTGAGAGAGCGCACCAAAGCATACAACGACGGCCTAGTGGCAGGCAACATGAATGACCACAAGGTGGCGCGACACAACGTAAGGAGGACAGTGTCAGAGGCCAAACGGCGCTACAGGGATAAAATTGAACTCCAGTTTGAACAAGCTGACTCTAGAGCTATGTGGCAGGGGCTCAAAACGATGACAGACTACAAAGGCGCCTCCCTCAAACTGAACAGTGACATCTCCTTAGCAAATGACCTCAATACCTTCTATGCGAGGTTTGATGCTGGTAATAACAACACCAGCTCACAAGCCACGGCAATGGGGGGGGGGGGTCGGCTGCTGATGGAGGCGCAGTGTTCAGGGTAACAGAGCATGAGGTGAGGCGGACCTTTAAAAAAGTGAATATCAGGAAGGCAGCAGGTCCGGACGGCATCCCCGGCCGCGTCCTAAAAGTCTGTGCCGACCAACTGGCCCCAGTATTCACTGACATATTTAACCTGTCCTTAGAACAGGCTGTCATCCCCACCTGCCTGAAGAAGTCCACTATTATCCCTGTACCCAAAAAATCCAAGCCTGCTTGCCTCAACGACTACCGCCCTGTAGCTCTCACCTCCATAGCCATGAAGTGCTTTGAGAAGCTAGTAAAGGGCTACATCTGCTCCTCCCTCCCCATCAACATGGACCCCCTGCAATTTGCATACCGCCCCAACAGGTCCACGGAGGACGCCATAGCCCATGTGCTGCACACAGCAGCATCACACCTGGACAAGAGGCAGGGGAACTATGTGAGAATGCTATTCATCGACTACAGCTCGGCATTCAATACCATAGTCCCCTCCATACTCATAGCCAAGCTCAGGGACCTGGGCTTGAACTATGACCTCTGCCAGTGGGTCTTGGACTTCCTGACTGGCAGACCCCAGGTGGTGAGAGCAGGCAACTGCACCTCCTCATCCATCACCCTCAACATAGGGGCCCCCCAGGGCTGTGTTCTGAGTCCCCTCCTCTACTCCCTGTACACACACGACTGTGTGGCTCAGCGGAGTAGCAATACAATCATCAAATTTGCTGACGACACAGTGGTGGTGGGCCTGATCTCTGCCAACGACGAGAGGGCCTACCTGGAAGAGGTCAAGGTCCTGGCGGGATGGTGCCAGGAAAACAGCCTCTCCCTGAACGTCAGCAAAACAAAGGAGATGATTGTGGACTTCAGGAGGTCGGGGGTCAAGGACTACAGCCCCCTCAGCATCGACGGGGCACCGGTTGAGAGAGTCAACAGCTTTAAGTACCTCGGAGCCTACATATCCGAGGACTTGACATGGACCACACACATTGACAGTGTTGTGAAGAAGGCACGACAACGCCTCTACTTCCTCAGGCGCCTAAGGAAGTTCCAAGTCAGTCAGAAGATCCTTAAGAACTTCTACTCATGTACAATAGAGAGCATCTTGACCGGCAACATCACCTCCTGGTTTGGGAATAGCACTGCACAAGACCGAAGCAGACTACAAAGAGTGACACGTTCAGCCGAACGCACAATTGGAGGGGGGCTCCCCACCCTCCAGAACATTTACAACAAGCGTTGCAAGGGCAAGGCTAAGAGAATCATTAAAGACTCCAGTCACCCGAACAACTGCCTCTTTGAACTGCTGCGGTCAGGCAAGCGATACCGGAGTCTCAAGGCGAGCACAGAAAGACTCAGAAGAAGCTTCTATCCCCAGGCCATCAGGCTGCTAAACGAACAATGAACACTACACAACAACAACCACCAAACGCACATAGCACACACATCCACACGCACACATTCACTTTAAACAAACACACTGTAGCACCCACTCCACACACTTTATAGCACACACCCACTTTAAACAAACACACTGTAGCACCCACTCCCCACACTTTATATTTATTGATGAAGGATTGCACTACAACTCGTACACCTTACTGTAAATTGTACCTAAATTGTACCTCATCCCATTTCTGCTTTGCACTATATAGTACTGTACATTAGTACACTGCATAGTATTGTATATTATATGGTAACTCAGAACATTGTACATATGTCTATACCGAACACTGTGACCTCATTTTCTTCTTCTAAATTACATGCTATACTATGTTATTTGATACTATCTTGTCTAGCACAGTCTCTGGAGCGTAACAGTAAGAAGCATTTTGTATGAAAGTATTCTGTACTTCTGTATGACAACTATTAAAGAAACTTGAAACTTGAAACTTTACTTTGTGAGCAAGGCCAGTGTATCCAGGTCTTCACCTGCAGGCCAGTGTCTCCAGGTCTTCACCTGCAGGTCAGTGGCTCCCAGGTCTTAACCAGCAGGTCAGTGTCTCCAGGTCTTAACCAGCAGGTCAGTGTCTCTAGATCAGTGTCTCCAGGTCTTAACCAGCAGGTCAGTATCTCCAGGTCTTAACCAGCAGTTATATGGTCGTACTGGCGATTGCTTCGTGGGTAGTGTCAGAGTCCGATGTCCCGACTCCACGGAACGCTCTGCTCGCACGGTTAGCGGATCCAGGGTTGGCTACGCACAGTGGGTGGGACCGGGCCGCCTATCTACAGTTCCTAGCGGACCTGCACCAAATGGCAGCGGGTGCGTTTGGGAGTATCATCACATATGGCTACAGCAGTACCATATGTCGAGGTGGATGGAGAGAACGCTGAGGCGGGGACTTGTATTTACACAACCCCACCCGTTTTCGGGTTTGGTACAGACCCTATTGTCAGGGTCACCAGCAGTGACAGCTCTGGTCAACGAGATCCAATCTCTGTGGGCGAAGCAAGCCATCGTCGTGGCGTTTTCTTCCCAGTATTCTCTGGTGCCCGAGAAATCGGGAGGGGGGGGTGTCAGACCCATGCTGGACCTGTCCCATGGGAAGGTTCAGCATTTTGGACCGTCTCCTACCTGTTGAACACTGTCAGGTGGGGGCCTGGTTCTCCTCCATAGACCTGTAGGATGCGTATTCGCATCCCCGATCTTCCATCGTAGGGCTTACCTACGCTTCCTTTGCAGGGTTTAGCGTATGAGTACCAGAGGCTGCCGTTCGGCTTTTCTCTGGCTCCCCGCATCTTCACCAAGTGCGTGGAGGCCGCACTGGGGCCTCTGCGTCGTCAGGGGTTACGAAGTGTATTCTGCCCTGACGACGTTCTGGTCCTTGGCGGTCAAGGTGGATCATCAGGTCTCATACCAGGCAGGTGGTGGAATTCCTCACCAGCCTGGGATTTGCTGTAGACTGGAAGTAGAGTACTCCTCTTCCCAGTCAACGGGTGGAGTACTATGGGCATCCCTCTCAGCGCATGTTATCGACACGGCGCTGTCCGTGATACGCCTGCTCGGTATGATGGCATCTGCTCATTCCATGGTCCCTCTTGGCCTCCTCTTCACCTCATGAGGAGGATACGGAGGTGGTTTTTCTACTATGGAAATAGACCCGGTGAGAGGCAAGTGGAAGCGGCTAAGGTTCCCGTGTCAGTACTGGGGGACCTCGCCCTCTGGGTCAGTTGTTGGGGCGGGTACGTTGAGGAGCGCAGGACCTTGATCCTGATTGCGCCGGACCGGGGCGCAGCTGTGTGGTTCCCGGTCCTGATCCAGCTCTTGGTAGCCCCGTCGTGGCCTGTTCCTTGGTCATCGCGGGCCCTCTCTCAAGCGCACAGGTCTCTGTGTCAGTTCCCTGTGCTGGGCCAGCCGCTGATGGTTTGGCTGGTGAGAGGGTGAGTCTGGAGAGGATGGATCCTTCTGTGGTTGACACCATCCGGAACGCGCATGCTCCCTCCACTATTGCGGTTTCAAGACTGCGTTCCTGCTGGCCATCACCTCCGCTAAGTGCATGGGTGAGCTCTGTGCTCTCTCGGTGTGGCCTGAGTGCTTGTCTATTCGTGTCAATAGCGGTGCAACTCTGAGGCCTAATCCAGTCTTCGTGCCAAAAAATATCCGGAGTTCTTTCCGCTCCAGGGATATTATGGTTCAGGCGTTTCATCCGCCTCATCACGCTGGTGAGTTAGAGGCGAGCCTTCACCTGTCGTGTCCGGTCCGGGCTTTGGGGGTTTACCTCAGCCGGACTCAGGGCCTCAGGGCTACCGATCAGCTTTTTGTCTGTTACGGTGGCTCTCGCGCTGGTAAGGCACTGTCGAAACAGCACCTGTCCCATTGGTTGTGCGAGGGCATTGCCCTTTGCTACACGTTGGCTGGGCTGGCCCCCCCTAGGGGTGTCAGGGCGCACTCCACTCGTGGTGTGGCGGCCTCTGCCGCCTTGTTAGGGGGGGCCTCGGTGGAGGACATCTGTGCTGCGGCCTCATGGTCCTCCCCGGGTCCCTTCGTTAGGTTTTACCTCATGGACATGACTGGGGGTTCTGTCTCCCAGGCGGTTCTGAGGTCTGGAACCTCCCCTGCTTCCCGCCTTTCGGTGGGTTAGCAGGGATGTGTGGTTGTGTGCCACAAGGTGTTGTGTCACACGTGGTCCCGTCTGTGCTGTGCGTTTGGAGGTTTCTATTTCCCTCTTTTTCGCACTTGGGTGGAGTTGACTGCCGCACCCTCTTGGCTAGGAAGGGGGGGTGACGGGACTCCCCTCCCCCCTGGTGTAGGGCTTGCGGGTCCTCAGGGCGTACATTTGTCGGTCCTCGCGTCTGCTCTGTCCCCATATCTCAGTATGGCGAAAGAGCGAGACGCGATTCACCAGTACGACCATATAACGATAACCTAGTTATATGAGTACTGGCTGAGCGTCTCACTCTTTACCGCGCCCTGAGGTTCCTTGGGGGGGGTTGTCTGATGGAAAACTCTTCCCGAGGAAGGGCGAGTGTGACCACGCCTGGTGACTTATAGTAGGTCACTGGGGCGGGGCCTGGTCAAGTGCAAGGGTGTTTTGTTTTCGTTCATGTAGTACAGTAGGTACTGGAGATGAGGTATATCTGGGAATGGCGAAAGAGCGAGACGCTCAGCCAGTACTCATATAACTAGGTTATGTAACATAACCTATCGTTATATGGTCGTACTGGTGAATCGCGTCTCGCTCTGTCAGTGTCTCCAGGTCTTAACCAGCAGGCCAGTGTCTCCAGGTCTTAACCAGCAGGCTAGGAGAGAGGACGAGAATAGAGATTAGGTCAAGGTCGATGAACAAGAGATCCAGGAGAACAACTTAAGCAACAGAGTAGATACAAGAGCTTTGTAACGTGACTAACGTGGTACGAGAGTTTATGATCTGACAGCTTCTCTACGTCTGGGGCGGGGTTATATACCCTGATGCACTCTGCCTCCAGACCGTAGATCAGATGTCTCTAATGACAAACAGCTGTAACTAGTTAACAATAATGAGAGTGGTAAAGTGAACAGAGAGAGGCAGGAGCACTGACACGGTAGAACCATGACAGTACCAGTCTAATGGTTCTCTGTCCCTGCAGGCTGTGATCCATGAGTTCCAAAGGATAGCCAGCACTGTCCCGCTGAGCGTCTTTCACTGCACAACAAAAGACACAGAGCTCATGGGATTCTCCATCCCCAAGGTGAGAGCAGAGCGCTGTTACTGTAAAGGAGACCTATCCTGTGTGTTGCATTGTTTTTACAGAATGAGGGGTTGTCCCAACACTGCGCACATTTATAACATGTCTTCCTCTCCACCTCCCACTCTCTCGCTCTCTCTCTCTTCTCCTCAGGGCACTATGATCATCCCCAACCTGACGTCTGTGTTGTACGAGGAGGGACAGTGGAAGTTCCCTCATGAGTTCAACCCTGAGAACTTCCTTAATGACCAGGGAGAGTTTGTGAAGCCAGATGCCTTCATGCCTTTCTCAGCAGGTGGGTCTCTGCTCTGGTCCCTCAACCTTAAACCAAGACGTTTGGAAGTTACTTTGATGTAGTGAAGGTGCCTCAAACATAGTTTCAGAACATTAGCCTAAAAGTACATACCCAAGTAAATGGAAGATTGGTCCACTTCTACAAGGCCTATTTGCATGTTCTTTTGTTACTCCTCGGATCAGGACAGAATGGTATAGAATGGTAGATACTGGAAAAGAGTTCAAACTATATGTCTTGTATTTATTGAAAAGATCAACTATAAGCGTTGGTGTTTTTTGCCTGGACACGCTACTATTCCCAAATCAAATGTATATAATAGGTATTATGTTTCATTATGAATGCATGAAAGCGGGGGAGGGGGGGGGTCGTTTCTGATTATTTGATTGCCAGTAACAGCATTCGTATTGAACACTAAAAACGCTGATCAGCTGGATCGGTATGAAAACCTTGCATAATCAAGCCAGAATTTACGTCAGATAGTCCTTACCTGTGATCGGGAGTATTCCAAAAATAATATTCCAATTGTTTGATCACCATCTGCTCCATCCGATGTCCATTTGGTCCACGACATAACCCGCCATAACATATGGATCTGGAGTAATTGATGTGCTTCAATGCAACCGGGAGAATAGCTCGACTCGCCTGACAAATAAAAGTGAGCCCGGAGACATTTGACCATTGCACAGGCCAAGATATAAGGTTTCAAAGGGTGCTCGATACCGCCGTCTAGCTGGATGCGGCCGGTATTGCACTTTGGCGATCTCAGACTCATTCCCTATGGTAACACCAAGGTCCCTGGATGAATAATGAATACAAATATTGAAAAAAAGAAAAGATTATCCAAAAACGACTTTTTACGTTTTTTGGCACTCAACGGTTGTCGCCCAATAATGACTTTTTACGTTTTCGGCACAGAAAGTGTTAACAGACATTAATAACATGACAGCGGAATATGATGAAAGAATAACCAGGAAGGGAATAGAGAAGTATAATAGGAAATAAGAGAATAGATGGAGAATACGAGAGATTAAAGATAGAAGCCCAGAAAGACAGAAGGAGAGTGTGACTCCAGACCAAGAGAGTAGAGTCCAGAAAAAGAGAGAGTGAGCTAATGCCCTAGCCCTCATTAGTATGCTCTGCTCTGTCCATAGGCGTATGGTCGTGTCCAATCCCAAACACGGCATCTGTGCATTTTGCCACCAAACCTATAGGTTCAAATGCACAGCTTGTGTGTTTTTGCTGACGTCTTTCGCCCCTAGCCCATTTAGCCCAGAGATAACTAGGGGGAAAAAACACACCTACTTAACCCTAATCAGGGATAATCAATGTGACACAAGAAACAACAAAACAATGCAGAAAAGACGCTGTTTTGTGGCCTTTATGGCCTAAATCACGGCAAGCAAATAACACATACTACATTTGGATCCACCCAATAATGTCAACATATTTCAAGATGCCAATCATAACTATCTCATTATCCAATTATTGAGATATTCTTTGGTGCGCAAGCGTGTGAAATGAGTCTTCATGTATGATGTTGTGACCGCAGCCGGCCTGTTATCAGTTCTCAGTTCACTATGAGTCTTGAGGCATGTGTAATCTGTCTCCTCTACACCTCTTCCATGGGGCCACAATAGAATGTGTAATCTGTCTCCTCTACACCTCTTCCATGGGGCCACAATATAATGTGTAATCTGTCTCCTCTACACCTCTTCCATGGGGCCACAATAGAATGTGTAATCTGTCTCCTCTACACCTCTTCCATGGGGCCACAATAGAATGTGTAATCTGTCTCCTCTACACCTCTTCCATGGGGCCACAATAGAATGTGTAATCTGTCTCCTCTACACCTCTTCCATGGGGCCACACTAGAATGTGTAATCTGTCTCCTCTACACCTCTTCCATGGGGCCACAATAGAATGTGTAATCTGTCTCCTCTACACCTCTTCCATGGGGCCACAATAGAATGTGTAATCTGTCTCCTCTACACCTCTTCCATGGGGCCACAATAGAATGTGTAATCTGTCTCCTCTACACCTCTTCCATGGGGCCACAATAGAATGTGTAATCTGTCTCCTCTACACCTCTTCCATGGGGCCACAATAGAATGTGTAATCTGTCTCCTCTACACCTCTTCCATGGGGCCACAATAGAATGTGTAATCTGTCTCCTCTACACCTCTTCCATGGGGCCACAATAGAGCGACGAGTCAGTCCTTTGCACAGCAGCGTACAATCAGTATTGATTTATAGACAAGCAATTGCAATGATATACAGTAATAACAATATGTCAATTAAGTGTTAGACTTATGGTGAATCTTACTCTACAGACTATTTTAAGTCTGAATCTCTTGACTGTTTTAGACCTTTATAATTTTTTTTTGCCAAATGTAACTTTTATAGGGACAAAATACAAGATAAAGTTTGCTATGTTTAATATACTATATTTTTACTTTAAATTGAATTATGGATAGTCCTATAATAAAATAGGTTGGCACCTTGCACGGTTGCCTCTGCCATCGGTGTGTGAATGTGTGAGTGAGTGGGTAAAATGTGAGGAACAAATTGTAAATCGCTTTGGATAAAAGCTGTTATATAAATGCAGCCATTTACCATTTAGAGGGCGGAGTCAGAGCCAAGTCGAGGGTGGAGCCAAGTAGAGGGCGGAGTCAGAGCCAAGTCGAGGGTGGAGCCAAGTAGAGGGCGGAGTCAGAGCCAAGTCGAGGGTGGAGCCAAGTAGAGGGCGGAGTCAGAGCCAAGTCGAGGGTGGAGCCAAGTAGAGGGCGGAGTCAGAGCCAAGTAGAGGGTGGAGTCAAGTAGAGGGCAGAGTCAGAGCCAAGTAGAGGGTGGGGCTAAGTAGAGGGAGGAGCCAAGTAGAGGGAGGAGCCTCTTCTCTTCTATTATGTGAAATTCCCTAATGTGAAACTTATTGGAATTGTACATATTTGAAGTCCAATTTGAGAATTTGCATTTAATAAAGAGTTATAGGTGCTATAGATACAACATTTTATGCAAAGTAATCAGAACTTTTAGAAAGGTGCAGAATAAAAGTATCCCCCCCCCCCCCCCCAAAGAAAATATTGATGTTGGCGGGTCTAAAACTAATGTTGTTGTTTACATGTTGCATCCCCTTCCTACTTCCCATTTCCCCATGTAGAATGCACCTGATTGGATAAATGACTGGTGCTCTAGTGCAGGGGTTCCCAAAGCGAGCCGCCGCAGGGGGGGGGGGGGGGGGGGGGGTCGCCAGATAATTTCCAAAAAGAAAAAAATATGTTGTTTTGTTTATGCAGTCAGGCCACTGAACTTAGAAGCAGGCCAGGCCAGTGTTTCTAGTTGCAGCAGTGCAATAGTTAGATAACCTAGGTGGGGAACAACCAGGAGATCACTGCAACTCACACAAGTTGGAGAACTATCTCTCTCTCGCTCTCTCTCTCTCTCTCTCTCCTCTCTCTCTCTCTCTCTCTCTCTCTCTCTCTCTCTCTCTCTCTCTCTCTCTCTCTCTCTCTCTCTCTCTCTCTCTCTCTTGCTCTCACACACACACAAAGGGACCCTTACAAAAAACTGTTGTTGCTAATCATTGACACATGCTAGCCTGTAATAATCTGCATTTGATATATTGCAAATATATGCCATCACACACACTGGCGTTTAAAGAGTTAGAATTATAAAATTAATATGTGGTGTTATGATCAGGGCTGAAGTTGAATAAAAGATTGTATTATTTTCAATCTGACATTACAAAAAAAAGAAAATCCATCAAAATCAGTGTTGTTGCTAATCATACATATGCTAGCCTGTTTTTTTAACAATAATTTGTGATGCCATCACAAACACTGGCATTTAAAGGGTACAAATAAAAAAGTTCCTGCACCAGAATGCAGGAAATGAAGTATTTGTAACAAGGAATTTCCTGGTGGGGGACCCCCAGACCCCCTGCTTAAAAAGTGTCCTGACTGGGGCTATATTTTGCACTATATTTCCTGGTTCCTGGCCTGGTTAAAAGCCTCCAATTAGTGTGTGTGAGTTTGAACGTGTGCATGTTTCAACCATACATTTCCATTTATACATTTTTTTTTAATTTAATTTTAATTTTTAATTTTTTTACCTCCTATAATAGTGGGGGTCGCGGCTCTCTGACACCGTTATTTGGGGATCGCGGCCTGAAAAGTTTGGGAACCCCTGCGGGACATCTAGTGGCTGAATGTTATCTATAGCACTATCTAGTGGCTGAATGTTATCTATAGCACCATCTAGTGGCTGAATGTTATCTATAGCACGATCTAGTGGCTGAATGTTATCTATAGCACCATCTAGTGGCTGAATGTTATCTATAGCACCATCTAGTAGCTGAATGTTATCTATAGATAAGATAAACCCAATGGAAAAACATGCACAACAACAAGATCGCTAACGCTGTGGCGTCCTTGACGAAGACGGACAGGAGCACTTGGATTGGTCCCCTGGCGCGGCTCACGTTGACGCCTGTCTGCTCCCGGCTGCCCTTGGGGGGGAAGGGCGACGGGATGGGTTAATCGCAGATACGAATTGCATGCATGCATCGCATGTGTGCCAATTGATGACCTCGGAGCAGGTCCTAAATTATTATTATTATTATAGCACCATCTAGTGGCTGAATGTTATCTATAGCACCATCTAGCTGAGTGTTATCTATATAGCACCATCTAGTGGCTGAGTGTTATCTATATAGCACCATCTAGTGGCTGAGTGTTATCTATAGCATCATCTAGTGGCTGAATGTTATCTATAGCACCATCTAGTGGCTGAATGTTATCTATAGCACCATCTAGTGGCTGAATGTTATCTATAGCACCATCTAGTGGCTGAATGTAATCTATAGCATCATCAAGTGGCTGAATGTTATCTATAGCACCATCTAGTGGCTGAATGTTATCTATAGCACCTGTAATAAATAGTTAAATGTTTTTCGAGTGGTGTTGGGGATTTATTGTAGTTAGTTAGTTTAGTTCTGATGCTCTTCCCCTGCTGAGTGAACTGGATACCAAGCATCATCACTGCTACATATTGGAGAAGTGGGCGTGTTACTGAAGGATTGGTTGCTGGGCGGCTGATTGGCGCAGTGGGCAAGGTGCTCACCTCTAACGCAGGAGACGGTGGGTTTGAGCCCAGCTCTCTGCGTTGCTACCGGCTGGCCGGTCGTTCATACTAACACAATTGGCAGTGTTAGAGGGTGGGAAAGCTGGTGGGTGGGGATTGGACGTTGTGGACAGCGACTCCTACAGGTCGGTTTGGTGATGCCGGTGCGGCGGAAACAGGAAGTATCGGGGGCA
Organism: Notolepis coatsorum; assembly: GCF_963971535.1. Classification (NCBI taxonomy): domain Eukaryota; kingdom Metazoa; phylum Chordata; class Actinopteri; order Aulopiformes; family Paralepididae; genus Notolepis; species Notolepis coatsorum. The sequence continues at coordinate 30,846,121 of NC_140170.1, forward strand.
GCGTGAGCCTACCACACGTTACTCCTCGCCACTGAGAGTTCGAGCTGCTGCGGTGAAAAGATGCGACAGGCTGCCTCCTCGTGTACCGGAGGGGACACGTGATGCAAGGCTTCTGTCCTCACTACAGCCGACCAGTGGGGGGGGACGTTCAAGCAATGTTCAAGACAGGGGAGGGGAGAATTGGATAATATGAAATTGGGATGGGAGAAAAGTAGAAAATGGGGAGAAAAAGTGGATAAAAAAAGGGATTGGTTGCTTTGAATCCCCCCTCCTGCCGACTAGTTGTACACAAGTCGCTTTGGATAAATGTAAATGTAAATGTAAAGGTAAATGTAAAGGTAAATGTAAAGGTAAATGTAAAGGTAAATGTAAAGGTAAATGTAAGGGTAAATGTAAAGGTAAATGTAAGGGTGAACAATTGATTGATAATACCATGTAGACGGAGTGGATCAATGGAATGTATTTTGTATCACGTGACAAACTACAGTATGAGGTCATCATGGCATCATGACATCATAGAGCATCAGGACCCGACAGCAGGAGCACACTAACATTTAGACTCTTTGTCAACATGGACCGATGACACCAATTACAAGAGTAATGTTTCAGCAGGTAGAAACTAACTGGGTGTTTTAGGCCAACTATGAAAAGATAGTGAAATGTCCACTTCTACAATGATGATGAAGATGATGATGAAGAAGAAGAAGATGATGATGATGATTGTTCTGAAGGATCAGATTAAACCGAATATATATATTTATTTATATATATATATTTAATTGTATTTGTATATCCCCTGATATCCCTTGTATATTCCTTGTACAATATGCATTGAATATCCCTTCTAGTCTACTGAACATCCCATAATAGTCTCCATTCTACCATTGGACGAGACCTTGGTGCCAGGTCGCCATACCCCTCAGACCAGGTTCAATCGTACCGCTCAACATGTATGGACAAGTCCTAGTTCCGCGTAGGAATATGTCTACCGCACCACTAATGGTACTATTTGTTCATAGTGCGTATATATACTGCGCTATTAAAGTAGAGCTTTCTTTTAGTCCAGTTCCTTACCCTCCAACAGAGTGACAGACGCAAAAGCCTCCCCGCGAACCACGTGTGGGCAGTAAGGCCAATTCGGCCCAGTATCGGCATTGAGACATCGTGTATATTAATATTTGAATAGTCATATTTGGCACTATATCGTCGAGTTGGACGTATTCTATTAAGCTAATAATAGTCTATTCATATGTAGTGCCTCGTGCGGTAAGAGTTCTATAGTAATCAGCACCCCCATCGTTTCGGGCATCAGCTGGACGCTTATCCAGGGTGGTTGACCCCACGTGAAGCTGCACCCGAGGAGCTCCAGGCCAAAGAGCGAGTGGACCTGTATATTGGATTATTCTACCGACGACGGCTAGCCTTCCCCGGCTTGGATTATGCTTTGAGTACTTTGATTATTCTATGGATAAAGGCCAACACTGCGGTGTGTTGGAAATACCCCCCCCCCGGAGAGGACGACAGGTGAGAAGACGCTCTACACGACGAGGTCGCCTCACGTCTCTCCATCGTGGACCGGAGGACGCCGGCCACAGAGAGTCCAACTGCTTTCATCTGTGGATCGAGGATCGCTGGGCACCGGGTCGCACGACTGTGGGCTCTCCCAGGATACCCTCGGCCAGACGGGATACAGCCAGACTCTACCCCCCCCCCCTCCAGCTGCCCTACAAGCAGTCGGAACCTTCCCCTAGTGTATCCAGCTATATAATCATTCAAGTATCATTGCTATTGTTCCCTAAATATTCCAGGTTGTATATTTGCTTCCTGCGCAATCAGAGATTGGACATTCGATATTGATCTACCTACGAATACTCATTTGCCATAAAAGTGCATACTATTTCAAATCATAAATGTAATTAAGTGATCGTTGTACATACCCTTTGCTATGTATTAAAACTCAAACTTTCGATTTGGTACATTTGTGTTGGATCCGTTTATCAGGTGGGAGTGTTCAACATATTCATACCTAGTACTGGGTGGCCAGAGTCTAAAGTACAAGAGGTAGTGGTAGTAAGTATCATATCTAACCATACAGTCAGGGAATTGTACCCCTCAGTTACAATTGGTCCTTCGAGCCGGAGGGTAATCAGTGTAATATTAATATAGTGTTATTAATATTAAAATGGCCTATGATGAACACTCCACGAAACGATCCTCCTAACCAACAACGCCCGCGGCGCAAACGACAGCTCCCTCAGTACCTAGAGGCTTACGCTGTCAGTCAACAACCTAGTCTTCTACCAACAGTAAACGCGGTAAAACTAGAAAGTAAAATTATGTCTAACCCTAACGACCAGGCTACCCCGACCATAGAGGCCCCTATGGGTTCTAACGTAACTGACCCAGCTCACGGTGGGGACCAGGGGGAACCAGACATGACTTTACACCCCGCCAATACCGAAGAAGTAGTCCCCGACGAGTCCCGGGAGGAAGACAACACTACCGAGAGAGAACTCGGCACGGAAGAAGATGAGGAGAGCACCGTGGAGATAGAGCTCCAAGACTCCGCACGGAGTACCCCAAGGGACGGCTCCCCTATACAACCGTCTTCTCCCAGCGAGGCAGAGAGGACACTACAGCAGGCATTCCTCGTCAGCCTGAAAGCCTCTACTGAACGCGATAGACTCCAGGGTGAACGCGATCGATTGCAGATACAGCAACGGAGCGAAGAAGAGCACATACGCCTGGAAATAAGACGCATTCAGATGGAAGAGAATATGGCAAGAGACCGGGCCGACGCCCAGCGCGCCGCCACCGGTGCCCAGAGAGAATCGGATCTCACCAAGCGCGAAGCCGAGCGCGACAGAGCACAAGCGCAACTAATAGAACAGCTGATCAGAAGGACAACACCCCCTCCCTCCACCAGAGGCTCCAGGAACTCGTCTAGACATCACTCCAGGGCGGCATCCCCTAGCCGAGTAAGCGACCCTGAACTTGACCAACAGACGAGGTTTATACCCCCCGCAGACCCCCTTCCCCAACCGGTCCAAGCGAGACCCAGCCACCGGGAAGGAGCAGCATACACTGCGGAGAGGCTAAATCAGAGACTACAAGCCCTGGATGACCTAACGGAAGACGAAGAGGAAGAGGAGGAGAACCACGCCCGACGACAGCACAGTACTCTACCGGACCAGGAGGTCCAGTACAGCCCAGGCTATACCCCCGCGGAGCTGCGCTACAGACCCCCGACGCTATTCACGGGTGAGCACGACGCACGACCCGCACCGAGGAACAGCACCTGGACCAGCGGGCCATGGTACACAGCCGGTACCAGCCCACGCCAAGGAGCAGGAGGAGACTCGCCTAGGAGGCCTCTCCCCCAACGCTCGCCGATGTATCAACAATCCGCGTCATACATTGGCACACCTATGGTACCAGACTTCACCCAGGAGAACCGAGCCCAGTATACGGAGCTCCGCATGTGTCTGGAGACAATGTTGGTGGATGTCATTGATGAACGCCATAAATACGCGATACTACTGAAGCATTTAAAGGTACCCCGCGCGCACAACATAGCGCTCGCCTACGCCACTTCCACGACCCCATACACCGCAGCGCTGGTAGCGTTGGACCAGAGATATGGACGTATATGGGATTACGTGATCCAGGAGATCAGGCACATCGACCGCCTACCCCCAGCAACAGACAATCGAGCACTGGACGACCTGTCCATCAGAGTGCAGTCCCTGGTAGGGATGCTGGGAGCGCAGAGGGAAAAGGGTAGGCATGAACTATACGCCAACTCAAATGTAGAGAGGATCTTGGAGAAGCTACCGCCCGCCCGACAGGAGCGCTTTAGGCGGCAGAGAGACCACCGAGACCCTAATGGCCCCGAACCGAACCTCCTCGATCTAGCCGACTTCCTGGCGAGAGAAGTCAGCAGCTTACGGCTAGATACATTCGGACGGAGCACCCCTGGCTCCAGAGAAGGAACCAGGAGACTAAATGATGGAAGAAGATCGGTGACTGTCATGCACCAATCGGAGTCAGTGCCAAGCAGTAGGAGCCACAGTACCCCCTCAAGAAAGGAGAAGTGGAAGATAGTGTGCCCCTACTGTGAGAAAGAACACTGGCTGTCACAATGTGACTCATTCCCCAAGATGAATGCGGAGGAAGCGAGTCAATGGATAAAGTCCAACAGACGCTGTTTTCGCTGTGCGCGATCACACATGGCAGCCGAATGCCGCTTAAAGAAAAAGTGCAGTCGGTGCGATGGAGCCCATCTGGACATACTCCACGACAGTAACAGACGGCGGCCTCCACCCGCACCATTAAGCAGCAAAGCAAGCGTCATGTACATCGACCCCGCCAGCAGCAGCGGAGCCAGAGTGCTCTTAAAGGTAGTCCGTGTGACATTGAGCTACCAGAATAAAGTCATGGACACTTACGCCGTCCTTGATGACGGGTCAGAGAAGACCCTTCTGCTCGCGTCCGCTGCGGCCCAGCTAGGGCTGCGGGGGAGCGAAAACCAAATGACAATTCGGACAATAAGAAGAGATTTGAAAACGATAAAGGGCGAGAATGTCTCATTCTCTATCGCAGCAAGCGGCCAGCCCGAGCGACGGTACAGGATTACAGACGCTTTCACCAGCCAAGAAATAGGACTGTCGCGGTACACATACCCCGTAGCCAAGCTGATGGAGAAATATGTACATCTACGCAAGCTACCGATCCCACTCATAGACGGTGCTACCCCGACACTGTTGATAGGCTCCGACCATGCAGACCTCATTGTCCCGATAGACCGGGTTCATACCGGACCCAGAGGCTGTCCTGCAGCAGTCGAGACCCGCCTAGGATGGACTCTCCAAGGCCCACTCGCCAAATCTCTCAACCGAACCACAGCCACTAGCTGTCTCCACTCCCGAGTCACAGAGGGAGACACCGCACTCCTGCAGCATGTAGAGAGGCTATGGACCTTAGAACAAATGCCCTTTAAGAACGAAAAGAAAGACATTCGCTCTAAAGACGACATCTACGCCATTAACCTCCTCGAGACGGGAACAAAGAGAGTCCCAGTCAGCGGCGTGTTGAGATACGCCACGCCACTCCTGCGGCGGGAAGGGATGCCTACCTTTCACGCAAAGAAAGACGCCACAGAGCGGTACCTACTAAACACAGAGCGGCGCTTAGCCAAGGACCCCGCCCAAGAAAGCGTATACCGTGCTGAGATTGAGAAGCTCATCACAGCGGGACACGTCACAAAGATTGACATTAAAGAGGCCGACCAGACGACTGAATCGTGGTACGTGCCCCACCACAAGGTTCATCACAACGGCAAAGACCGCATCGTGTTTAACTGCAGCTACCAGATCGGATCCCAAAATCTGAATAAAGAACTATTGCCCGGTCCTACACTCGGCCCCTCCCTACTAGGTGGCTATCAGCGGGGATATCAAAGGGATGTTCCTGCAGGTGAGATTAGTAGAGGAGGACAAGCCCCTGTTGCGGTTCCTATGGAGAGAGAGGCCAGGAGATGAGCACCCAGCCATCTACCAATGGGAAGTCCTTCCTTTCGGAACTACATGCAGCCCATGCTGTGCTACATTTGCACTACAGAGACATGTCGCAGAGGACCCAGCAGCGGACGAAGAGGTCCGACACAGTGTGAAGAACAGCTTCTACGTAGATAACTGTCTACAAAGCGTTTCGACCCAGGAAGTAGCCGAGGCTCTCCTACATAAACTCCGCGCCTCTCTGATCAAAGGCGGCTTTGATCTCAGGCAGTGGGCCAGCAGCGATCCGCACGTACTGCGCAGCCTCTCCTCCGAGGACAAGGCAGCGAGCAGCGAGACCTGGATGGCCACAATCCCAGGAGAAGCCCAAGAGATGACACTAGGACTAGTGTGGCGCTTCAAAACAGATTCGCTCCACTATAGACACAAACCCCTGACCACGGAGCAGGGAAGGTCGACGGCAATACCGACCACCAGACGGAGTGTGTACAGAACACTCGCCCGACAATATGACCCGTTAGGATGTATACTACCGTACACCACCAGGGCAAAGATGATTGTACGAGCATTGTGGGACAAGGACCAGGGCTGGGACGACCCTATTCCCGCACACCTTGCATCCACCTGGAGAGAGTGGGAGATGGAACTCCACTCACTCCCAGGCGTTAATATACGCCGAAGCTACTTCCCACCCACGGTGAGGCCAGAGACATGTAAAATGGATTTACACGTCTTCAGTGACGCCTCCGAGGTCGCCTACGGATCAGTAGCCTACTTGCGGGCCCAAGAAGAGGGGGGAGAGATCTACACAGCATTCATCCTCGCCCGCTCGAGAATAGCCCCACGCAAGCAACAGTCTATCCCACGTCTAGAGCTCTGCGCAGCCCTCGCAGGAGCGCATCTAGCCACGCTCATCCAACGTGAGCTCACCATTCCGGTGCATAGAACAATCCTGTGGTCAGATTCCACGACAGTACTCGCCTGGATCAAATCGGATTCATGCAAATACAAAGTCTTCGTGGGAGTCAGAGTCACTGAGATTCAAGAGTTAACCGGAGAGTTAACCGGAGAAGCAAACTGGCGCTATGTTGATACAAAACACAACCCAGCTGACGTCATCACCCGGGGAATGTCCCTAGATGACTTAACCCGTCATAACATCTACAGTGACGGACCAGCATTCCTCAAGCTCCCGGAAGGAGATTGGCCCACGCCCACCCCGAGGGAAGCAAGTGACGAGGAGGCTGAGAATAAGAAACCCATGTTCTGTGGATTGAGCACTGTTGTCTCCGCAGACCCCAACATAGACGATTGCATTACCATAAAGAGTGCGCAGCAACGGACATTCCTGCGGCACCACCCAGAGATTAAGTCCCCCGCTGATATGTCAGCAGCTGACTACGAGGAAGCAGAACTGCTTCTACTGCAACGAGCCCAGAGAGACTCGTTCCCCGATGAACTAGACTGTCTACAGGGAGGAAAGCCCGTCCCATCAGACAGCAGATTGATTCATCTGGCCCCCGAGAGTGACACACATACCCTCATCAGAGTGGGTGGTCGCCTGCGGAGAGCCCCCAATTTACCGGATGACATTAAGTACCCGATCGTATTGAACAGCCGACACAAGGTCACAGAGCTGATTATAAAGAAATACGACGAGGATGTACACCACGCGGGAGCAGAGAGAGTCTTTGCGGAAATCAGACGTCGTTACTGGATACTTCAAGGAAGAGAGGCGGTGCGACGCTTCCAGCGAACCTGTCTAGACTGCCGAAAGTGGCGCGCGCAGCCCAGCATACCACGGATGGCTGACCTACCTCCATGTCGCCTCCGACTCGGCGACAAGCCATTCCACTCAACAGGCATGGACTGTTTTGGCCCGCTGCACATAAAGAAAGGAAGAGGCACCGAGAAGCGGTGGGGTATTGTATTCAAATGCATGACCACCAGAGCGATACATATCGAGCTCCTTCCGACCATGAGCGCAGACTCATTCCTTATGGCCTTCCGAAGATTCACATCACGGAAAGGAAAACCGTCTACATTATTGTCCGATCACGGGACAAACTTCAAAGGCGGAGAAAGAGAGCTGAGGGAGAGCTTCCAAGCTATGGGCCCAGAACTTAAGACCCACCTCGCTCCAGCCCAGATTGACTTCCAATTCAACCCCCCAAACGCACCCCACTTCGGTGGAACTTGGGAACGAGAAGTACGTTCTATAAAGACAGCCCTGTACGCAGTACTTGGGGCCCAGACTGTGGCGGAAGAAGTCCTAATGACAGTCCTCACGGAGATTGAGGGAGTATTGAACTCAAAGCCCCTCGGTTACGTCTCCAGTGATGTAGCAGATGTCGACCCAGTCACCCCCAACACCCTCCTGATGGGGCGGCTAGATCCCGCGTTACCCCAGACAATGTACCGGCCTGAAGAAGCGAACGGCCGACGAATGTGGAGGTACAGCCAAGTATTAGCCGACAAGTTTTGGAGCAGTTTCCTACTGCACTACCTACCGTCTCTACAGACCCGCCAGAAGTGGGTAAAAGAGAGAGACAATTTGACGGAAGGAACAGTCGTCATGATTATTGACCAGTCACTACCCAGAGCTATGTGGCCGGCTGGCCGCGTAAGCAAAGTGATCACCGGTGCCGATGGCAAGGTCCGAGCAGCTGAAGTACTCGTCCAGGGGCGCATTTACACCCGTCCTGTGGCGAGGCTCATAGAACTGCCCCGACTCCCAGACACAATCGATGATGACCATGACCCTATGACTTTGTGAGTTGACTGACCCTTACAGCGAACCCTTGAGTGGTAGACAGTGCGGTTAATCTGTCTCTGCTTAACTAATTAGGTTGGGACCAATTAGGGGGCGGCTGTTCTGAAGGATCAGATTAAACCGAATATATATATTTATTTATATATATATATTTAATTGTATTTGTATATCCCCTGATATCCCTTGTATATTCCTTGTACAATATGCATTGAATATCCCTTCTAGTCTACTGAACATCCCATAATAGTCTCCATTCTACCATTGGACGAGACCTTGGTGCCAGGTCGCCATACCCCTCAGACCAGGTTCAATCGTACCGCTCAACATGTATGGACAAGTCCTAGTTCCGCGTAGGAATATGTCTACCGCACCACTAATGGTACTATTTGTTCATAGTGCGTATATATACTGCGCTATTAAAGTAGAGCTTTCTTTTAGTCCAGTTCCTTACCCTCCAACAGAGTGACAGACGCAAAAGCCTCCCCGCGAACCACGTGTGGGCAGTAAGGCCAATTCGGCCCAGTATCGGCATTGAGACATCGTGTATATTAATATTTGAATAGTCATATTTGGCACTATATCGTCGAGTTGGACGTATTCTATTAAGCTAATAATAGTCTATTCATATGTAGTGCCTCGTGCGGTAAGAGTTCTATAGTGATCAGCACCCCCATCGTTTCGGGCATCAGCTGGACGCTTATCCAGGGTGGTTGACCCCACGTGAAGCTGCACCCGAGGAGCTCCAGGCCAAAGAGCGAGTGGACCTGTATATTGGATTATTCTACCGACGACGGCTAGCCTTCCCCGGCTTGGATTATGCTTTGAGTACTTTGATTATTCTATGGATAAAGGCCAACACTGCGGTGTGTTGGAAATACCCCCCTCCGGAGAGGACGACAGGTGAGAAGACGCTCTACACGACGAGGTCGCCTCACGTCTCTCCATCGTGGACCGGAGGACGCCGGCCACAGAGAGTCCAACTGCTTTCATCTGTGGATCGAGGATCGCTGGGCACCGGGTCGCACGACTGTGGGCTCTCCCAGGATACCCTCGGCCAGACGGGATACAGCCAGACTCTACCCCCCCCCCCTCCAGCTGTCCTACAAGCAGTCGGAACCTTCCCCTAGTGTATCCAGCTATATAATCATTCAAGTATCATTGCTATTGTTCCCTAAATATTCCAGGTTGTATATTTGCTTCCTGCGCAATCAGAGATTGGACATTCGATATTGATCTACCTACGAATACTCATTTGCCATAAAAGTGCATACTATTTCAAATCATAAATGTAATTAAGTGATCGTTGTACATACCCTTTGCTATGTATTAAAACTCAAACTTTCGATTTGGTACATTTGTGTTGGATCCGTTTATCAGGTGGGAGTGTTCAACATATTCATACCTAGTACTGGGTGGCCAGAGTCTAAAGTACAAGAGGTAGTGGTAGTAAGTATCATATCTAACCATACAGTCAGGGAATTGTACCCCTCAGTTACAATGATGATGATAATAATAATAGATCAAATTTGATGATGATGATGATGATGATGATGATGATGATAATGATGATGATGATGATGATGATGATGATGAAGAAGAAGAAGAAGAAGATGATGATGATGATGATGATGATGATGATGATGATGATGATGATGATGATGATGATGATATTGTTCTCAGGTCCTCGTATGTGTCTTGGTGAGGGTCTGGCTAGGATGATGATGATGATGATGATGATGATGATGATGATGATGATGATGATGATGATGATGATGATGCTGATGGTGATGATGATGATGATGATGATGATGATGATGATGATGATGATGATGTTGTTCTCAGGTCCTCGTATGTGCCTCGGTGAGGGTCTGGCTCGTATGGAACTCTTCCTGATCACGGTGACTCTGCTGAGGAGGTTCCAGTTCTTCTGGCCAGAGGACGCAGGACCGCCAGACTACACGCCTGTCTTTGGAGTGACCCTGACTCCCAAACCCTACCGCCTGGGGGTCCGACACAGAGCTGCTCAGTAGGAGATCAAATGAAATGTCATAATGTTTCTACAGACCTCTCACTTGAGTCTCCAGCCAGCTGTAGTTCCCCTGAACAAAGCCTTCTAATCAGAGGTACTGCTCTAGAGTGGTTCAGTCATATCTGTCAGATAGGAGCTTTTCTGTGTCAGGTCCATTTTCAGTCATCATCTGCTCCCCTCCCCTGTGGTGTACCTCAAGGTTCCATCCTGGTGGCCCTCCTCTCTGTATCTGCTCCCCTCCCCTGTGGTGTACCTCAAGGTTCCATCCTGGTGGCCCTCCTCTCTGTATCTGCTCCCCTCCCCTGTGGTGTACCTCAAGGTTCCATCCTGGTGGCCCTCCTCTTCGCTCTGTATCTGCTCCCCTCCCCTGTGGTGTACCTCAAGGTTCCATCCTGGTGGCCCTCCTCTCTGTATCTGCTCCCCTCCCCTGTGGTGTACCTCAAGGTTCCATCCTGGTGACCCTCCTCTCTGTATCTGCTCCCCTCCCCTGTGGTGTACCTCAAGGTTCCATCCTGCTGACCCTCCGCTCTGTATCTGCTCCCCTCCCCTGTGGTGTACCTCAAGGTTCCATCCTGGTGGCCCTCCTCTCTGCATCTGCTCCCCTCCCCTGTGGTGTACCTCAAGGTTCCATCCTGGTGGCCCTCCTCTCTGTATCTGCTCCCCTCCCCTGTGGTGTACCTCAAGGTTCTATCCTGGTGGCCCTCCTCTCTGTATCTGCTCCCCTCCCCTGTGGTGTACCTCAAGGTTCCATCCTGGTGGCCCTCCTCTCTGTATCTGCTCCCCTCCCCTGTGGTGTACCTCAAGGTTCCATCCTGGTGGCCCTCCTCTCTGTATCTGCTCCCCTGTGGTGTACCTCAAGGTTCCATCCTGGTGGCCCTCCTCTCTGTATCTGCTCCCCTGTGGTGTACCTCAAGGTTCCATCCTGGTGGCCCTCCTCTCTGTATCTGCTCCCCTGTGGTGTACCTCAAGGTTCCATCCTGGTGCCCCTCCTCTTCACTCTGTATCTGCTCCCCTGTGGTGTACCTCAAGGTTCCATCCTGGTGGCCCTCCTCTCTCTATCTGCTCCCCTCCCCTGTGGTGTACCTCAAGGTTCCATCCTGGTGGCCCTCCTCTCTGTATCTGCTCCCCTCCCCTGTGGTGTACCTCAAGGTTCCATCCTGGTGACCCTCCTCTCTGTATCTGCTCCCCTGTGGTGTACCTCAAGGTTCCATCCTGGTGGCCCTCCTCTCTGTATCTGCTCCCCTCCCCTGTGGTGTACCTCAGGGTTCCATCCTGGTGGCCCTCCTCTCTGTATCTGCTCCCCTCCCCTGTGGTGTACCTCAAGGTTCCATCCTGGTGCCCCTCCTCTCTGTATCTGCTCCCCTCCCCTGTGGTGTACCTCAAGGTTCCATCCTAGTGCCCCTCCTCTTCACTCTGCTCCCCTCCCCTGTGGTGTACCTCAAGGTTCCATCCTGGTGGCCCTCCTCTCTGTATCTGCTCCCCTCCCCTGTGGTGTACCTCAAGGTTCCATCCTGGTGGCCCTCCTCTCTGTATCTGCTCCCCTCCCCTGTGGTGTACCTCAAGGTTCCATCCTGGTGGCCCTCCTCTCTGTATCTGCTCCCCTCCCCTGTGGTGTACCTCAAGGTTCCATCCTGGTGGCCCTCCTCTCTGTATCTGCTCCCCTCCCCTGTGGTGTACCTCAAGGTTCCATCCTAGTGCCCCTCCTCTCTGTATCTGCTCCCCTGTGGTGTACCTCAAGGTTCCATCCTGGTGGCCCTCCTCTCTGTATCTGCTCCCCTCCCCTGTGGTGTACCTCAAGGTTCCATCCTGCTGACCCTCCTCTCTGTATCTGCTCCCCTCCCCTGTGGTGTACCTCAAGGTTCCATCCTGGTGGCCCTCCTCTCTGTATCTGCTCCCCTCCCCTGTGGTGTACCTCAAGGTTCCATCCTGCTGCTCCGCTCTGTATCTGCTCCCCTCCCCTGTGGTGTACCTCAAGGTTCCATCCTGGTGACCCTCCTCTCTGTATCTGCTCCCCTCCCCTGTGGTGTACCTCAAGGTTCCATCCTGGTGACCCTCCTCTCTGTATCTGCTCCCCTCCCCTGTGGTGTACCTCAAGGTTCCATCCTGGCGCCCCTCCTCTCTGTATCTGCTCCCCTTAGGGTCTATTATCAAGAACCATGGCATCTTGTTCCATTTTTATGCAGACGACCTACAACTATACCTGCCTTTAAAGCGTGACGACCCCAACACTCTAAAACCCCTGTTAGACTGTCTCAGTGACATTAAAGCTTGGCTGGCTCTGAACTTTTAAAATTTTAATGAGAAAAAAACTGAGGTCATTATGTTCGGACCAAGCGGGCCTGGTACCTCACCTCCAGACATGGGCCCCCTTGACTCATGTGTCAAACCCATAGTCACCAACCAGGGTGTGAAAATAGACAGTGAGTTTAAGATGGACAAACAGATTAACCCTGTGGTTAGGTCCAGCTTCTTCCAGCTGAAGCAACTCTCCAAGGTCAAGCCTCTTCTCTCCTTTAAGGACTTTGAGAGAGTTATGCATGCTTTTGTGACAACACGGCTGGAATACTGTAACGCGCTCGACGTTGGTGTTGGCCAGGCCTCGCTGTCACGTCTTCAGCTGGTCCAAAACGCTGCTTCCCGGCTCAGGGAGCACATCACTCATGTCCGCGCCTCCCTTCATTGGCTGCCTGTGCAGTTTAGGATCCATTTTAAGATCCTTCTGTTTGCTTATAAAGCAATGAATGGTCTGGCTGGCCCCACCCTACCTCACAGAGATCCTGCAGCCCTACACCCCATCACGGTCTCTGAGGTCTGCTGACCAGTCCCTCCTTGTTGTCCCCAAATCCAGGCTAAAGAACATGGGGGACCCTGCGTTTGTGGTTGCAGCCCCCAAACTCTGGAACGAGTTGCCCCCCCACATTAGGCTGGCCCCAACGCTCCCAGTGTTTAAGTCCCATCTTAAAACACATCTGTTCTCCCTAGCATTTCAAAATAATTACAGTCTGCTGCCAAAATCTGTTTGTAGTTCTGTGTGCATTGTATTGTGATTAGTCTGTGTGTTTTTTTACTCTATTATTGATTGATTTTTGTGAAGCACTTTGGTCAACTTTGTTGTTTTTAAACGTGCTATATAAATAAAGTTGGATTGGATTGGATTGGATAATATACATTTCTCTCTCTGATAAGGATTTTGAATTTTAAAACTAGCTTAGCGATGCAGATCAGGTCACCTGGCGTCACCAGTGCATTCTCTGCAACATCCGCTCATTTAGTGTTAGCAATTTGGCTTTTAAAATTGGCACGTTAACAAAACATACAATTATTTTGGTGAAACATAATTTTCCCTTTAACCCCACAAGGACAAAATGACAGTAAAGGAGATTACTCGTTACTGAAAAAATAACGCCGTTATTTATAATGCCGTTATTCCCATCACTGGTAACATTACATCAGAAGAGGACAAAAATTTACAAAAAACTCCTTCTAAAGTTTGCAAAAAGGTTTCTAAACAATGTTATATGCATCTCACGTCCATTCAGAAAGAACGTGTACAAGATTTTACACAGACACATGGGATAGATATAGAAACTGCGTCGAACAGTGGCTTAACCTACCAGGCCAGAATCATACCATTGCGGAGACATACAAACATTGTTTAGAGATTGATTTGTGTCATAAATGTCATGATATATATCTGTATATCATGTATGTCATAAATGTCATGATGAATTGAAAATGGGGGACCCTGATGTAAACAAGACGAAAGTCTTTCTCTGGTCTGCATCCCCTTAAAATGTTTGTGTATTGAGCCATACTGTATTGTACCCATTCTACAATCTGTTAATACAGTTTTCAATCAAGATGTGGATACACTATTTGATGCTGTGCTGAGAGACAGTTTAGCCGTGTTTTTGTTTACATAACTAGCATTCTAGTTTTCTTAAGATACTGTATGCCATCTCATTTTATTGTTTACAGTGATGTTTATGTAGCTCTGCTAGTTCATAGTGATGTTTAAAGTTAGCTTTCAGAATCAATGCTTGTGTTACCCTCACCTCTTCCTCCCCCCACACACACACACTAGGTCAAAATAGTTGGAAAGGAGCTACGTTGAAGAGAAGGAGCTGCGTTGACATTATATCTTTGTTTTCTCTCACTATTTTCCAGGAAATACAGCGATAATGTCTTCGCCACCGGAGTGTCTAGAAGATGATGATCATTCTGACTTCCACCGGCGCTTCCTATTAGGGGCTCGCGTCGCTGAGCAATCCCCCGCCGGCATTACCTCCGGCTCTACAGTTGGACACTTTGCTTGGGAGGCGCTCGGCCGTGTGAGGTCTGGCGGCCTCGCTGGGGCGGGTGATGTTTTTGCGATGCGGGTGCCAGGTGTGTCGGTTGTGGGGGGAACGGCTACACAGCTTACGAAGGCCGGCTCCAGGCTGGTATCCTTTTTTGCTGCCACTTAGCGGCGTGGAGGGGGTTCTGGTTTGATGCCCACGTTAACATTAGCTCCTCCTCGAGTAAGAGCTTTGTTTTCCTGGGACCGTGATTCAGAATCTGCGGTTCAATTCCCCGGGTCTCTGGACAAACGGATACCCACTGTCGCCGTGCTGGCCCCGATTTTCAAGATGAAAAGCACCCGGTGCGAGGGAGCTGAGCTTGGTGTTTCATTATGAGAATATCTCCATGCTCAAGTCGGCTATAGTCCGCAAGAGACTTGTTGCCGGCACCACTGTGTCTGGTAAACACCGTTCTGAAGAGGGACGTGTGTTGCCTTTTTTCCCTTCTTTTCTTCGGATGAGAAGAGGAAAAGACAGCGGCTGTCTGAAGTGTTGGCCTGTATTGCTTTTCTCACGTTGTACAGTTTTCAGTAGTAGCCGTATAGCTTGCTTCTGCGTGAGCTAGTGGCTAGCGATAGCCGGGTTGAGCTAACTGTTAGCCAGTTAGCTGTTAGCTACGACGTTAGCTACCGGCTTCGCTCGGCTGGGAACGTTAGCTTGATGCTATCAGGTAGCCTAGAGTTAGCTGTTAGCTTGTGCTACGACCATTGGCGTGGCCGTGAGAATAGCAGGCCCTGGCACTCTGACTACGACATCATCTTTGACAGAAGATGTAGTCGGGCCTGCACCATGACCGGCTGCAGGAGGGGGGCGTCTCACCGGAGCGAGGCTCCGGCCATAGCTTCTTTTTGCCCCACCAGTGAGAGGCCTTTTGTCAACGTGGAGACCTGTGTTGCGGCCGTTCCCCCTGCGTTCCTTGGTGCAGGTAAGATGTCCATTGGACATTACCCCACTTTTCCTTCCTTCCCCTCCCGAATGTTTTGTTAATAACGATGTCTTTGTCAGAATACAAAACATATGTTACTTCACTACATTTGGAGATACGACATGTGCTGTGTGTGAATTGTCTTGGTCGCTTTGTATAGCTTGGGTAGCGTTGGCCAAGGCTTGTGCCTTTCTCTCTACCTAGGAACAGTATTGTTTTTTACGTGAGTAAAAATGAACTGGGTTTTTTGTTGAGAAGTTGTGTGTCTTCATGTAACGTTTAGACAACGTGGCTGAGCCCACAACTGGCTGGGTTACCCTACAATACTAGTGTAGTGGCATGTGATCGAGGGATGAGTCCCTCTCTCAGCTTGTTATTCTTACTTGAGGGTAATGATGACAATAACAAGTGGCAAGTTTTTTCACACATAAGCAGGGCTGTGCCTGTTCAAACAAGGTCTTCGGCTGTGCTGGCGTGCATGATGTAAAGCTTACTCTACACATTTGGCGTCGTATCAGGGGTAAGGTGGTGAGGGGTGGGTTTCCCCGGTTTGCCGCTGGGCCCCCCCCCCCCCCCCCCCTCCCCTCAAATATGATTTTGTTTACCAAATGTGTCTTGATTCACTATGTTTTTGGGGATACGGTGTAAATCCCTCAGCTTCTGCTGGGGTTGTGCTCTTGCTTAGAGAGAGGCAATTTTTTCAGGAAATTGTTTGGTCGCTGTCATGTGGACTTAGCAAGGCCTGTGACCAGTACTTAATCGAGGACTTATGTCTTCTCTCATCATGAAAAACGGCGTTCCTCTTAAAGTAGTGAGAGTGTACTTTTGCCCTTTTTTGTTGTGATGGAGGGTTGTGTGTATCGTATTCACGTTTAAGATCCACAACTGGGTTAGGTGGTGGCCTTCAGAAGTTACATGTGTAAGCTCTTGTACCAGGGCCCTTGGCCCCTCTCTTGGTCTGTGTTTTTTCTTCCTTTAGGGTAAAGGTGTAAAAATCCAGGTGGCAGGTTCGCACATGAGCCTGAAGCCATATATAAAACCATTTTTTTGCACAGGCGAGGTTATCGTCTGTGGCTGGCGTGCAGAATGTGAAGCTGTTACCTTAAACAGGTATAAATACGCTTCATGTAGCACGCTATGACTGGTGTCATGGCTCTGCTTTGTCATTGCATCGTATCAGGGGTGAGGGGTCATGAGGGGGTGAACTGATAAACCCTCCCTCCCCTTTTTTCTGATTGGTCAGGGGGTTGGACCTCCTGTCCTTCGGGCTTCCTGTCACGCTGTTGGGTCAGAGCGTCACAGGGTAGGGAGAGGGGGGGGGGGAGTTCCCTGGTCCCACGCCATATTTGGGCAGGTGGGTCACGGAATTACCCCCGCCATTGAGTACGTCACTGGGCGCGTTTCTATTGGTTGTGAGACTTCCGTGAGTTCTTTTCAGGCTCCATGTTGTGGACCTCTGTTATTGTCAAGATGAGTTATGCGGTGCATGAGAACTTAAAAAGAAGTTTTCTGCTCTGCGCTCTGTTGCATATGTCTTGAGCTTTTGGTCACGTAGCTCAATGTTACATATATCTTTTCAATTATTACTCACGTGGGAAGTCTCTCTGGGGGTTCCCTGTCTCCTCTCTTTTATACAGAGCAGGGTTGACAGGGGTGTTTTCCCTCGGACGCGTCATATGGGACCCATATCTGTGTCTTGGCCAGCTTCCTGCCGCTCTCCCAGGTGGCATGGAGGGAACGTTATCTGGGTTCTTGTTAGAATTACCATTTATATGTTTTGGGTCTCGACGTGTACATAGTGCTGGCCCTGGGTGCTTCTGTGTGGAACCACGCATGGGCTTGCACGCCTTGGTTGCTCATCATTGAAACAGCGTTTTTATGGGGCAACTAGGATGGAGTTTGTCTCTTCCGAGCGCCAGTGTACTAGGTTAGTCTCGATGAATTCTCGTTCATCTCTGGGGGGAGATAACGGAATAGATCAAAGCATTGGCGGAGGGGTCTCACGCTTTTGGGGTGGGCCACCGGGCGCAGTGCTTTTATGTTCTGACCGTCTTGGTGGCGCCCTCTGTGATGTTTTAGATCGACACGCGTACCTACCCCCCTCTTAGGACTGGGGATGGTGGCGTGATTAGGACA
This sequence comes from Notolepis coatsorum, assembly GCF_963971535.1. NCBI lineage: Eukaryota > Metazoa > Chordata > Actinopteri > Aulopiformes > Paralepididae > Notolepis > Notolepis coatsorum. The sequence continues at coordinate 30,863,840 of NC_140170.1, forward strand.
CGGGACTGGTTCTGGTCGCGCCGGACCAGGTCAGTTAACCCGTTGTCCGCCGGGGCGCAGATCTGCTGTTGCAGGAGTTGATGTTATGGAGGTGTTCGTGGTTATGTCACTGCGTATTATCCTTCACTATTGCTTGGTCCATATTGTGTTGTACCTTGCGCTGTGCTAAAGGAGCCTGGTCCTTCTCCATTCTTTTTTCGCCCCTCTCTTCTCCTGCTTGGCGGGGCTGGGAGGGGGCTGTCGAGGTGGTTCTTGTACCCCTCTGGCATCCCTGTGTACGTCCCGATCTGCCAGGCCCAGGTCCGGACTCGTTCTTGCCGACCTGTTGGCCTGGGTTAACCCCTTCTTGAGAACTGAAACACTTGTACTGCTGTATAGCCGGTGTATACCCGCATTTGTGTTTTGGAGTTTTTTCTTGGGGGGGTTATAGGAACAACCGCCTCCTGTTAGGTGGTGGTTGGTTTCCAGGTGTGTTGGTAGCGGAGTCGACTCTCGGGTTAGGCCGGGCTTGACCCCGTCTGCCTGCGAGTGTGCCCCCGCACCCTTCATGACGTCTGCCAATCGTGTCAGCCTTCTCTGCTTCAGCCCCTCTAGAGGGTCAGGTTTTTTTTGTGGAGGCTGCGACATGGTGCACAGCATACCGAACGCCCCTTCCGCCGGGGTGCTGTTTTCAGCAGACCCCTTAGGCGTCTGTCTAGTAGGGATGGGCATCTCCATCATGAGGCCGATGCGATGCGCATCTCGATATGGTGCCAACGATACGATACATTAACAATACATTTGAAGCACCGGGCGATGCGATACGATTCACCCCCTGTTGAGATACGATACGATTCGATACGATTTGATTCAACATAATGCGATTCGGGGCGATACGATGCGATTCAACACGATAATAATGATACAATTTTATGGTATGACAGAGGATTTGGTTGTATTCCTTCAGCTTATATTATTATTAAAAATAAAAGAATCTACTGTAAGACAATTTATATAAAAACTCTTTGGTGCCTAAGAAGACTTTTGCATAAACTGTCTTTTCTATCCACTTTAGCTAAAAACACACACACAAACATATACACACTACTGTGAGACAATACTAATCATACACAAAGGGATAATGGCTTATAGCAGACTTGATGATTTGATAATATTTCAGATAATGAAATTAAATGTATTGTAACGTTTGGCCACTTTAAATCATTGAACAGAGAGAGAGAGAGAGAGAGAGAGAGAGAGAGAGAGAGAGAGAGAGAGAGAGAGAGAGAGAGAGAGAGAGAGCCCCTCCCCGTCTGAGTTGCCGTCGACAGTTGATGATGTCACACACACTAGACTAGGATGTCCACACGGAACTGGTGTTGCAGAGTCACGTTAGTTAGTTAGTTAGTTAGTTAGTTAGTTAGTTAGTTAGTTAGTTAGTTAGTTAGTTAGTTAGTTAGTTAGTTAGTTAGTTAGTTAGTTAGACACTAGTTTAGCGTTAGCTGAACGGCTAACTAGCGTTAGCCATGTTGATCAATTCTATTCATGTCTCCTCCTCGACTTCCACTGTTTGTTGATAACTGTGACGCGGCTCTCGCCTTATGTAGTAGCGAAGCAATAGTATCTGCTGTGTGTGCAGTCACAGTGCACTTCTGACAGAAGTGGATGAGAGGAAATTATATGAATGCATCGGTTTTGACCGATGAAAGACGCTACAACAAGATGCATCGCGAGTTCAGCCTGAAATTTTGCCGATGCGGACTTATTCCACCGGTGCACTCGCATCGTGAACGTGTATGCTGGCGCACCGACACAAATCGATGAATCGTCACATCACTACTGTCTAGGCCGCAGTGCTCCAGGCGCAGGTCGAGTCCTTTTGACCTGTTGCCTGGATTGAGGGATCAACCTCTTTGGGGGTTGTCTCCCCGGTGCGCTGCCTTGTCCCAAACACTAGCTCTGCAGGGCTAAACCCAAGTGACTCCTGTTTAGCGTCCCTAATAGCAAACAGTACAAATGGCACACCCTCATCCCAGTGGAGGTTTCTCTATGACAACACGTGAAACACAAATTCGCTCATAATTCATAATTATTATTAATTTACATATATATATATATATATATATATATATATATATATATATATATTTTTTTTTTTTTTTTTTTTTATTATTATAAATGTTTTTTTTTATTCATGCAGATGGCTGCACAGGTTGACCCAGGATTAAATCAATAATAAATAATAGCCAATCAAAATAGGCTATTAACATCATCTAAGTACGGTCTGTGCAGTTAAACTCTTGCCATTGAATGGGGGATTGAATGATTGACAGCCCTTGACATCCAATACACGGAGGTTGATCATGATTGGCAGCCTTGAAAATCCAATCAGAGATTGCTGCATTGCACAGTCAAAACGGGTCCAGCTGCAGTTCCATATGTTAGGTTTAGCTGGGGCAAATCTCAAGTTTCTCAAGTTTCTTTATTAGTTGTCATACAGAAGTACAGAATACTTGTATACAAAATGTAACAGAAAGAAGCATTTTGTATAAAAGTATTCTGTACTTCTGTATGACAACTAATAAAGAAACTTGAGAAACTTGAGATTGGCCCGAGCTAAACCTAACCTACGGACCTGCAGCTGGACTGGTTTCACTGTGTGAAAGAGCAAGCTAGTAGTTTAGTAAGCTGTACAGCTATAACAACACAGTAGGCTAAATTAAACTTTGCGCCAACATTAGGACCGAAGTATAAACCAGCAACTGAGCAACATGAAGAAGCGGACTTATGCATCTGGATCAGCAAAAAAGTTGTGGATGAAAAAGTAAGTAGGCTACAGTGTTTGTAAAAGCTTGTATGCTAACAGTAGCTAGCCAGCTTAGCCTACATCACAATGATGATCACCAAGCTAACTTACTGTACACACACTGTAAAAAAAAGTTATAATTTTTTTTTTTTTTTTTTTTGTAACTTTTTAAATTATTTTATCTGGGTTGAACATGATTTGTGGAACTCCCTCTGGTGTTGTGGTCGTGGTATTCAAATTAAAACAGAGTTAATAATTTAAAAACAATTACATATTGTGGTGACCTGATTGGTCATTAAGGTTCTAAACCGACCCATAGACACTAGAGTGTCTATAGTTTCAGTGTTTCCTGCAGGGTATTCCATGATGTAGCCAAAAGCAGATCTACCAAGTTCAGAAATGAGTCTTCATGTATGATTTTGTGTCACAAATCTTCATACTGGTTGAAATCCCCACATAATCTTTCCTGCTGTGTGTGTGTCTAAACTTCCCTGGGGAATGACTATTGAAGTGATGGTCCAGAGTGGCTTCTAAAGAACGCAATGCACTCTGGACATGAATTCCCCATATACGCCTAGTGACAGTGTAACAAAAATTAAATGTGAAGTCCTCCGGAATGTGTGATAATAATCCTGTATTAGCATATGCTGTGTCTACCTGTTACTGTCATCGTCATGTGACCCTGTGTGGTCTGGGGGTCAGGAGACAACTCGGGGGGGGGGGGGGGTATGGTGACAACTTTGGGGGTTCAGGGGGATGATGATGACCTTGTGGGGTTCAAGGTTTTGACGTTGATGTTTGTCTGCCAAGTAGTCCAAACCTGGGCCCTCATTTATCAATAATGCATAGAAAGTAGGGATGTCCCGATCAAATTTTTTTGCTCCCGATCCGATCCCGATCATGTGATTTTGAGTATCTACCGATACCGATCTTTCCCGATCCGAAAAAACTAACATTACATTCACCCTGAATGTTGACGTTATCCAGGTGAAAAGTTAACGTCATTCAAGCGAGGCATTGCAACCGGAGTAATCTAAAAACTCCGCCTCCAACCTGCTGCTTCATGAGAGCAATGGCGCCATCGTCTGTAAAAATCAGGTGACTGCAAGTTCTGCAACTAGTGGATGTCCCTCATCCGTGACATAAATCATTTGATGTATAATTAAATCAAAGGAAATGCGTTTGTTTTGGCAAAATTCTTCTGCTCTGTGTGACAATAAATGAATGATGATATGCTATTTAAAACCAAAAGGAAGGCCTCAGTATGAGTTTAAGACGTGAACATGGTCATGTTTGTTGAATAAAAAAAAAAGTAAAAAAAGAAATAAAAAAAAATATCCTGATATTTTTTATTTTATTTTTTTATCCCGATCTTCTGAAAATCACGTTATCGGCCCCCGATCCTGATCAAATCATCGGATCGGGACATCCCTAATAGAAAGTGTTAGGGGTGGGAATCACCAGAGGCCTCACGATATAATACTATCACGATACTTGAGTCACGATATGATAGTATTGTGATACTAAATATATGGCAATAATATATTGCGATTTATTAAATTTTTTCAACTGCAACGTAAAACTTTATCAACATGTTTTATCTAATAAAATAAAGTTCAGTCTGTTCATCTCACTTCAATCATTTTTATTGCAGAACATGGTATTTTCTCAAGCAGACAGATGTAAACACTGTAATCTGTGTTGCATGCACCTGACAAACTGAACTGTTTGTATTACAGTCATATTCCAACTTAACTGCATGCACACGTGTGCGTGTGGACTACTGTACTATTACAGGTATTGAAATTAACAATGCAACTTCCTTATACAAAAAAAATAAAACACAAAAAATAAAATAATGTTTATAAATAATTAAATATCGATACTTGGCATCCCTGTATCGATACAGTATCGCCACGCAAAGTATCGCGATACTACTACATATCGATTTTTCCCCCACCCCTAGAAAGCGTTCTATTTTCGTTCCTACGCACGGAATTTAGAATGTCTCTATGCACAGAAAAATCGGGATTTATCAAACGTGCATGCACAGGTCGTACGCAGACTCCTGTTGATGAATACCAATTGTTCTTACCGTCTATATTCGTGCACGATTATAAGTATTTGCATACAGAACCGCCCCTAATCAACCATATATGGTCATCAAATACCCCCATGTGAACATGCCTGTTTGTGGGATGTGGAATAATGGCTATAAGCAAACTATAAAGATAAACTTCACTGAGAGCGAGATTGATCACGGAGGTCATCTACTGTAATGAAAAAATTGAAGGTAGATAGCATTTCGTTGTGAACAATCTTATTTGGAAACATGACACAAAATAATATTCAGCTTTTTATTAAAAACAATGATTTTTAATATTTTTTGAGAATAAATAAATCCTATGAAGTTGTCCATTCCAGTGGACACTCAGGAGGAAGGAGCGTCTAAGCGTGTTGACTGACGCAGTCCTACAGAACCAGCACATTGACAGAACTAAATGACAAGCTGACCCGACATTTGCACTGTAATGACTGAAATTAACAAGTCACTGAAACAAATTGCTACCTGTGCAACCCAATGGAGAATACAAACTCGTAACCACTATTTAGCGCTTGCGTTTTATCACAAAAATGCTAATACTAAGACACAATGCTAATTATTAAATTAAAACACAGCACATAGGACACATAGCATTTCTCCATAACACTGCAGAGACACAGAGACATTCCTCTACAGTGAAGACAGCACATCCCTCCCCCTCCCCCTTCACTCTCTCTCTCTCTCTCTCTCTCTCTCTCGCTCCACACACACACATTAACTCTTTGGACGCCACGGACTTGAGCATCTTTTGTTCCTACCACGCCAATATTATAGCTATGGATAAAATACTATGGCCCATTTGACATCAACTATCTATCGTTCAATATGTGAAAAAGAATAACATTTTTCATCCATATGCTCCTGTGTTATACCGTGGTGAATATAAGTATAGTTTTAGAGTGATCCTGTCTAATCCCAAAAAACGACGATATGCAGCAAGACGTGAATTTCACTAAAACCGTTGGCGTTTCTCACCTGGACACGCTACTATTTCCAAATAAAATGTATATAATAGGTATTATGTTTTTCTCATTAACATTTTTAAAGTTCAGAGCCAGCCAAGCTTTAATGTCACTGAGACAGTCTAACAGGGGTTTTTGTAGGTATAATTGTAGGTCGTCTGCATAAAAATGGAATGAGATGCCGTGGTTCTTAATAATAGACCCTAAGACACCACAGGGGAGGGGAGCAGATACAGAGAGGAGGGCCACCAGGATGGAACCTTGAGGTACACCACAGGGGAGGGGAGCAGATACAGAGAGGAGGGGCACCAGGATGGAACCTTGAGGTACACCACAGGGGAGCAGATACAGAGAGGAGGGGCACCAGGATGGAACCTTGAGGTACACCACAGGGGAGCGGATATAGAGAGGAGGGCCACCAGGATGGAACCTTGAGGTACACCACAGGGGAGGGGAGCCGATACAGAGAGGAGGGCCACCAGGATGGAACCTTGAGGTACACCACAGGGGAGGGGAGCAGAGACAGAGAGGAGGGGCACCAGGATGGAACCTTGAGGTACACCACAGGGGAGCGGATACAGAGAGGAGGGGCACCAGGATGGAACCTTGAGGTACACCACAGGGGAGGGGAGCAGATACAGAGAGGAGGGGCACCAGGATGGAACCTTGAGGTACACCACAGGGGAGCAGATACAGAGAGGAGGGCCACCAGGATGGAACCTTGAGGTACACCACAGGGGAGGGGAGCAGATACAGAGAGGAGGGCCACAAGGATGGAACCTTGAGGTACACCACAGGGGAGGGGAGCAGATACAGAGAGAAGAGGAGGGGCACCAGGATGGAACCTTGAGGTACACCACAGGGGAGGGGAGCAGATACAGAGAGAAGAGGAGGGGCATTCCTCTACAGTGAAGACAGCACATCCCTCCCCCTCCCCCTTCACTCTCTCTCTCTCTCTCTCTCTCTCTCTCTCGCTCCACACACACACATTAACTCTTTGGACGCCACGGACTTGAGCATCTTTTGTTCCTACCACGCCAATATTATAGCTATGGATACAATACTATGGCCCATTTGACATCAACTATCTATCGTTCAATTCAAGGATGGAACCTTGAGGTACACCACAGGGGAGGGGAGCAGATACAGAGAGGAGGGCCACCAGGATGGAACCTTGAGGTACACCGCAGGGGAGGGGAGCAGATACAGAGAGGAGGAGCACTAGGATGGAACCTTGAGGTACACCACAGGGGAGCAGATACAGAGAGGAGGGCCACCAGGATGGAACCTTGAGGTACACCACAGGGGAGCAGATACAGAGAGGAGGGCCACCAGGATGGAACCTTGAGGTACACCACAGGGGAGGGGAGCAGATACAGAGAGGAGGGCCACCAGGATGGAACATTGAGGTACACCACAGGGGAGCAGATACAGAGAGGAGGGCCACCAGGATGGAACCTTGAGGTACACCACAGGGGAGCAGATACAGAGAGGAGGGCCACCAGGATGGAACCTTGAGGTACACCACATGGGAGCAGATACAGAGAGGAGGGCCACCAGGATGGAACCTTGAGGTACACCACAGGGGAGGGGAGCAGAGAGGAGGGGCACCAGGATGGAACCTTGAGGTACACCACAGGGGAGCAGATACAGAGAGGAGGGCCACCAGGATGGAACCTTGAGGTACACCACAGGGGAGGGGAGCAGATACAGAGAGGAGGGCCACCAGGATGGAACCTTGAGGTACACCACAGGGGAGGGGAGCAGATACAGAGAGGAGGGCCACCAGGATGGAACCTTGAGGTACACCACAGGGGAGGGGAGCAGATACAGAGAGAAGAGGAGGGGCACCAGGATGGAACCTTGAGGTACACCACAGGGGAGGGGAGCAGAGAGGAGGGTCACCAGGATGGAACCTTGAGGTACACCACAGGGGAGGGGAGCAGATACAGAGAGGAGGGGCACTAGGATGGAACCTTGAGGTACACCACAGGGGAGGGGAGCAGATACAGAGAGGAGGGGCACCAGGATGGAACCTTGAGGTACACCACAGGGGAGGGGAGCAGATACAGAGAGGAGGGCCACCAGGATGGAACCTTGAGGTACACCACAGGGGAGGGGAGCAGATACAGAGAGGAGGGTCACCAGGATGGAACCTTGAGGTACACCACAGGGGAGGGGAGCAGATACAGAGAGGAGGGGCACCAGGATGGAACCTTGAGGTACACCACAGGGGAGGGGAGCAGATACAGAGAGGAGGTCCACCAGGATGGAACCTTGAGGTACACCACAGGGGAGGGAAGCAGATACAGAGAGGAGGGCCACCAGGATGGAACCTTGAGGTACACCACAGGGGAGGGGAGCAGATACAGAGAGGAGGGCCACCAGGATGGAACCTTGAGGTACACCACAGGGGAGGGGAGCAGATACAGAGAGGAGGGTCACCAGGATGGAACCTTGAGGTACACCACAGGGGAGGGGAGCAGATACAGAGAGGAGGGGCACCAGGATGGAACCTTGAGGTACACCACAGGGGAGGGGAGCAGATACAGAGAGGAGGGGCACCAGGATGGAACCTTGAGGTACACCACAGGGGAGGGGAGCAGATACAGAGAGGAGGGCCACCAGGATGGAACCTTGAGGTACACCACAGGGGAGGGGAGCAGATACAGAGAGGAGGGGCACCAGGATGGAACCTTGAGGTACACCACAGGGGAGGGGAGCAGATGATGACTGAAAATGGCCCTGACACAGAAAAGCTCCTATCTGACAGATATGACTGAACCACTCTAGAGCAGTACCTCTGATTAGAAGGCTTTGTTCAGGGGAACTACAGCTGGCTGGAGACTCAAGTGAGAGGTCTGTAGAAACATTATGACATTTCATTTGATCTCCTAGTGAGCAGCTCTGTGTCGGACCCCCAGGCGGTAGGGTTTGGGAGTCAGGGTCACTCCAAAGACAGGCGTGTAGTCTGGCGGTCCTGCGTCCTCTGGCCAGAAGAACTGGAACCTCCTCAGCAGAGTCACCGTGATCAGGAAGAGTTCCATACGAGCCAGACCCTCACCGAGGCACATACGAGGACCTGAGAACAACATCATCATCATCATCATCATCATCATCATCATCATCATCATCATCATCATCATCATCATCATCATCATCACCATCAGCATCATCATCATCATCATCATCATCATCATCATCATCATCATCATCATCATCATCATCATCATCATCATCATCCTAGCCAGACCCTCACCAAGACACATACGAGGACCTGAGAACAATATCATCATCATCATCATCATCATCATCATCATCATCATCATCATCATCATCATCATCATCATCATCATCTTCTTCTTCTTCATCATCATCTTCATCATCATAGTAGAAGTGGACATTTCACTATCTTTTCATAGTTGGCCTAAAACACCCAGTTAGTTTCTACCTGCTGAAACATTCCTCTTGTAATTGGTGTCATCGGTCCATGTTGACAAAGAGTCTAAATGTTAGTGTGCTCCTGCTGTCGGGTCCTGATGCTCTATGATGTCATGATGCCATGATGACCTCATACTGTAGTTTGTCACGTGATACAAAATACATTCCATTGATCCACTCCGTCTACATGGTATTATCAATAAATTGTTCACCCTTACATTTACCTTTACATTTACCTTTACATTTACCTTTACATTTACATTTACATTTATCCAAAGCGACAAACTAGTCGGCAGGAGGGGGGATTCAAAGCAACCAATCCCTTTTTTCCCCCACTTTTTCTCACCATTTTCTACTTTTCTCCCATCCCAATTTCATATTATCCAATTCTCCCCTCCCCTGTCTTGAACGTTGCTTGAACGTCCCCCCCCACTGGTCGGTTGTAGTGAGGACAGAAGCCTTGCATCACGTGTCCCCTCCGGTACACGAGGAGGCAGCCTGTCGCATCTTTTCACCGCAGCAGCTCGAACTCTCAGTGGTGAGGAGTAACACGTGGGAGGCTCACGCTGCCCCCGATACTTCCTGTTTCCGCCGCACCGGCATCACCAAACCGACCTGTAGGAGTCGCTGTCCACAACGTCCAATCCCCACCCACCAGCTTTCCCACCCTCTAACACTGCCAATTGTGTTAGTATGAACGACCGGCCAGCCGGTAGCAACGCAGAGAGCTGGGCTCGAACCCAGCGTCTCCTGCGTTAGAGGTGAGCACCTTGCCCACTGCGCCAATCAGCCGCCCAGCAACCAATCCTTCAGTAACACGCCCACTTCTCCAATATGTAGCAGTGATGATGCTTGTTATCCAGTTCACTCAGCAGGGGAAGAGCATCAGAACTAAACTAACTAACTACAATAAATCCCCAACACCACTCGAAAAACATGTAACTATTTATTACAGGTGCTATAGATAACATTCAGCCACTAGATGGTGGTATAGATAACATTCAGCCACTTGATGATGCTATAGATTACATTCAGCCACTAGATGGTGCTATAGATAACATTCAGCCACTAGCTGGTGCTATAGATCAGTGGTTCCCAAAGTCGGGGTCGCGACCCAAAGGTGGGCCGTGAGCAGCCACGGATGGGCCGCGAGATGATTTAAAAAAAATAAAAATAAAATAAAAAAAAACAAAAAAAAAACTTTTATTTTTTATTTCTTTATTTTTTATTTTTTTATTTTAATTTGTCAAGCCACTGAACTTAGAAGCAGGCCAGGACAGTGTTTCTAGTTGTATTCTAAAATTCTATTCTATAGTATTCTAAAATGTGACTATATGGTTTTATATTAACTTAATAAATAAACAAAAACGAAAAATCTACTTATTTCAACGAACATTTCAAACTAAATAACAGATTATGCACATAAAACGCTGAAAACAACCGAAGCAACAATAGTATTTTAATGAGGCTATTATTATTATCATTATTATTTTGCAACAAGTTAGCCCTCTCATAAATAGCACATATAAATGAATAACTAACTTGAACTAACTTAATAGGATTGAAGTGATATTTGGCTTAAAAAATCGGTCGCATGACCAAAAAAAAAAAAAAAAAAGCCAGACGATGCGCATTGGGCCGCGGCTCTCTGACGCCTTATTTTCTGGGCCCCGGCCTGAAAAGTTTGGGAACCCCTGCTATAGATAACATTCAGCAACTAGATGGTGCTATAGATAACATTCAGCCACTAGATGGTGCTATAGATAACATTCAGCCACTAGATGGTGCTATAGATAACATTCAGCCACTAGATGGTGCTATAGATAACATTCAGCCACTAGCTGGTGCTATATAGATAACATTCAGCAACTAGATGGTGCTATATAGATAACACTCAGCCACTAGATGGTGCTATAGATAACACTCAGCCACTAGATGGTGCTATATAGATAACACTCAGCCACTAGATGGTGCTATATAGATAACACTCAGCCACTAGATGGTGCTATAGATAACATTCAGCTACTAGATGGTGCTATAGATCAGGGGTTCCCAAACTTTTCAGGCCGGGACCCAGAAAATAAGGCGTCAGAGAGCCGCGGCCCAATGCACATCGTCAGGCTTTTTATTTAAATTTTTTTGCCAGGCGACCAATTTTTTAAGCCAAATATCACTTCAATCCTATTAAGTTAGTTCAAGTTAGTTATTCATTTTGTGCTATTTATGAGAGGGCTAACTTGTTGCAAAATAATAATGATAATAATAATAATAGCCTCATTAAAAATACTATTGTTGCTTCGGTTGTTTTCAGTGTTTTATGTGCATAATCTGTTATTTAGTTTGAAATGTTCGTTGAAATAAGTAGATTTTTTGTTTTTGTTTATTTATTAAGTTAATATAAAACCATATAGTCACATTTTAGAATACAATAGAATAGAATTTTAGAATACAACTAGAAACACTGTCCTGGCCTGCTTCTAAGTTCAGTGGCCTGAAAAATAAATAAAAATGTTTTGCCGTGGCTGCTCGCGGCCCACCTTTGGGACCCCGACTTTGGGAACCACTGCTATAGATAACATTCAGCTACTAGATGGTGCTATAGATAACATTCAGCCACTAGATGGTGCTATAGATAACATTCAGCCACTAGATCGTGCTATAGATAACATTCAGCCACTAGATAGTGCTATAGATAACATTCAGCCACTAGATCATGCTATAGATAACATTCAGCTACTAGATGGTGCTATAGATAACATTCAGCCACTAGATGGTGCTATAGATAACATTCAGCCACTAGATCGTGCTATAGATTACATTCAGCCACTAGATAGTGCTATAGATAACATTCAGCCACTAGATGGTGCTATAGATAACATTCAGCCACTAGATAGTGCTATAGATAACATTCAGCCACTAGATCGTGCTATAGATAACATTCAGCCACTAGATAGTGCTATAGATAACATTCAGCCACTAGATAGTGCTATAGATAACATTCAGCCACTAGATGTCCCGCAGGGGTTCCCAAACTTTTCAGGCCGCGATCCCCAAATAACGGTGTCAGAGAGCCGCGACCCCCACTATTATAGGAGGTAAAAAAATGTAAAATTAAAATTAAATAAAAAAAAAAAATTATAAATGGAAATGTATGATTGAAACATGCACACGTTTAAACTCACACACACTAATTGGAGGCTTTTAACCAGGCCAGGAACCAGGAAATATAGTGCAAAATATAGCCCCAGTCATTTATCCAATCATTCTACATGGGGAAATGGGAAGTAGGAAGGGGATACATGTAAACAACAACATTAGTTTTAGACCTGCCAACATCAATATTTTCTTGGGGGGGGGGGGGATACTTTTATTCTGCACCTTTCTAAAAGTTCTGATTACTTTGCATAACATGTTGTATCTATAGCACCTTTAACTCTTTATTAAATGCAAATTCTCAAATTGGACTTCAAATATGTACAATTCCAAAACTCAATTCCATTGTCCATTCCAATAAGTTTCACATGAGGGAATTTCACATAATAGAAGAGCCCCATGGAAGAGGTGTAGAGGAGACATATTACACATTCTAGTGTGGCCCCATGAAAGAGGTGTAGAGGAGACAGATTACACATTCTATTGTGGCCCCATGGAAGAGGTGTAGAGGAGACAGATTACACATTCTATTGTGGCCCCATGGAAGAGGTGTAGAGGAGACAGATTACACATTCTATTGTGGCCCCATGGAAGAGGTGTAGAGGAGACAGATTACACATTCTATTGTGGCCCCATGGAAGAGGTGTAGAGGAGACAGATTACACATTCTATTGTGGCCCCATGGAAGAGGTGTAGAGGAGACAGATTACACATTCTATTGTGGCCCCATGGAAGAGGTGTAGAGGAGACAGATTACACATTCTATTGTGGCCCCATGGAAGAGGTGTAGAGGAGACAGATTACACATTCTATTGTGGCCCCATGGAAGAGGTGTAGAGGAGACAGATTACACATTCTATTGTGGCCCCATGGAAGAGGTGTAGAGGAGACAGATTACACATTCTATTGTGGCCCCATGGAAGAGGTGTAGAGGAGACAGATTACACATTCTATTGTGGCCCCATGGAAGAGGTGTAGAGGAGACAGATTACACATTCTATTGTGGCCCCATGGAAGAGGTGTAGAGGAGGCAGATTACACATTCTAGTGTGGCCCCATGGAAGAGGTGTAGAGGAGGCAGATTACACATTCTATTGTGGCCCCATGGAAGAGGTGTAGAGGAGACAGATTACACATTCTATTGTGGCCCCATGGAAGAGGTGTAGAGGAGACAGATTACACATTCTATTGTGGCCCCATGGAAGAGGTGTAGAGGAGACAGATTACACATTCTATTGTGGCCCCATGGAAGAGGTGTAGAGGAGACAGATTACACATTCTATTGTGGCCCCATGGAAGAGGTGTAGAGGAGACAGATTACACATTCTAGTGTGGCCCCATGGAAGAGGTGTAGAGGAGACAGATTACACATTCTATTGTGGCCCCATGGAAGAGGTGTAGAGGAGACAGATTACACATTCTATTGTGGCCCCATGGAAGAGGTGTAGAGGAGGCAGATTACACATTCTAGTGTGGCCCCATGGAAGAGGTGTAGAGGAGGCAGATTACACATTCTATTGTGGCCCCATGGAAGAGGTGTAGAGGAGACAGATTACACATTCTATTGTGGCCCCATGGAAGAGGTGTAGAGGAGACAGATTACACATTCTATTGTGGCCCCATGGAAGAGGTGTAGAGGAGACAGATTACACATTCTATTGTGGCCCCATGGAAGAGGTGTAGAGGAGACAGATTACACATTCTATTGTGGCCCCATGGAAGAGGTGTAGAGGAGACAGATTACACATTCTATTGTGGCCCCATGGAAGAGGTGTAGAGGAGACAGATTACACATTCTATTGTGGCCCCATGGAAGAGGTGTAGAGGAGACAGATTACACATTCTATTGTGGCCCATGGAAGAGGTGTAGAGGAGACAGATTACACATTCTATTGTGGCCCCATGGAAGAGGTGTAGAGGAGACAGATTACACATTCTATTGTGGCCCCATGGAAGAGGTGTAGAGGAGACAGATTACACATTCTATTGTGGCCCCATGGAAGAGGTGTAGAGGAGACAGATTACACATTCTATTGTGGCCCCATGGAAGAGGTGTAGAGGAGACAGATTACACATTCTATTGTGGCCCCATGGAAGAGGTGTAGAGGAGACAGATTACACATTCTATTGTGGCCCCATGGAAGAGGTGTAGAGGAGACAGATTACACATTCTAGTGTGGCCCCATGGAAGAGGTGTAGAGGAGACAGATTACACATGCCTCAAGACTCATAGTGAACTGAGAACTGATAACAGGCCGGCTGCGGTCACAACATCATACATGAAGACTCATTTCACACGCTTGCGCACCAAAGAATATCTCAATAATTGGATAATGAGATAGTTATGATTGGCATCTTGAAATATGTTGACATTATTGGGTGGATCCAAATGTAGTATGTGTTATTTGCTTGCCGTGATTTAGGCCATAAAGGCCACAAAACAGCGTCTTTTCTGCATTGTTTTGTTGTTTCTTGTGTCACATTGATTATCCCTGAATAGGGTTAAGTAGGTGTGTTTTTACCCCCTAGTTATCTCTGGGCTAAATGGGCTAGGGGCGAAAGACGTCAGCAAAAACACACAAGCTGTGCATTTGAACCTATAGGTTTGGTGGCAAAATGCACAGATGCCGTGTTTGGGATTGGCCACGACCATACGCCTATGGACAGAGCAGAGCATACTAATGAGGGCTAGGGCATTAGCTCACTCTCTCTTTTTCTGGACTCTACTCTCTTGGTCTGGAGTCACACTATCTTTCTGTCTTTCTGGGCTTCTATCTTTAATCTCTCGTATTCTCCATCTATTTTCTTATTTCCTATTATACTTCTCTATCCACTTCCTGGTTATTCTTTCATCATATTCCGCTGTCATGTTATTAATGTCTGTTAAGTGTTCCATGGACTACCCCACGTAAATATGATGTCATTATGATTTTGATCTTTTCAATAAATACAAGACATATTGTTTGAACTCTTTTCCAGTATCTACCATTCTATATCATTCTGTCCTGATCCGAGGAGTAACAAAAGTACCCACAATACCAAGAACATGCAAATGGGCCTTTTAGAAGTAGACCAATCTTCCATTTACTTGGGTATGTACTTTTAGGCTAATGTTCTGAAAATATGTTTGATGCACCTTCACTACATCAAAGTAACTTCCAAACGTCTTGGTTTGATGTTGAGGAACCAGAGCAGAGACCCACCTGCTGAGAAAGGCATGAAGGCCTCTGGCTTCACAAACTCTCCCTGGTCATTAAGGAAGTTCTCAGGGTTGAACTCATGAGGGAACTTCCACTGTCCCTCCTCGTACAACACAGACGTCAGGTTGGGGATGATCATAGTGCCCTGAGGAGAAGAGAGAGAGAGAGAGAGAGAGAGAGAGAGAGAGAGAGAGAGAGAGAGAGAGAGAGAGAGAGAGAGAGAGAGAGAGGTGGAGAGGAAGACATAATATAAATGTGCGTATTGTTGGGACAACCCCTCATTCTGTAAAAACAATGCAACACACAGGATAGGTCTCCTTTACAGTAACAGCGCTCTGCTCTCACCTTGGGGATGGAGAATCCCATGAGCTCTGTGTCTTTTGTTGTGCTGTGAAAGACGCTCAGCGGGACAGTGCTGGCTATCCTCTGGAACTCATGGATCACAGCCTGCAGGGACAGAGGACCATTAGACTGGTACTGTCATGGTTCTACCGGGTCAGTGCTCCTGCCTCTCTCTGTTCACTCTACCACCTCTCATTATAGTTAACTAGTTACAGCTGGTTGTCATTAGAGACATCTGATCTACGGTCTGGAGGCAGAGTGCATCTGGGTATATAAACCTGCCCCAGACGTAGAGAAGCTGTCAGATCGTAAACTCTCGCACCTCGTTAGTCACGTTACTAAGCTCTTGTATCTACTCTGTTGCTTAAGTTGTTCTCCTGGATCTCTTGTTCATCGACCTTGACCCAATCTCTATTCTCGTCCTCTCTCCTAGCCTGTACAGTGAAGACCTGGAGACACTGACCTGCTGGTTAAGACCTGGAGACACTGGCCTGCTGGTTAAGACCTGGAGACACTGACCTGCTGGTTAAGACCTGGAGACACTGACCTGCTGGTTAAGACCTGGGAGACACTGACCTGCTGGTTAAGACCTGGAGACACTGACCTGCTGGTTAAGACCTGGAGACACTGACCTGCTGGTTAAGACCTGGAGACACTGACCTGCTGGTTAAGACCTGGAGACACTGACCTGCTGGTTAAGACCTGGATACATTGGCCTGCTGGTTAAGACCTGGAGACACTGGCCAGCTGGTTAAGATCTGGAGACACTGAGCTGCTGGTTAAGACCTGGGAGACACTGACCTGCTGGTGAAGACCTGGAGACACTGACCTGCTGGTTAAGACCTGGAGACACTGACCTGCTGGTTAAGACTGCATATTGGGTTCAATACTACATCCGTGACAGTTTATTCAAAGCACTATCTATCTTATCTATCTATCTATCTATCTATCTATCTATCTATCTATCTATCTATCTATCTATCTATCTATCTATCTATCTATCTATCTATCTATCTATCTATCTATCTATCTATCTATCTATCTATCTATCTATCTATCTATCTATCTATCTATCTATCTATCTGTCTGTCTGTCTGTCTGTCTGTCTGTCTGTCTGTCTGTCTGTC
>NC_140170.1:30885953-30940953 GCF_963971535.1 Notolepis coatsorum
AAAAATCCGAAAACTCGGAAAAATCTAAAATCCGAAAAAGTTCAAAAACTCGGAAAAATCCCAAAACCCTGAAAACTCCGAAAAATCCGAAAAATCCGAAAACTCGGAAAAATCGAAAAAGTATAAAAACTCGGAAAAATCCCAAAACACGCTTCATCTCTTATAGTTTTCTTTTAATCAACGTGACAATGCAGTCATGTAAAGAAAATTCTGAATATGCAAGTCATTGTGCTCATGGCTGATTGGTTTACCCTTAACAGCTGTGAGGCTCAGGGCTCATGGCTCAGCTGACCTGCCAATGACATCATCCACTTAACCCATCATTGCCCATCACTGTGTTGCAGTACTGAATTGCTGGACAGCGCCATCTGTCTTGCGGGTTGTGTCATTGTACTCAGTAGGGATATCCTCTTTCATTTTTCATTGGTCCATGTTGACCACCTTTCATTGGTCGATGTTGACCACTCCCAGGATCCTTAGACCACGCCCCCTTAGGCCACACCCCCTCAGTGTATCTCTTGAACCGTTTGTCGTAGAGACTTGCGGATTGTGCCATTGGTCGATGTTGACCACCTTTCATTGGTCGATGTTGACCACTCCCCCGATCCTTAGACCACGCCCCACACCCCCTCAGTGTATCTCTTGAACCGTTTGTTGTAGAGACTTGCGGATTGTGCCATTGTACTCGGTAGGGATATCCTCTTTCATTGGTCGATGTTGACCACTCCCCCGATCATTAGACCACGCCCCCTTAGGCCACACCCACTTTCAAAAACTCGGAAAAATCCCAAAACTCGGAAAAATCTAAAATCCGAAAAAGTTCAAAAACTCGGAAAAATCCCAAAACCCGAAAACTCGGAAAAATCGAAAAAGTTCAAAAACTCGGAAAAATCCCAAAACTCGGAAACATCAAAAATCCGAAAAAGTTCTAAAACTCGGAAAAGTCCGAAAACCCGAAAACTCGGAAAAATCCAAAAACTCTGAAAATTCCGAAAACTCGGAAACATCCAAAACAAATTTAAAACTCGGAAAAGTCCAATCTTCAAATGGTCTATGTTGACCACTCCCCCGATCCTTAGGCCGCGCCCCCTTTTTGTATGCTTTGAACCGTTTGTCATAGAGACTCGCGAGAGACCCTCTCCCCCGTTGGCCGGCGGTGCACAGGCGTCACCCACACTTTCACAATTTCCCCCGCGCGGAATTGTCTAGTTGTTATTATTATTATTATTATTATTATTATTATTATTATTATTATTATTATTATTATTATTATTATTATTATTATTATTATTATTATTATTATTATTATTATTATTATTATTATTATTATTATTATTATTATTATTATTATTATTATTATTATTATTATTATTATTATTATTATTATTATTATACCTGCATGTATGGCATCTTGTGTCTGTTGTCAGAACACTATACCTGCATCTTGTGTCTGTTGTCAGAACACTATACCTGCATCTTGTGTCTGTTGTCTGAACACTATACCTGCATCTTGTGTCTGTTGTCTGAACACTATACCTGCATCTTGTGTCTGTTGTCTGAACACTATACCTGCATCTTGTGTCTGTTGTCTGAACACTATACCTGCATCTTGTGTCTGTTGTCTGAACACTATACCTGCATCTTGTGTCTGTTGTCTGAACACTATACCTGCATCTTGTGTCTGTTGTCTGAACACTATACCTGCATGTACGGCATCTTGTGTCTGTTGTCTGAACACTATACCTGCATCTTGTGTCTGTTGTCTGAACACTATACCTGCATCTTGTGTCTGTTGTCTGAACACTATACCTGCATCTTGTGTCTGTTGTCTGAACACTATACCTGCATCTTGTGTCTGTTGTCTGAACACTATACCTGCATCTTGTGTCTGTTGTCTGAACACTATACCTGCATCTTGTGTCTGTTGTCTGAACACTATACCTGCATCTTGTGTCTGTTGTCTGAACACTATACCTGCATCTTGTGTCTGTTGTCAGAACACTATACCTGCATCTTGTGTCTGTTGTCTGAACACTATACCTGCATCTTGTGTCTGTTGTCAGAACACACCATCATCTTGTGTCTGTTGTCAGAACACTATACCTGCATCTTGTGTCTGTTGTCAGAACACACCATCATCTTGTGTCTGTTGTCAGAACACACCATCATCTTGTGTCTGTTGTCAGAACACACCTGCATTGTACTGTATGGCATCTTGTGTCTGTTGTCTGAACACTATACCTGCATCTTGTGTCTGTTGTCTGAACACTATACCTGCATCTTGTGTCTGTTGTCTGAACACTATACCTGCATGTACGGCATCTTGTGTCTGTCCTCAAAGCTGGCCTGATCCTTCCCCTCCAACACCTGGTCTATCTCCTGTTGACAACGCTCTGAGAGAGAGAGAGAGAGAGAGAGAGAGAGAGAGAGAGAGATTATGGAGAAGAAGAAGAAGTTATATTATTAGCATTTCATTAACACTTTGAGTGCCAGCCACGAGAAAACTCGTTAGTTCATGCCATGCGTTGAGTGCCAACCGACGACAAATCTCGTTTTCAATCGTTCTTTTTTTTATTATCGATTTCCATAAAATGTTCATCAATCTAGCCTCACGTTACCAGTGGGGATCTGTCTGAGCTCGAACAGGGAAAATACCGCCCCCTATCGTCTCTCCGGATGGTATTGCACCCCATTGGATTGGACTGAATGAAATGGATGGGGAAAAAATAGTCTGGAATCCACATTTTACTTGTCAGGCATGTAACCGGAGATGATCCCAGTCATTGCCCACCCTCAGAACAGCGTGGATTATGTATTTCCAGTACCCAGTGTTGGATCAATAAACGCGATCGATATTTGGAATGACGATCAGGAATTGGAATAATCTTTTTGGAGAACATCTGATCTGAGGTAAGGAATCTATTTGACCAGTCTTGGGATAATCAGAGCTATTTTAACCTATATATCAGCGTGTCCCATATGTGTGCATGTGTGTGTGTATGTGTGTGTGTGTGTGTGTGTGTGTGTGTGTTGATCAGGAAATAAGATAATACATTTTTCAGCCCGCTTCTCTAACATGCATAAGTACACATATACTATCAATAATCTAGCGTTTATTTGAAAACGATTCATAAATAGGCCGAAAATTGACAACGTGTTTTGTGTATTCCACTAAAGAGTTATTATCACGGAATAATTTTTTTTGGACGTTTAAAAAAACGAGCGTTTTTCAAAATGGTATAAAACGGAAATTAACCGATTAAAAAACAATCCGTTTTGACAATGTTGACTGCAAACAAGTCATTGATAAGCAACGGGCTTATTAGACACATAGCCATAATTCAAGATATAGTTTATGCGTTCGCAAATATGATCGCCCTCCATTGATTACAGCGTTGGCACTCAAGCGCTATTTTTGGCTCCCCCTGCTGGCACGGAAAGTGTTAACACTAAACGCTCAATGGCACTCAAACAAATAACTAATGTGTGTGTCTAGACAGACAGACGGACGGATGGGCAGACAGACAGACAGACAGACAGACAGACAGACAGACAGACAGACAGACAGACAGACAGACAGACAGACAGACAGACAGACAGACAGACAGACAGACAGACAGACAGACAGACAGACAGACAGACAGACAGACAGACAGACAGAACAGACAGACAGACAGACAGACAGACAGACAGACAGACAGACAGACAGACAGACAGACAGACAGACAGACAGACAGACAGACAGACAGACAGACACAGACAGGCAGGCAGGCAGGCAGGCAGGCAGGCAGGCAGGCAGGCAGGCAGGCAGGCAGGCAGGCAGGCAGGCAGGCAGGCAGGCAGGCAGGCAGGCAGGCAGACAGGCAGGCAGGCAGGCAGGCAGACAGATACCCTGTATGTGTGGATGGTTCATCAGGTAAAGGAAGCCAGTAAGCAGGGTGTTGGAGGTGGTGTCTGTTCCAGCAAAGTGAAGGTCCAACACATATGTTATCAACTGAGGCTCTGAAAAGGACGAGCCATCATCCCCTCTCTGGAAAGAAGAGAGAGAGAGAGAGAGAGAGAGAGAGAGAGAGAGAGAGAGAGAGAGAGAGAGAGAGAGAGAGAGAGAGAGAGAGAGAGAGAGAGACTGTTTACTACTCCTGTTTGTTGTTTCTCTGTGTGGGCTGAACCACAGTGATTCAGACCAATCAGTGTCCTTTGAGGAATGACTGGCAGGTACAGGGCGTGGGTTTAGATCAGCCCTGTGTGTAACCCTGACCCTGTGTGAGTGTGGTATATTTTATATATCTTCAAACCACATGATGTTTGTTACAGCTGGAGAGAGCTGTAAGAGTTCTAACTCCAGACAACCTTGTTCTAGGGGTGCAATGTAACATGTCGAGTACGGATCTATGTACTATGTAGTAGGCAGTGGCGTAACTCTGTTGCTAGTGGTGCGGGGGACATATTAGTGTGCGTGGTCAGTGACGTCGCAGGGGGGGGGTAGGGGGGGCTCCCCCCTACCTATTTTTTTTCTAATACCAGGTGTGCAATACGCATCTTCCCAGGCGGTGGCGCCTCTTGTAAGAGGTGGTCATTGTGGAGCCAGGGCTTGTCCGGCTCCACGTCTGCTAATTTAATATAATTATAGTGAAATTTTTTTAACTCTGTCAAAATAAACGAGCTGCATAGGCATAATAAACTGTAAGCGACATATACATGTTTGCACTGTCTTGTTTCTATTATAAAGTGCCTCTCGAGACTCGGGTGCATAACACATAACAGATCAGTCATTTGATTGTAATGCAGGTGCTCGCATTATAAATCGAATGTATTATTATTATTATAACACATGAACAGATCACATCATCATCATCATCATCATCATCATCATCATCATCATCATCATCATCATTATTATTATTATTATTATTATTATTATTATTATTATTATTATTATTATTATTATTATTATTATTATTATTATTATTATTATTATTATTATTATTATTATTATTATTATTATTATTATTATTATTATTATTATTATTATTATTATTATTATTATTATTATTATTATTATTATTATTATTATTATTATTATTATTATTATTATTATAACACATGAACAGATCAGTAGGGTGGGCATTTGATTTCCGGCACCTTGGCGGGTATATTAGAAATCGAATGTATTATTATTATTATAACATATGAACAGATCAGTAAGGTGGGCATTTGATTTCCGGCACCTTGGCGGGTGTATTAGAAATCGAATGTATTATTATTATTATTATTATTATTATTATTATTATTATTATTATTATTATTATTATTATTATTATTATTATTATTATTATTATTATTATTATTATTATTATTATTATTATTATTATTATTATTATTATTATTATTATTATTATTATTATTATTATTATTATTATTATTATTATTATTATTATTATTATTATTATTATTATTATAACACATGAACAGATCAGTAGGGTGGGCATTTGATTTCCGGCACCTTGGCGGGTATATTAGAAATCGAATGTATTATTATTATTATAACATATGAACAGATCAGTAGGGTGGGCATTTGATTTGTAGCACCTCGGCGGGTGTATTATAAATCGAATGTATTATTATTATTAAAACACAACTCACCATGGCGGTTAGGTGGCCGAGCGGAGATTGCGTTCGTCACCAACCCCGGAGCTGTGAGCTGGATTCGCCTGTTCGAGGCGAATCCAGCTCACAGCTCCGGGGTTGTCACCAGCTTGGCTGGCCGTCCACACTAATACAATTGGCTGTATTAGAGGGTGGGAGAAGCTGGCGGGGTGGGTCCGGGTCGTTGTAAACAGCGACTCCTACAGTTCGGTCGGGGCGCCTGCTAAGCGCGGATAGGACTTGAGGGGGATAGTGTGATCCTCCCACACGCTACGCCCTCTCAATGAGAATCCGCGCTGCCAGGTGAAAAGAAGCGGTGATTGGCTGGATGTGTGTCGGAGGAAGCACGTGGTAGCCTCCACTCTCCCAGATGATCTGACTGTGGGGGGTAAGTGCGCAGCGACCAGGAAGGGACTGGGAATTGGCATACGACTAACATTGGGATGGGAGAAAATCGGAGGAAAATGGAGGGGGAAAAAGATATAAAAAAAAAAAAAAAGAACACAACTCACCATAATGCAGCCCTGCCCATTGTTTCGGATCCTCCAAAATCCCAACTTTGAAACATGTCCTTGTCAAATGTCCACTCGCGTTGAATGCAACTACTTTATCTTCTGCGACTTGAACACAGTTGCGTCATTACCTCGTGTTGCCATGTCAACACGCAAGAGTCACCTGTTGCGATAAACCCATATTTTAAGTATGGTATTTCCCCATTGCAAAGAAGCTATCAAAGCCGTTTGTTTTGTTTTTTTTAACACATTTTTGCAAGCGTTCGCTCGCAACTATGTTGCTTGCAGTCGACTGACCTGTGATGGCAGGTAGTGCCATCACCAGGTATAATGTTCGGGCGGAACTCTTGTTCCTAACAATAGTTCTGTGGTTGAATTATGTACAATTAACAATCACTACATGTACTACATGTACGCTATTATTATGCAAAGACGAGTACTGTAGCGAGTCACAGTGCTGGCCGCGCAGTCGCCGCGGTCGAGTGCATGTATTATCTTTGGACGGTAAAAACGTGGGGGGGACAATAAGTGCATTCTGAAATCATGCAGGGGACTTTTCCCGGGGACCCCCCCTTAAGTTACGCCCCTGGTAGTAGGGCTGTACCGAATGTTATTTTTTATTTTACATTCGAAGCTTCTATTGACGTTTTTGAATGAAGCTTTGAATGTCTGTCGTCATATTTTATATTTTAATCATAAAAAAGAAATTAAAAATCCTCAAACTAAATCCTCAATTTGAATAAAGTGATTAATCTGATTAAATGAGTAATTCTTTTTATTAAATCAACTTTCTTTAACACTTTCAGCGACAGCCATTAGACGGGTCCCGTTGTAGCAATGCCATGCTTTAAAAGATAGGAGTGCGTCACCTTGTTTGTAGAACTAAATCTATATTCTATATTATAGCTATGGATACAATACTATGGCCCATTTGACATCAACTATCTATCGTTCAATATGTGAAAAAGAATAAAAATTTTCATCCATACGTTCCAGTGTTATACCGTGGTGAGTATGGTTTTAGAGTGGTCTGTGGTAATTCCCGAAAGGCTGAGTAATAGCCTTATATGTCAATTCTACTATAAGCGTTGCCGTTTCTTGCCTGGACACGCTACTATTTCCAAATCAAATGTATATAATAGGTCTTATGTTTCATCATGGGGGATGGGGGGTCATTTTTGAATGCTTTGATCGCCACCAACGGCATACGTTGTGGAGTAACGGTACACACACACGTTGCGATCGAGGTGAAGTCCTAGTTGGATCAAAGCAGGATTGATATCATCCTTCACTAGGAGGTACCCCAAAAAGGATATTCCAATTATCTGATCGCGAGTCCCAGTATTGGTGTCGATCGTGTCGCCAACATAATCCATCACAACAGATGCATCGGAGGCATTTGACACTTCTCAATGCGTTCAGGATAACCGCTCCACTCGCCTGACAAAGAAAAGTGCGCCCGGAGACATTTAATAATAATAATAATTAACACTTTGATCGCCATGGTTAAATTCATAATTTACCATCCCTCGCCTCTATTTGTCTATGGAGAAGTTCCCCTTCTTTGCAGGGCTATAACTTTTTTAATTCTATTGCTAAATTGCCATTATTATGGCCCATTCAATGTCCTATATCCATTGTTCAGGGTGTAGCAACGTTATACTTTTTCATTCACATATTCATACTAAAATACGGTCTAAAGTATAAGTATGTTTTTATCGTTTTCTGCAGCTTTCTCTAGAATGTGATTTATAGCTCCAAATGTATTATATTGATGATGAAATACAGTTTGATATCAATCGGCGCAAGATACAAAATTTCAACTGGACGTGGTTCTAGAAGTTACTACGTATCATCTGATGTTGACCGGATGGGCGGGGGGTCGTTTATAATTCCGTGGGCAACGTTATATCATTCATCTAGTGATCATCAGAGCAGTTAGTAAAGAACACGTTGGAAAATAACGCTGGATCTTACCGTATCTTCCTCGCGCCGTTGGGCAATGAGCGTGGAGCAGAGATATTCCTATTATGGGATGTCGAAATACCCGATCCATCTCCAGGTTGTATAATAGTATATACGTCCAAATCATGTTGTTTGTCGAGTTATTTGCACCGATCGGTGTTCACTGTGTCAAGATGGAGTCCTGCTAATGATAGCGAGTGCCCGGACGAAATATGGGTGAGCACCACTTCATCCACATGACTTCCTGTTGGGCGATCTGCCGATCGGCCACCAGATGGCGCTCTTGAACCGTTAGAGAGTTGAGTGGAGCTCAGCAGTATATCTCAGGTCCACGGAGGAGAAATATGATTGATTTCGATCACAGATTTTTGAAATATTGATATCAAAGACGTGTTACGGCGTCTTCGGCAGAATGAGCATGGCGGGCAATGACGAGTTTCGGCGTTTCCGGCGATTAAAGTGTTAATTGTATTTATATAGCGCTTCTCAAGGACCCGAAGTCGCTGACAATAGGCATAGAAACATAGTAAAACAGAGAAACAAAAAAGGAACATAAGACCACGGGGGAAACAGGGGAAAGCAGCATGAGATAACACAGAAACATAGAGCGGCAGTAACAAACATCAATCAGGTTGGAGGGGGGGGGGGTTATGGGTGGGGGGGTTGAAGGCTAGGGAGAACAGGTGGGTTTTGAGGCGAGCTTTGAAGGTGGAGAGTGTAGGGGAGTCTCTGATGGACTGAGGGAGGGAGTTCCAGAGTCGGGGTGCAGTGCGTGAGAAGACCCCGATCACCAACGTTTTTAAGTTTGGATGTCGGGACAGTGAGGGAAGCAGTGGAGGAGGACCGGAGGGAACGGGTGGGGCGGTAGGGAAGAAGGAGATCAGTCAGGTAGGGGGGGCCAGGCTGTGGAGGGCTTTGAAGGTGAGGAGTAGTGTTTTGAAGTTGATGCGTTCCTTGATCGGGAGCCAGTGGAGGGAGTGTAGGACAGGAGTGATGTGTTCACGGGACCGGGTGTTAGTGAGGAGGCGGGCGGCTGAGTTCTGGACCATCTGCAGTTTATGGAGGGAGCGGGAGGTCATGCCAGTGAGGAGGGAGTTGCAGTAGTCCAGGCGGGAGGAGATGAAGGCGTGAATGAGGGATTCAGCAGCAGGGGGGCAGAGGCAGTGACACATTTTTGAAATGTTGCGGAGGTGAAAGCATGATGTTTTAACAATGGAGCAGACATGGGGGTCAAATGAGAGGGTGGAGGATGACACAGAGGTTGCGGACTAGGGGGGAAGGGGTAATGGTGGAGTCATTAATGGTGTGATGGGTCCGGATCAGCTGAGGGTGGTTTTTGTGCAGATAATGAAGAGTTCCGTCTTGTCGCTGTTTAGTTTGAGGAGGTTATGAGTCATCCAGGTTTGGAGTTCGGTGATGCAGGATTCGATGTGACTGAGGG
This sequence comes from Notolepis coatsorum, assembly GCF_963971535.1. Lineage (NCBI taxonomy): Eukaryota > Metazoa > Chordata > Actinopteri > Aulopiformes > Paralepididae > Notolepis > Notolepis coatsorum. The sequence goes on from NC_140170.1 coordinate 30,895,518, forward strand.
GTGGGCTGTGGGGGGATTGTGTACTGATTTAGATTTGGGTGTCGTCGGCGTAGCAGTGGAAGTTGAGGTGGTATTTACGGATGATGTGACCAAGGGGGAGAATGTAGCAGACGAAGAGCAGGGGGCCGAGGACTGAGCCTTGGGGGACCCCCTGTGTGACTGGGGAGGGGGAGGAGGTGTGGCCGGAGAGGGAGATGAATTGGTGTCTGTCTGTGAGGTAGGAGGAGAACCAGCCAAGTGCTGTGCCCTCAACACCTAGTTGGTGCAGCCTTTGGAGGAGGATGGAGTGACACACTGTGTCAAAGGCTGCACTAAGATCCAGTAGGATCAGGATGTTGAGGGCACCAGCATCAGCGGAGATGAGGAGGTCATTGATGACGTTAACCAGTGCAGTTTCGGTGTGAGCAGGACGGAAGCCAGACTGAAGGGGTTCGTAGAGGGTGTTGGACTGGAGATGGGAGTGGAGTTGGGAGGCAGCAATGCGCTCAAGTGTTTTAGAAAAGAAAGGGAGATTGGAGATGGGGCGGTAGTTGGAGAGGTTGGATGGGTCGAGGGTGGGTTTTTTGAGGACAGGGGTGACAGCGGCGAGTTTATAGAGGGAGGGGACGTGGCCTAGGGATAGTGACTGGTTGAAAAGGGCGGTGAGGTGGGGGATGAGAGCAGGGAGGCAGGCCTTGGTGAGAGTAGTGGGGAGGGGGTCGAGGGAGCCGGTAGTGGCCTTGGAAGTGGTCATGAGGTCCGTGATGAAGGAGGAGTCAACTGGGGCGAAGGCATTGAAAGGGGTGGGAGGGATGGAGTCAGGTGGGGGGGGGGAATTATAGTGGTGGGGGGTGAGGGTGGGGGAGTTGGCGATGCGGGCGGTCAGTGAGCTGTTGATTTGGGATATTTTGTTATTGAAGGAGAGGAGAAACGAGTTGCAGAGGTCAGGGGAGGAGAGTGAGTTATTGCCCGGGGGTTGTAGGAGTTTGAACATTACACAGGCCAAGATATAAGGTTTCAAAGGGTGCTCGATACCGCCACCTGGGAGGATGCGGCCGGTACTGCACCCTCTGCATCGCAGTATGCCTTGTAACGGCAACATACGGGTCCCTGACATTGAATAGAATATTAAAATCGAAACTATCAAATAACGTATATATATAAATAGTGTAAGATAGTGTTATACAATTAATTTCCTAAAGTCTAGTTTAAAGTCTTCATTAACATTTAGCTTGACGGTGATTGAAACGATTTCACTTACTAGCAGTGAGAATAGTTCCCTTTTGAACTTCTGACTGATGCCCCTTGTCCTCGTTTTAAATGGACCTTTTCAAACAACGTAAACATTCTAAATAGGACAGTGTTTATTTCCTGTCGCACTGTTGCTAATTTCAATTGCTGACAGGAAACATACTTGAGCCCAGGCTGTTTCCCTAGCAACAGGCAAGGCCCAAACTGTTTCCCTAGCAACAAGCAAGGCCCAAGCTGATTCCCTAGCAACAAGCAAGGCCCAAGCTGTTTCCCTAGCAACAGGCAAGGCCAAAACTGTTTCCCTTGCAACATAAGTCTTCTGAAAAGGTCTGTAGTATGTCTGGGATTCACTCACTGATGGTATGAATTATGAAAATGCATTGGGGAAAAGATTTTGCATATTGCAGCCTCTGTCAGATAAATGTTGTGTTTTATAGAAATTCTATATAGAGGATCAGATCAGCCCTAATAAATAACTGGCCATCAGGATGCTCAATGACAATTAACACTATGTAACAAACCATCAAACACACTCACAGCACACACACCCACACGTACACACCCACTTTAAATGGACAACTCACTGTAGCACCCACTTTACACACTTTAGACACTAACACACTTTATATTTATATATTATATTAGTGGCAACTCATTGCACAAGCCTTGCACCTTACCCTACCACCACAAGGTGGCACCACAAGCTACCTCATCCCATTTACCGCATCCCATTTATATTGTATTGTAAACACTCTGCATTGTATACAGGGGTGTAAAGTACTTGAGTAATTGTACTTCGTTACAATACTTAAGTACTGTTTTTGGGGATTTGTACTTTGCTTATTATTAGGTATTATTAGGTTTGTATACTTGTACTTTTACTCAATTACATTTCAGAGAAAAAAAAACATACTTTTTACTCCTTACATTTAAAATGCAGATCTACAAAGTACAAAGTACAAATCTTGCAGGTCCAACCATTTTAATTAGTATATTTGTTTCTCTGGCCGAACTAACGTTAACATTATTAATCCTGCAGCTGCACTTTATTTAAAAACAGCCAATCAAATCCCCATCAATGGAAAATTAACCCGCCCATTCCCATGCTGATTGGTCCTTGTGCAAGAGAAAGCGGGCATCTTTCATTAAACACCTGCTATCAGAAGAATAGACAGTCAGAGTGACCAGCTACAGAAGATGGCCACAAATGATAGTACGAGTGAGGAAGAGGACGAAACGGAAGATTTCATTCCCCCGGAATAAAACAAAGTTTTTACTTTTACTTTTTAGTACTTAAGTGTGTGTTTTTAGCCAGATACTTTGACTTTTACTGAGTCAGATTTTGAGACGGTACCCATACTTTCACTTAAGTATCATTTCTGGGTACTTTTTACACCCCATTTGTATATTGCACCACAAGCTACCTCATCCCATTCATATTGTATTGTAACTACTCTGCATTATTGTACATAAATATTGAACATTTCTGTCTTGTTTACACTTGTTTAAGTACTTGACTTTCTATTTTATACTTATTATACTTTTTACAATTATCTATTTTACCTAGCAAAACAGAAAGAAGCATTTGATACAAAAGTATCCTGTATTTCTGAATGACAACTAATAAAGAAACTTGAAACTTGAACTTGAGGTATAATACCTTGTCCAGTTCGTCCAGGTAGCAGTCGATGAAGTCTCGTGGTTTCCCAGGCACTCTGGTGTCCTTGTGTTCAGAGACCAGGGTGGCGGACAGACTCTGACACACCTGGAGCAACACAGTCGCCATGGAGACGCAGAAACAAGAGGATGATGCTCTGAATTTACAAATGGCCCAGTTTGTGCCAGAGTGCCAATTTAGGAATGCACTTCTTTCTCTCTGAGGTTAAACATTAAATTCAACAACATTTACATAATAATGGGTTTTACTTTCATACACATTACAATGGTAAAGAAGACTCTCCTGTACGGAGCAGACCAGTGATCCTACCTCTACGTTCCTGAAGGCTTTCATGAAGGGCAGTGGAAGGTGACGGAGCATAGGTATGGAGTCATACAACTGTACAGAGAGAAACCAGACAAATGTATCATAGGCATGGAGTCATACAACTGTACAGAGAGAAACCAGACAAATGTATCATAGGCATGGAGTCATACAACTGTACAGAGAGAAACCAGACAAATGTATCATAGGTATGGAGTCATACAACTGTACAGAGAGAAACCAGACAAATGTATCATAGGCATGGAGTCATACAACTGTACAGAGAGAAACCAGACAAATGTATTTTCTGTAGTAGTTAGTAGTATTTCCCAGAAGGTGGTATGGCTTAACCTTCCTGTACACCACCAATACACTGCATCCCTTTACGTTTTCTGTCCCAGAGGGACTTACATGTGATTTTTATATATATTTTTTATGAATATATATATATTTTTGTAATCTCTTTATTAATGTCATTCCTTAACATACATATCAAATATTCATTCATTTTCAGGATTTTAACCCCTTAAATACCAGTGTGTGTGATTTGAGGCATGGCTTATTTTCAAGACAAAAAACACTAAGGGTTCATTATTTTCCATCCCATAAATGCTAATGTAATTTTTTTTGGGGTGGGATTATGAGAGCCTGGAGTGTCGAAGATTGGCACAAAAAAAAGTTTGATACATAAAAATGTTTTGTGCAGTGACACAGTGTATAAAACACTGCATCCCTTTACCCTCTTGGGACGTTTACTGTCCCGTGTACTTTACGTGTAATATTTATATATTTTTTATGAATATCTTATTTATTTATTTTTTATCTCTTTATTAACTTCAGTCCTCAACATACATATCAAATATTCATTCATTTTTAGGATTTTAACCCCTTAAATACCAGTTTGTGTGATTTGAGGCATGGCTTATTTTCAAGACAAAAAACACTATGTAGTATCTAGTATCAGTTGGGAGTTCACATAAAACAGCGTTTTGGCTGCAAATGACCACATACACACTTGCACACACATTCATTTCTCAACACACGCATGCACACCACACTAAGTACTCAGTTTTCTCATAGACTTCAATTCATTCGGCTATTTTTCTCTTCCTGTTTTCGTGTTTTTCATGTTTTTATTTAGATCCCCATGTGGGGTATCATTGGAAAGCCACACTCATTGGCTACAACCCTCCACAATAATTTTCGAGATTGGATCTAGATTGACGGAACTACTGGAGCCTGAGTCGGAGTGGTATTTTGCGCAATACCGTGTACTTTGCACAAGCCTCAAATACCGGCATGTAAATCGAGAACCGCTGAACGGATTCGACAGGCAACAAATAAGCCTTCAATTCGATATATATATTGTATTACAAATAGGGCTGTCAGTTTATCGCTTTAATTAGATTAATTAATTACACAGCAAATTATCGCGTTATGAAAATGTACTAAAAATTAATAAACATTTTTTTTTTTTTTTATAATCTTTTATTTTTATTTAAAAAAAAATTAATCTCATTCATTCAAGAACGTAGAATAAACATTTACAAACTTTTTTTTTAAATGGTCCATTTGCATGTTCTTGGTATCTGATTCTATAGGACATCTATGGATCTCCGGGAATGTATTCCCAGTGTCAGAAATACTGTGTCTGTTACTAGGCTTGAGTAAATTGTAATGAACCAAATGAGAATATCAATTCAATTTTTTTTTTTTTTTTTACTGTGAATAACACCATGCTAAAATTTACCAGACCTGAACAATTTAAGCAAATGAATAAAGGGAAGATGATTAAACAGAAGGTTTTGTAGATACAGTACTGAATTCTGCCATCCGGACACATGCAATTTGAAATATGATTATAGAATATAAAATATCAGGCCTAAAATGGTTATGCGATTAAAATGTGATTAATTAGATTAATTCATTACAAATCCTGTAATTAATTAGATTACTTTTTTTAATCGCCTGACAGCACTAATTACAAAATATGCACACCCGAGCCACTAGGGGTCGCCAAAGTGCCAGTTGCAGACAGAGAGGTAATTCAACTTTTGTATTATTATATTATAGAATGCAACAATCTATTTAATAAGCAAACGTTATTGTGTTGTAAAACAACACATTGACAATACTAATGATAAAAACGAACAGTGAACAGATTAACAATACAAACTAAATAATTTTTAAAGGTAATTCAAAAAGAAAAAAGAGACGATAAAGTTGTTTAATTGGCGGGAGAAAAGTAGCTAAACTCAATGTGTCGTGATGGGACCGGAAGAAGTCTGCGGGGCTGGAGACGTAACCGGATATGACACCCCCACATTGTGCAAGTGGTCAATAGAACCACAATTGTATGGGGCTGATTCCACATCATCCTCAGTTCACATGATCTAACATGATAGCGCATCTTCCATGGGTGGGAGGTGAGGTTGTATTAAAGCTGCTATAGATAACATTCAGCCACTAGATGTCGCACTAGAGCACCAGCATGTTATCCAATCAGGTACATTCCACTATGGAGACATGAATGGGAAGGAGGGAGGGGATACATGGCAGCTGCATGTAAACAACAACATTCACTTTGGACCCGCCAAACTTTAAAAAATTATAAATTCATTCATCAATCGTTTTTTGGGGGGGGGGCAATACTTTTATTCCGCACCTTTCTAAAAGCTCTGTGGATGTATTATTATTTTAAATGATTACTCTACATAAAATGTTATCTATAGCACATTTAAACTCTTGTTATTCCTTTCCAGCCATTCCGTGTGACTCACCATAGCCCAGGGTCCGTTGGTTATCTTGGCATTCTCCGTGAAGAGACGGACTATCAACTTTATAAATTCGTCGTCATAGTCGTAGCGCTTCCCGAACAGAACCTGACAGATGATGTTGGAGGCTGCGTTGTGGAACAACACATGAGGGTCCATGGTTTTACCTGGAGAAAAAACAGACGGCCTCAATACGATGACTAGACACAGCGACACGGAACACGACAACATGCAAGACGGTGAACTCCCCTCAGGAGCATGAGAAGGTCTCCTGTCTGTTTGATGAAGCTATGCTATCTGAGCTATGTTTGGCCCCCTCTCTGAGACTAAAAGGTATTGGCTGTGAATGTATGACAAAAGGTTATTTCATAACCTAGTTATATGAATACTGGCTGAGCGTCTCACTCTGCCATTGAGATAACCTCTTATCTCCACGCACCTAGCGTGCACGCGAAACAAACAAATGCACCCATGACGCCGGAAATGGTCACGCTCACCCTTCTCAGATCGGTTTCCATAAGCGGAAAAACATCCAAGGGACCTCTGGGCGCTAAGAGCGAGACGCTCAGCCAGTATTCATATAACTAGGTTATGAAATAACCTTTTGTTATACCTCATTACTGGCTATCGCGTCTCTGCCATATTGAGATAATGGGCAGAGCGGAGGCGTGGCCCGACAAGTGCACCCCCTGAGGGCCCGTAAGCCCCAGCCAGGGAGGAGGGGAGTCCCGTCCACCCGCTCGTCCTAACGAAGGGGGGAAGGCAGTCAACTCCACCCAAGTGCGAAAAAAGGGGGAACTAGGCACCCCTGAACGCACAGCACAGGCAGGACCACGTGTGACACAGCACCCCGCGGTCCACACCCACACAGCCCTGCTAGCTGTGGCGGGATGCAGGGGAGGTCCCAGACCTCAGAACCGCCTGGGAGACAGAACCCCCAGTCATGTCCATGAGGTAAAACCTAACGAAGGGACCCGGGAGGACCAGGAGGCTGCAGCACAGATGTCCTCCCCCGAGGCCCCCCCTAACAAGGCGGCAGAGGCCGCCACACCACAAGTGGAGTGCGCCCTGACACCCCTAGGGGGGGCCAGCCCAGCCAACGTGTAGCAAAGGGCAATGCCCTCGCACAACCAATGTGACAGGCGCTGCTTGGATAACGTCTTACCCGTGCGAGGGCCACCGTAACAAACAAACAGTTGATCGGAAGCCCTGAGATCCTGCGTCCGACTAAGGTAAACCCTCAGTTCACGGACAGGACACGACAGGTGAAGGCTCGCCTCCAACGCACTAGCGCGAGGAGGCGGATGAAACGCCTGAACCACAATATCCCTGGAGCGAAAAGAGCTCCGAATATTCTTTGGCACGAAGACTGGATTAGGCACTCAGGCCGCACCGAGAGAGCACACAGCTCACCCACGCGCTTAGCGGAGGTGATGGCCAAAAGGAACGCGGTCTTAAAGGACAGCCGATCCAATGGCGCCTGCTCAAGAGGCTCAAACAGGGCCCCCAACAACCGGCCCAGGACCAGTTGGAGGTCCCAACTCGGAGACAGAGAACGTTCCACAGGCTTGAGACGCCGAGCGCCAAGCAGGAAACGGTTCACGAGAGGGTGGCTGAACAATGTTCCGTCCCCACTCTCGACCATACGCCACTTCCCAGTGTAAGCCGCGGTAGTGGACGGAGCGCGCGCGTTCCGGATGGCATTAACCACAGAAGCGTCAAGACGCATCCCCACCAGATTCACTCTGTCAGCAGCCAAGCCTAGAGGCTGCCCCAGAAAAGGAGGCAGAACAGAGTTCCGCGTGCCTGAGAGAGGGCCCGCGATGACCATGGAACAGGCCACGGCGGGGCCACCAAGAGCTGAATCAGGGCCGGAAACCACACAGCTGAGCCCCGGCCCGGCGCGACCAGGATCAAAGTCCCGTGCTCCTGACATACCCGCCCCAACAACTGAGCTATCAGGTGTATGGGGGGGAATGCGTACAGAATCCCGGGCGGCCACGGAATCGGTCCCAGACCTGTCTGACTACGTCTGGACGTAGTCCCCACTCGTCAGGGTGAGGACCGCCCAGAGGATCTGCACCCACACTCTCCCTGCCGGAGATGTGGAGAGCCCTCAGGCTGCGCAGATTGAGAAACGCCCATAGCCAAAGCTCGACCGCCGCCCGGTGCAGACGGGGGGAGCGTACTCTTCCCTGTCTGTCGATATATGACGCTGATGTCGTGTTGTCCGTCCTGATCAAAACATGCTTGCCCACCACAAGGTGGCCGAGCCGTTTGAGGACCAGAAGGACTGCCTTCAATTCCAACACATTGAAATGTAGTGCAGACCGGGCAGCATGGCCAGCTGCCCCCTACTTCGTTGGCCCGACACGTCCCCCCCCCATCCCGTGAGGGAGGCGTCGGTGAAGACCGTGACGTGTGATAGCCTGCTGCCCATAAGACCCCGCTGGTGAGGGCCGAGGGCGAGGTCCCCCAGTACTGACATGGGAACCGTCAGCCGCTTCCACTTGTCTCTCACCGGGTCTATTTCCATACTGGAAAACCACCTCTGTATCCTCCTCATGAAGAGGAGGCCAAGAGGGACCACAGAGTGAGCAGATGCCATCATACCGAGCAGGCGCATCACAGACAGCGCCGTAACCGTCCTAGGACGGAACCTCTCGAGCGCGCCGAGAACACCCACTCGCCGCCGCTCTGAGAGGGATGCCCATATAGACCTTGAGCTTAGAAATAAGCCCAAGTACTCCACCCGTTGACTGGGAAGAGGAGTACTCTACTTCCAGTCTACAGCTAAACCCAGGCTGGTGAGGAATCCCACCACCTGCCTGGTATGAGACCTGGCGATCTTCCCTGACCGGCCGAGGACCAGAACATCGTCCAGGGTAGAATAAAATGTGTATCCCCCGACGACGCAGAGACCCCAGCGCGGTCTCCACGCACTTGGTGAAGATGCGAGGAGCCAGAGAGTAGCCGAACGGCAGCTTCTGGTACCCGTACGCCAGTGGAGGTTTCTCTATGACAACACGTGAAATACAAATTCACTCATAATTCATAATTATTATTAATTTACATATACCTATATATATATATATATATTATTTTTTTTATTTTTTATTATTATTATAATTTTTTTATTATAAATGTTTTCCTCTGTAAAAAGAAATGCCAGTGCATTTTTTTTTTTCAAAAATTGCCAAAATGTACAGCTCTGAGCAGGCCTGCACTGCAGTATTGCCTGCAGTAATTATTCGTGCAGAATATCTGCACATGTTGACCCATTGTTAAATAAATAATAAATAATAGCCAATCAAAATAGGCTATTAATGTCATCTAAGCACGGTCTGTGCAGTTAAACTCTTGCCATTGAATGGAGGATTTAATGATTGACAGCCCTTGACATCCAATACACGGAGGTTGAATGATTGGCAGCCTTGCAAATCCAATCAGAGTATGGCTCCTACGTCTGCAGCTCTGTAGCTACACAGCTGTTTCTCCCCTCGCGGGATTGATTGATTGAAAATTTTATTAACAGAGCATTGAGAGCAGCCACGTTCGAAACCTCTATATTAGTGTATCTAACATTTAGCACTTTAATAGCGGGACATTTACTGAGGACCAGCACAACACACATGTGGATATTATGATTTAACAAGTCTATCTGTCCAGGAGGATGACAACATTATTGCAGGTACTGTAAGCATAAGCAGGCAGCCTAGCAGTTTCTAGCTTGGATGCCATGCTAATAACTACTAACGTTATCAAGCTAGCTTGGATGTAATGTATCCCTTTGGCTGCTGGCTGCTAATGCAGCCTGCAGATAATATTTGCATGTGCACTGTGTTAGTGGTGAATGAATGAATGAATGTTGCCGCTAGCTTGTGGCTATATGACATTATGATCATATAGGCATATTTTTATGAGTGATGGAAATAATTTGCGATTTTAAAATCAACCGTTTTCAAGCATTAACATCACTAACATGTCACAAAAGCATGTCGAATGTAAAACGTTAGGTTGGCAATACGTTAGCAATAGGTTCAAAGTGTCATTATATCGTTTTAAGTTTTCGAGTTGCGATCGTCTATCCAAGCCGGAACCGGAAATGGACATTTGGAACCATGGGAATTGTAGTTTTGTAGAGGACATTCATAGCTGTCGGCCAGCGCTGTAATTTCTCCGATCTACACTTCCTGTCACATACTATGGTGGTTCAAAGTTCAGCATTCTGAATGAATCATATCAATAATTGTTATGATTCGCGATAATAAGCCACAAAAGGTAACTGTCATGTAAGGGATTGGCTCGTGTTGCTACACGGACAGGTATATATGTGGCACAGTACTTCCTGGTGTGGAAAGCTAGTAAACAGTCAACGTGAACACACGCTCTCCGTCTCGTTCCCTGCTGCGACACATCTTTATTTTTTTCGTCTCCTTATATTAAGTTATCCCACTTCTGACACCATGTTGTGTAAACCTTGTACTCTTTGGTTCACATATAATAACGAGAAATCGTGCTCACCTGTGCACTCTTCAACAACCGGCTCCACAGACAACAACACCTGAGGTACCTGAGCCGACTGTGGAACAAGGTAACTCAGACACACACACATGCCAGCCAGCAATGTGGCAGTGACATTAGAAATGACAGACATTCTGATAACACCAAAGTGCCCTATGTGACTTTCTCTGGCAGGGTGTCACATCTTCCAGTTAGATTGGATATGTGAAAGACTGTTTGGGATTATTTTTTTTTAAACAGTAAATGAAGTATTGTGGTGATCGGAGAATGTGAATTTCTGAAGAAGAAAAAAAGAGAAAAAAAAAAGATGGGAAGAGAAAGGGAAGATGATGTGATTTGTAAAGATGATGTGATTTGTAGGTGTTCATAAGTTCAGTAAGATTTATTGTTTGAAAATGTTATGCAAATTGGATGCCTATTGTGGTGTAAGATTTATTATTATTATTATTATTATTATTATTATTATTATTATTATTATTATTATTATTATTATTATTATTATTATTATTATTATTATTATTATTATTATTATTATTATTATTATTATTATTATTATTATTATTATTATTATTATTATTATTATTATTATTATTATTATTATTATTATTATTATTATTATTATTATTATTATTATTATTTGTTTAACACTTTGAGTGCCACGCCGGGTTTGCTTTTTACCCCCTGAATGCCACCATCGGCGCCAATGTTAACGTTAATATCGCCTAATCTATGTTTTAAATTATGGCTATGTATCTAATCTGCCCATCGCATTATCAAAGACTATTTTCCAGTCAGTGCTGTCAAGGCAGATTGGTTTTTTATCGCGTCGTTTCCGTTTCAGAGCATTTAGAAAAGCACCCGTTTTGAGATAAAAAACAGACCATTCTGGACCATTCTATGAAAATCGTCTTTTACTGGAATATTCCACAACGTTGATATTCGTCTGCCTTTTTATGAATAGTTTTCAAATAAACGCTAGATGATCAATATTATACGTGCACGCAAGCACATTCGGGCCGCGCACGGATAATCGCCGCGTTGATTTCCTCTTGGACTTTTACAGTGAAACCGAAAGAGCCCATTTCACAAAACAGCTTATAACTTCATCAAAATTAGTCTGATTATCCTAACACTGATAACATAGAGTCCTTACCTGACATCAGATGGTATCCAACTGGTATATTCCAATTCCTGATCACCATTCGAAAAAATCGATACGTGTATGGATCCAACGCGATACAGTAGAACTCCATGATCAGCGGGGCTCAGAGTCTCCAGAATGAACTGTGGTAACCCCGGCTGGATCAGTGGACTGGAAAATGTGGAGTACCGGATTTTTTTCCCCATCCATTTTCATTGAGTCCATTCCAAAATCCCTTATGTCATCTGAAAGACGATAGGGGGCGCTTTTTTCCACATATAATCTCCGGCGGTGCTCGTGTATACTCGGGTAGGCTCGCGTGATGCAATATGATTTCAGATCGCTAAAAAAAAAAAAAAAAAAATCTCGTGAGTGGCTTTCAACCACATAAAAATAAACCCGAGATATCTCGTGTGTGGCAGTTAAAGTGTTAAGGGACGGGGAGATGTTTCTTACTAAAAGGGGAAGATGTCATGTAAGGTATTGGCTCGTGTTGCTACACGGACAGGTATATATGTGGCACAGTACTTCCTGGTGTGGAAAGCTAGTAAACAGTCAACGTGAACACACGCTCTCCGTCTCGTTATTATATGTGAACCAAAGAGTACGAGGTTTACACAACAGTAACGTTTTTGACAAATATTGAAACGCAGTCAGTTTCTCCTCACGATTGTTAGCAATTAGATCTGAAATTAGTTTCAAAACGGTTACACTGTGGGGGAAATAAAAAAGTACAGTCGATTACAGTAGATATCAGTATCTGTTATTATGCACGCCTGGTGATACTAAATCCAAATTGAACTCTGGCATTTGAAAGATACTATATGTATATATATATATATAAATGTGCGAATTGGCTATAATAAGGTAATGTATAAGTATATATTCTATATTCTATAATAATATTTCAAATTGCATTGGTCCGGATGGGAGAATTCAGTACTGTATATACAGAACCTTCGGTTTGATCATCTTCCCTTTATTAATTTTCTTCGATTTTTTGTACACATGATCTCAAGAGGGTACTGAACGAGGTCAGTGGTCGTTTTTTAAGTTTGGTCATTATTATCATGGTGTTATTCACTGTCAAAGATGCAAAAAAAATCATAATTCATATTTTCCTTTGTTTCATCACAATTTAAGCAAGCCTAGTAATAGACACAATATTTCTGACACTGTGAATATATTCACTCAGGTCCATAGATGTACCTAGATACCAAGAATATGCAAATAGCCCTTGTAAAAGTGGAGCAATATTCCATTTACCTAGGTATACATTTTATGCGGATTTTCACCTGGGGTGGAACAGGCTTTAGTATGTATATTGATAATAATATTAATATTAATTAATTGATTGATTGGTGTTGGTATTAATATTAATATATAGTGTATATTAATATTATGTTTTCATCTGTGTCCACTGACCACTGACACACAGTGGGGGATGTTTTAAAAATATTATTTAATATATAATATAATATAATAATTTGTGCTTCACCTAAAAATTTGGTCACCAGCCTCCACTGCCGTACGCTAAGCCCTGAAAGGAAGCGTAGGTATGTCCTAGGAGGGAAGATCGGGATGTGAATACGCATCCTACAGGTCTATGGAGGTGAACCAGTCCCCCACCTGACAGCGCTTAACAGGTGGGTGACGGTCAACATTCTGAACCTTCCATGGGACAGGTCCAGTATGGGTCTGACACCCCCCCCCCCCCCGATTTCTCGGGCACCAGAGAATATCGGGAGGAAACGCAGTTCATCGCGTCCTCCCATGGGACCACGACGACGGCCTGCTTCGCCGCCAGAGAACGAATCTCCTCGGCCAGGGCTGTCACTGCCGCGGACTCTGATAATAGAGTCTGTACCAAACCCAAAAACGGAGGGCGGGGGTGTGTAAACTGTAACACAAGCGCCACGCTTGCGTTCTCTCCATCCACACCGACATACGGCTACCACTGCAGCCATACGTGGTAAAATTCCAAAGCGCCCCCACCGACAACCGCCGCTGGTCCGCTAGGAATCGTAGATAGGTGGCCCGGTCCCTCCCGCTGTGCGTTGTCAACCCTGGTCTCGCCAACCGCGCAAGCAGGGTGTCTCGTGGAGCCGGGATATCGCACCCTGACTCGACCACCGCGGGAGAAGTCCAGCCGAGGGAGGCACTAACGTAATACCCGGCCTGGCGAGGGCGGGGCTGGGGGGAACCCACGCCGCGACCTCCTGGGCCTAGAGTTCCCCCTCTGACAAATTTTTTTAGATAAAGGGAACCCTGCTTCCTCGACAGATACAACACCAGGCTCACCAAACACAGACGCAGGACGTGTGGTGTGGGAGCCGCTTGACAGCACAGAATTCTCATAGACAGACCCAGGCCTAGCTAGCAAGTGGGTGTCAGCCCCTGTCTCCATGAGAAGCTAAATGTGGGGCCGCTTGCTCTTCACTGGAAGAACGCAGCCCGCAGCCAAAGGGAACAAATCAGAGCCCTGTGTCCTGTAGTGTAGCGGGGGGGAGTAACCAGAGAGCATGCTAGACACAGCTAGATGGCAACGTTTTTTTAGGGCGTGCCCATCTAATATAGCCAATCCCTCGGGCCGCTGAGGCTGTCAGCCTTGTGATCACCTGTTTTCTTTGTGTCCAGGGTATCTCAGGTGGGGGAAACATGGCCGCTGGCCGGGGGCCTCGCAGCAGCCGCTGGCGAGGCCTTGCTCTCACCTCTGGCTGCGAGGTGTGGGGCAGCGTGGGGCCCAGGGCAAATACCGCCCACGCCTCCGTGGACAGACCAAGGTCCACCCACGGAGAGGGGAGCCCTGAGGAGGACCTCTCCCCTCCTCAAGGGAAGATTGCTCCAACCAAAGATGCCTGTGAACAACCGTTGAGAGCATCCTAGCCCTCCCTGCGGTTATAGCTTGCGGCTGGGTCAAAAGCTGAATAACCTCAAAACCTTGCGTGATGGTTTTGACGTCGGCTGGCCCTAAGGCCCCACCATCCTACACCATTTTTGACAGAAAAACAGCCAATTGAGCAATGTTGCCAGTCGCTGCTAAATTATGTACCGCGGCGGTATAGGCTTCATCAGCCCACCAGCCACCTGCCGGGCCGACTCGCCTCATGGCGTAGGCCGGGCGGGACACCGTTCCACCATGTCAGGGCAAAGGACTGATGCCACCTGCTTCACTAAGCACAGAACACCAGTGGTGGCTGCAGACCAAAGTCTACTACTAGTGAAGCACTGCCTCACTAGTAGTCATGCAACAACCTCCACTGCGGTGTGCACCCATAAAGGGATAAATGAATGAATGAACGAAAACTCTATTAACATATTGCAGAATGGGCTAGCCCAATACACACAATTGTTAAAGGGAATGCAGACCAGAGAAAATGTTAGTCCTGTCCACATCAGGGACCCCCATTTCCAATTCATAGATTCACAAAAAGCACACCTGCCCTGAGCCTCAGCCCATCCACCCATGTAAATGGTAAATAAGCCCCCGTTAAACCCCCAACATTAGACACCGATTGACCGTCAGCATGAATGGTTAAGAGGAGGGAAGACAGTAAAGACAGCCCTCGGCGGGGTACATGGGAACGGCGCCCCAACATTGTAGCACTAGCATTAGCTGCGCGCTAGGATACTTGGAAAACATCCAAAAGAGAGTCATGTTTTCCCAAATATCCCGCCCCCCGCGCCAATACATCACTTGGTTGTCTCACGGGACAACGAGCAGTATTACCCATGCTAGTATCAATGCCTGATAGCGCAGGCCCTACCTGTGCACGACTTAGCTCGACTGCTAACCGTCGTGCGACGTCCCTCGGTCCGCTGTCACGAGACGAGGAAAACCCAGGACAGGACCGCTGCGCTGTTAGGATGTGCCGAGAAGGTTCCGGGGGCTGGTGAACTTCTGGCGAATACCCAACATTGTGTAATTTCTCCCTATGTTTCATAACAACCAGTTCACGAAGTGCACTGCTACTTCCGCGTTTGGAAACGAAATGAGTGAGCGTGACCATTTCCGGCGTCATATAGGGAGACGCATGGGAGTGGCTTGGTCACATGCAAGTGGGTGCATTTGTTTGTTTCGCGTGCACGCTAGGTGCGTGGAGATAAGAGGTTATCTCAATGGCAGAGCGAGAAGCGATAGCCAGTAATGAGATATAACAAATACTTATGCTTTCAGTAACACTGCTGCATTAAAGGGATATTTCACTTTAGTATAACTTTAAATCAAGTTTCAGCAGTCTTACCTCTATGTAAAGTCAGCTACTGTACAAGTAAACTAGCAACCACTGCTGTGCCTGTCGCCTGCTGTCAACAGCACCATTCCTCCCAGGTGTCAGGCTCCTCATTGACTTCCATTAATGTCTGGGGTTTAGACTAAATATCATACTTCTACTTGATGACATCACAAGTCTTACTTCTCTGGTTCCTTGCTTTGGGAGAGAGTAGCACATGTTCACAAATATTGATTGAACTTTCCTAGGCCATGGAAATAAAAATATTTGAATGATGTTCCCCTAACTGGCGCCCCCAAAACTGCCAAACTTGAGGACTGCATACTCTTTTTGCAAACCAAAATACTATACTTTATACTTATAGCACATGCATGAGCCTGGTCTCTTTTGAAAGATAATGTGGTATATTTTAATCTGGTCATAAGGACTTATCAGGTAATTCTATTGAGCACATTGAGAGAACGGTCAGTTAAGGTCGGTTTCTTCCTTCCTGACTCTCCTCGAGACAAGTCGCATTCCTCCTCTGCTCCTCTCCCCCTCTTCAAACTGCTATCTGCGCTCTGTGTTTCGTGCCGTGTCGGACTCTACTCTACTCAGACTTACTCAAACTCAGACTCTACTCAAACCTACTCGATATGGATCTACTAAGCTGATCACTTTCTGCTGTGGATCGCATATTTTCGTTGAGGAAGCAGAATGAGGCTGATCCTCTATGCCCACTCGCGACATTCCAATCGGGCTTCACCATTGACTTCTGGGGCGCTTGGAGAAGTTCATGCATTTACCCCATCGAAATTGAGGACGCTGAGGACATCTGGATTTTTGCATTCATGCTGCTCGGATTTGGAGCGATTGCGGTCTGGGGCTGGATTTGCCATAAGAAGATTTTGGATGGCATTCAGATCTTGGCTCTAAAACTGGCCAAGATTGAGGCCTGCCACCTTGAACTGCATAAAACACTTGCTGTGTCCCACACAGAGGAACAACGATGGTCTGCAGTCATTTTGGATGGGGTGGTGAAAATTCACACTGCTCAAAACCGTATTTAATTCGGTGCATTTCTTTTTTACTCAGAAAGCATTTTCTCCTTTCCGAAGAGTTGACTCAAGGACATAAATCAGAGAAGAAGATAAGACCAGCTGTCGAGAGAGCAGTATAAGGCCCTCCCACCCTACCCCCCCCCCACCCTACCCCCCCCCCCCCTCCTGCAGGATTTTCACTGTGCGTCACAATGTTTGCAGAGCTATATCTATATTCTATATTATAGCTATGGAGACAATACTATGGCTCATTTGACAGTCACTATCTCTCATCCAACATGTAAAAAAGAGTTAATTTTTTCATGTATACATTCGCATGTAATCCCGTGGTGAATATTGTATAGTTTCAGAGTGATCCTGGCTAATTCCTGGAAGCTGCGTTATGGAGCGCTATGTGAATTTTGCTAAAGGCGTTCGCGTTGCTTGCCTGGACACGTTACTATTTCCAAATCAAAGGTATATAATAGGTATTATGTTTCATCATGAATGGGGAGGGGGGGGGTCATTTTTTTATGCTCTGATAGTCAGCAACGGCATACGTTTTGGAGTACGTGACATATGATCATTGCGATCGATGTGAAATCATTGTTGGATCAAAGTAGGATTGATGTCATATGAGTCCTTACCTTTACTAGGAGGTATCCCAAAAAGCAATTGCAATTTCCAGTATTGATGTCCATCGGGTCCCTGACATGAACTGGCACAACATATGCCTCAAGTGTGCTGAATGCGTTTCAAAGTGCTTGGATGAAGCGATTCACTTGGCTTGGTCTAAATTCTCTGCCCGGACCATATACAATGCAACACACAGTGTGAAATAAGGTTTCAAAGGGTAGGCGATACTGCCACCTAGCAGGATTCGGCCGGTATTGCACTCCCGGGGTCTCAGAAAGAGTTCCAATGGGAACACTGAGGTCCATGAGAGTGTATAGGATATTAAAATTGAATAAAAAAAAAAACAATGAAAACGATCGAAAACCTGACTATCCTCGGGTTTTGGCGCTTAACGGTTGGCGAGATAACCCGACTATAGTCGTGGTTGGCCTTGAATGAACAATTAAGAGGCTTTGATAGTATAAGTTAAAGTTAATGGTTAAGGTTAGTGTCAGCCATTTTGTGAAATAACAGGTGGAAACCACCAAGGAAACAGATGGCCGGAGCCATCTTGTGAAAAAAGCCACATGGCAATTCACCAGGCCCTTGGAGATTCAGGCCGAAGGAAGGGGACCCCTTATAATTTAGGACAGGGGTGGGCTTGGAAGAAAATGTAATGATATGTCAAATGTTTTAAGCCATTTAGAATTCTGAGTGGATAGCAGAATCCGGAAGTGATATGGATTACGCCAATCATTTTGGGTAAGGGAAGGAAAGGTGGAGTTTCACATAGGCTAGGGTATATAGGAGGAATGCAGATGCATTTTCTTCCACCTGAATCCACAGACTGACTGGTTCCACTGACCACGGCTCCTGCATGCTGAAGAAGAGTTACATCTAGGTGTGACTTTTTTACTGAGACAGAGGCCGAAGCCAGTTTGGGACTTCACATTTTCTGTGAATTTAATTGCATTTTTTTGTAATAAAACTTTGAAATTAAGAAGTAGTTTGAGACTCATTTTCGCATAAGGGTACTTCATATAACATCTTTGACCGTCATCTACCTGAAGAATTGTCACCACAATAACATTCTAAAGTTTCTGATACAATAAAGAAAATTCACTTTTAGTGCTAATAGAAATAGAGTAACATAGGTCTGAACTTGAGTTGTAGACAAACTTGTTACTGTAGTAGTTGCAATATGCAGAAGTAGTATTTCCAAAAATGTTATGGCTTTCATAAAGATCTGTTCAGAAATGAGTGTGTAGAGTGTGTGTGTAGTGTGAAGTGTGTAGTGTGTAGTGTGTAGTGTGTAGAGTGTAGTGTGTAGTGTGTAGTGTGTAGTGTGTAGAGTGTAGTGTGTAGTGTGTAGAGTGTAGTGTGTAGAGTGTAGTGTGTAGAGTGTAGTGTGTAGTGTGTAGTGTGTAGAGTGTAGTGTGTAGTGTGTAGTGTGTAGAGTGTAGTGTGTAGTGTGTAGTGTGTAGTGTGTAGTGTGTAGTGTGTAGTGTGTAGAGTGTAGTGTGTAGAGTGTAGTGTGTAGAGTGTAGTGTGTAGTGTGTAGAGTGTAGTGTGTAGAGTGTAGTGTGTAGTGTGTAGTGTGTAGTGTGTAGTGTGTAGAGTGTAGTGTGTAGAGTGTAGTGTGTAGTGTGTAGAGTGTAGTGTGTAGTGTGTAGAGTGTAGTGTGTAGTGTGTAGAGTGTAGTGTGTAGTGTGTAGAGTGTAGAGTGTAGTGTGTAGTGTGTAGTGTGTAGAGTGTAGTGTGTAGAGTGTAGTGTGTAGTGTGTAGAGTGTAGTGTGTAGTGTGTAGTGTGTAGAGTGTAGTGTGTAGTGTGTAGTGTGTAGAGTGTAGTGTGTAGAGTGTAGTGTGTAGTGTGTAGAGTGTAGTGTGTAGTGTGTAGTGTGTAGAGTGTAGTGTGTAGTGTGTAGAGTGTAGTGTGTAGAGTGTAGTGTGTAGTGTGTAGAGTGTAGTGTGTAGTGTGTAGAGTGTAGAGTGTAGTGTGTAGTGTGTATTGTGTAGTGTGTAGTATGTAGTGTGTAGAGTGTATTGTGTAGTGTGTAGTATGTAGTGTGTAGACTGTAGTGGAGTGTGTAGTGTGAGTATTTGTGTAGCTGACGTACCGATGCTCTCCTCCAGTGGCTTCATGATGTGTTCTGTCTCTCCCAGAATCCTCTGCTCCATGGACTCCTTCCCCAGACCGAAGTTCCTCAGCGTCATCAGAGCGAAGCGGCGGTGCTCTCTCCAGCCGGAGCCGTAGTCCACCAGGATGACTCCTGCAGAAACATGTAGGGTTCTGTCAGAGCCGTAGTCCACCAGAATGACTCCTGCAGAAACATGTAGGGTTCTGTCAGAGCCAAGTCCACCAGGATGACTCCTGCAGAAACATGTAGGGTTCTGTCAGAGCCAAGTCCACCAGGATGACTCCTGCAGAAACATGTAGGGTTCTGTCAGAGCCAAGTCCACAAGGATGACTCCTGCAGAAACATGTAGGGTTCTGTCAGAGCCAAGTCCACCAGGATGACTCCTGCAGAAACATGTAGGGTTCTGTCAGAGCCAAGTCCACAAGGATGACTCCTGCAGAAACATGTAGGGTTCTGTCAGAGCCAAGTCCACCAGGATGACTCCTGCAGAAACATGTAGGGTTCTGTCAGAGCCAAGTCCACCAGGATGACTCCTGCAGAAACATGTAGGGTTCTGTCAGAGCCAAGTCCACCAGGATGACTCCTGCAGAAACATGTAGGGTTCTGTCAGAGCCAAGTCCACCAGGACGTCTCCTGCAGAAACATGTAGGGTTCTGTCAGAACCAAGTCCACCAGGATGACTCCTGCAGAAACAAACATGTAGGGTTCTGTCAGAGCCAAGTCCACCAGACTGACTCCTGCAGAAACATGTAGGGTTCTGTCAGAGCCAAGTCCACCAGGATGACTCGTGCAGAAACATGTAGGGTTCTGTCAGAGCCAAGTCCACCAGGATGACTCCTGCAGAAACATGTAGGGTTCTGTCAGAGCCAAGTCCACCAGGATGACTCCTGTAGAAACATGTAGGGTTCTGTCAGAGCCAAGTCTACCAGGATGACTCCTGCAGAAACATGTAGGGTTCTGTCAGAGCCAAGTCCACCAGGATGACTCCTGTAGAACCATGTAGGGTTCTGTCAGAGCCAAGTCCACCAGGATGACTCCTGCAGAAACATGTAGGGTTCTGTCAGAGCCAAGTCCACCAGGACGACTCCTGCAGAAACAAACATGTAGGGTTCTGTCAGAGCCAAGTCCACCAGGATGACTCCTGTAGAAACATGTAGGGTTCTGTCAGAGCCAAGTCCACCAGGACGACTCCTGCAGAAACATGTAGGGTTCTGTCAGAGCCAAGTCCACCAGGATGACTCCTGCAGAAACATGTAGGGTTCTGTCAGAGCCAAGTCCACCAGGATGACTCCTGCAGAAACATGTAGGGTTCTGTCAGAGCCAAGTCCACCAGGATGACTCCTGCAGAAACATGTAGGGTTCTGTCAGAGCCAAGTCCACCAGGATGACTCCTGCAGAAACATGTAGGGTTCTGTCAGAGCCAAGTCCACCAGGACGACTCCTGCAGAAACAAACATGTAGGGTTCTGTCAGAGCCAAGTCCACCAGGATGACTCCTGTAGAAACATGTAGGGTTCTGTCAGAGCCAAGTCCACCAGGATGACTCCTGCAGAAACATGTAGGGTTCTGTCAGAGCCAAGTCCATCAGGATGACTCCTGCAGAAACAAACATGTAGGGTTCTGTCAGAGCCAAGTCCACCAGGACGACTCCTGCAGAAACATGTATGGTTCTGTCAGAGCCAAGTCCACCAGGATGACTCCTGCAGAAACATGTAGGGTTCTGTCAGAGCCAAGTCCACCAGGATGACTCCTGCAGAAACATGTAGGGTTCTGTCAGAGCCAAGTCCACCAGGATGACTCCTGCAGAAACATGTAGGGTTCTGTCAGAGCCAAGTCCACCAGGACGACTCCTGCAGAAACATGTAGGGTTCTGTCAGAGCCAAGTCCACCAGGATGACTCCTGCAGAAACATGTAGGGTTCTGTCAGAGCCAAGTCCACCAGGATGACTCCTGCAGAAACATGTAGGGTTCTGTCAGAGCCAAGTCCACCAGGATGACTCCTGCAGAAACATGTAGGGTTCTGTCAGAGCCAAGTCCACCAGGATGACTCCTGCAGAAACAAACATGTAGGGTTTGTTTGTAAGTGTAGCTGTACAATAAAAGAGTCGAGTCGCGCTGGTTGCCGTTAGCCTTCGGGTGCCTCAGTGAGGACATAACGTGCTCAAAGCCCCACTCCCTCGCAAACGCCCGGAACTCCCCACCGGCAAACTGGCCCCCACCATCAGAAATGGCCCTGTCTGGGACCCTGTGGCGAGCAAACTGTGCCTTGCATCGTCGGATCGTGGTGTCCGCTGACAGGTCAGGGAGCAAGTCGACCTCCCAGAAGTCCGAATAGTGGTCCACCACGAGAAGAAAGTTCTGTGCTGCATAGCTGTACAGGTCCATGCTTACCAGCTGCCAGGGCCGTGTGGGGAGCGGGTGTGACATCATAGTCTCTTTCTGTTGTTCGTGTGCATACTCATTGCACACGGAGCACTGCTGTACGTAATCTTTGACTTCCCCTTGCATACCGGGCCAGTACAGTGTATCACAAGCCTGTCTGTAGCACGCCTCGGCCCCCACATGGTTGTAGTGGATCCGTCTCAGCATTTCCGGACGCATAGCTTTCGGAATTATGATGCGCTGACTCCTGTAGAGCACGCCATCCTGTGC
The DNA here is from genome assembly GCF_963971535.1 of Notolepis coatsorum. NCBI lineage: Eukaryota > Metazoa > Chordata > Actinopteri > Aulopiformes > Paralepididae > Notolepis > Notolepis coatsorum. The sequence continues at coordinate 30,917,823 of NC_140170.1, forward strand.
ACTTATCTCGTCCCTGATGGCCCAATAGTCCCGGACGGCTAAAGGGGTCTCCTCTTTGTGGTCTGGCCATCCCTTCAGCACGACTGACTTGAGTGTTTGCAGACACACATCCTCCTCAGTGTGTGTTCGAATCTGTGCCAGACGTTGGCTGCTGACATTCAGATAGTCCGCCTGCCGAATGGCGGCCGTGTCCCACTGCTCCTGCCGCATGCTGCAGACCATTTCCCGTCTGTATCTGTTCTCTGTGGTGGGGTGGTGGCTCTGCTGAGTGTGTCACTTATGTACATTTCGGGGCCTGGCTTGTACACCACCGCCAGGGAGTAGTTCTGCAGTGTGAGGAGCATGCTCTGAAGGCGCTTTGGCGCACTGAGGAGAGGCTTAGTGAAGATGGACACCAACGGGCGGTGGTCGGTCTCTGCAGTCACATCACCCCGCCCATATAGGTAGTAGTGGAAGCGTTGACAGGCGAATACGATGCTTAGACACTCCTTTTCTATTTGTGCATAATTTTGCTCCGTTTGGGTCAATGCACGAGAGGCAAATGCGACAGGCTGACCCCCCTGAAGCAAGCAGCAGCCCAGACCCGTCTGACTGGAGTCGCTCTGTACGGTGACCGGCTTGTGGACGTCATAGTACCTTAGGACTGGCACCGCCGTGATCAGAGCCTTGATTTCCTTCATGGCAGCCTCATGTTTGGGCAGCCAGTGCCACATCACATCTTTGTCGAGCAGTCTCCTCAGAGGCTCACATACCGCTGACAAGCGTGGCATGAATCTCGACAGGTAGTTCACAAACCCAACACATCGCTGGACCCCTTTTGCGTCTGTGGGGTTTGGCATGTCCAGAACCGCCCTGACCTTGTCAGGGTCAACCTTGAGGCCCTCTGCGGACAGTATGTGGCCGTGGAAGCGGACCTCCTTCAGTCGAAACTGCAGCTTTTTCAGGCCCAGTCTCAGCTTTACCTCTCTGCATCTGTCCATCAGAGCGATGAGGTTCGTGTCATGGTCGTGGTTGGCCTCATCCTCTGTGTCCCCACAGCCCACTATGAGGATATCATCAGCTATGGGCTCAATCCCCGTCAAGCCAGCCAGCAGCTCATGCTGCTTTCTTTGGTACAGCTCTGGAGCCACTGACACACCGAAAGGGAGTTTTAGCCAACGTTTCCTACCCCACGGTGTCCAGAACGTTGTCATCAGGCTGCTCTCTTCGTCCAAACGGCACTGTAAAAATGCATCCCGTGCATCCACCAGCGTGAATATACGTGCCTTTGGCAGCTTATACAGCACGTCATCCAAAGTGGGCATCAGGTAATGGGACCGTTTCAGAGCTCGGTTAAGGGGCTTTGGGTCTATACACAGTCTCAATTTGTCTGGCCTTTTCACTATGACCAGATTGCTAATCCAGTCCGTGGGTCGAGTGACTGTGGTCAAGTGCCCATCTTCTTCATATTTATCCAGCTGTGCTTTAACAGCTGCCTTCAGGGCCACTGGAACGTTCCTGGGAGCACACTGCACCGGCGCCACCGTGCTGTCCAGCTCAAAGTGAATATCACCAAGCAGAGACTCAACAGGGCTGGTGAACACATCATGGTAGGTGCTGACGAGCCACTCTTTGGTCAGTGACACCTTCCTGCAGTGCTCCACTTTATTCAGCTCCTCAGGAATGGTGAAGCGTATCAGACCAAGCCTCTCACATGTCTCCCCCGAAAGCAAGGGCCTCTGGCCAGTATGTACAACTTCAAAGTCCAGTCTGTGCCTAATGACGCATTGTGTGCTGTACACCCCGAACGAGCTCATCCACTCACTGTTGTAAAGTTTCAGTTTGATGAAGCTCTTCTGAAGGGGTGTTCTAGGTGCCAGTCTTGACTTGTCCTTGATGCTCATCACATTGCATGTGGCTCCCGAGTCGAGCTGGCACCTCTGGAGGCCTTTTTGCAGTGGTAGGTTGACAAACCACTTTTTACCTTGAGTGTTCACAGCCCCCACGCTCTCTACTGTGTACACGTCTCTCTCCTCCCGGTCGCTATCCTCCCGTTCCCCTGGCCATGGGTCATCCACAGCATTTAACTGGCGAGCCTGCTGGCCTCTTTTCATGCAAACTTTTGCAAAATGGTTAGCCGTGCCACATGAACGGCATGATTTACCAAAGGCGGGGCACTGGTCACGCCCACGTTTGTGCCGTGTGCCACAGTACTTGCATTCACCAGTGTCTCTCATGTTCTGTGGCTGTGCCGATGTGTTGGCCTCGGATGGCCTGCTGGCAGGCCTCCGTCCATATCGCTGCCCTTGTGTGGCGTTAACGCTGTCCCCAGGCCCGGAGCTGCCGCTGCCCAGAGACATGGTCTTTAACCTACTGTCCATGACCTCAGCTGCTCGACAAATAATGATGGCCTGATCCAATTTAAGGTCCTTTTCTCTTAATAAGCACCGTCTAGCGCCCTCATCAGTTATCCCTAGGACAATACTGTCTCTTATGAGTTCATCTTTAATAGCTCCATATTCACAAGAGGCAGCCTTTTCTCTCAGTCTTGTAACAAAAGCACCAAACAGCTCTCCATCCTCCTGTTTCAAGTTGCCAAAAACGTACCTCTCGAATATTACGTTCTTAGCCGGTGTGAAGTATTGCTGCAGTGCTGTCAGAATAGCCCCCACATCTTTTTGTTGCTCCACGGTGAGTCCCAGGTTGTGTTTATAAATATGACGACAGTCATTCCCCATTAACCGTCTGAGCGCCGCCGCCTGTACTGGCTTTTCCTTCTCGCTGAGCCCGGTCGCAAGCAGATAGTCCTCGAACTCTGCTTGAAAGCTCACCCAGTTGCCGTGAATGTCTCCCGTCATTTTCATTGGCTCCGGAGGCGGAATGCTGGATGCCATTGTCGCCACAAACTCTCAACCAAACAACACATAAACGTCCGCTGTTATTGCAAACAGCTGTTTCGGGCCGTATATAAATCCTCTTTGGGTCCTCCTAGTTCCACTTCTGACACCATGTTTGTAAGTGTAGCTGTACAATAAAAGAGTCGAGTCGCGCTGGTTCTTAATGCCGTGTATTGCCAAGCAACAAGTAAACAAACCACACCTTCCCCATGAAGTGAGACACGTCATATATCATACAGGCACCGGCCCAGCACGCCCACAAGGCGGAGCTGTAGCCCAGCCTGTAACAGGGTTCTGTCAGAGCCAAGTCCACCAGGATGACTCCTGCAGAAACAAACATGTAGGGTTCTGTCAGAGCCAAGTCCACCAGGATGACTCCTGCAGAAACATGTAGGGTTCTGTCAGAGCCAAGTCCACCAGGACGACTCCTGCAGAAACATGTAGGGTTCTGTCAGAGCCAAGTCCACCAGGACGACTCCTGCAGAAACATGTAGGGTTCTGTCAGAGCCAAGTCCACCAGGATGACTCCTGCAGAAACATGTAGGGTTCTGTCAGAGCCAAGTCCACCAGGACGACTCCTGCAGAAACATGCAGGGTTCTGTCAGAGCCAAGTCCACCAGGATGACTCCTGCAGAAACAAACATGTAGGGTTCTGTCAGAGCCAAGTCCACCAGGATGACTCCTGCAGAAACATGTAGGGTTCTGTCAGAGCCAAGTCCACCAGGATGACTCCTGCAGAAACAAACATGTAGGGTTCTGTCAGAGCCAAGTCCACCAGGACGACTCCTGCAGAAACATGTAGGGTTCTGTCAGAGCCAAGTCCACCAGGATGACTCCTGCAGAAACATGTAGGGTTCTGTCAGAGCCAAGTCCACCAGGACGACTCCTGCAGAAACATGTAGGGTTCTGTCAGAGCCAAGTCCACCAGGACGACTCCTGCAGAAACATGTAGGGTTCTTGTCAGAGCCAAGTCCACCAGGATGACTCCTGCAGAAACAAACATGTAGGGTTCTGTCAGAGCCAAGTCCACCAGACTGACTCCTGCAGAAACAAACATGTAGGGTTCTGTCAGAGCCAAGTCCACCAGGATGACTCCTGCAGAAACATGTAGGGTTCTGTCAGAGCCAAGTCCACCAGGATGACTCCTGCAGAAACATGTAGGGTTCTGTCAGAGCCAAGTCCACCAGGATGACTCCTGCAGAAACTTGTAGGGTTCTGTCAGAGCCAAGTCCACCAGGATGACTCCTGCAGAAACATGTAGGGTTCTGTCAGAGCCAAGTCCACCAGGACGACTCCTGCAGAAACATGTAGGGTTCTGTCAGAGCCAAGTCCACCAGGACGACTCCTGCAGAAACATGTAGGGTTCTGTCAGAGCCAAGTCCACCAGGATGACTCCTGCAGAAACATGTAGGGTTCTGTCAGAGCCAAGTCCACCAGGACGACTCCTGCAGAAACATGCAGGGTTCTGTCAGAGCCAAGTCCACCAGGATGACTCCTGCAGAAACAAACATGTAGGGTTCTGTCAGAGCCAAGTCCACCAGGATGACTCCTGCAGAAACATGTAGGGTTCTGTCAGAGCCAAGTCCACCAGGATGACTCCTGCAGAAACAAACATGTAGGGTTCTGTCAGAGCCAAGTCCACCAGGACGACTCCTGCAGAAACATGTAGGGTTCTGTCAGAGCCAAGTCCACCAGGATGACTCCTGCAGAAACATGTAGGGTTCTGTCAGAGCCAAGTCCACCAGGACGACTCCTGCAGAAACATGTAGGGTTCTGTCAGAGCCAAGTCCACCAGGACGACTCCTGCAGAAACATGTAGGGTTCTTGTCAGAGCCAAGTCCACCAGGATGACTCCTGCAGAAACAAACATGTAGGGTTCTGTCAGAGCCAAGTCCACCAGACTGACTCCTGCAGAAACAAACATGTAGGGTTCTGTCAGAGCCAAGTCCACCAGGATGACTCCTGCAGAAACATGTAGGGTTCTGTCAGAGCCAAGTCCACCAGGATGACTCCTGCAGAAACATGTAGGGTTCTGTCAGAGCCAAGTCCACCAGGATGACTCCTGCAGAAACTTGTAGGGTTCTGTCAGAGCCAAGTCCACCAGGATGACTCCTGCAGAAACATGTAGGATTCTGTCAGAGCCAAGTCCACCAGGATGACTCCTGCAGAAACAAACATGTAGGGTTCTGTCAGAGCCAAGTCCACCAGGACGACTCCTGCAGAAACAAACATGTAGGGTTCTGTCAGAGCCATGTCCACCAGGATGACTCCTGCAGAAACAAACATGTAGGGTTCTGTCAGAGCCAAGTCCACCAGGATGACTCCTGCAGAAACATGTAGGGTTCTGTCAGAGCCAAGTCCACCAGGATGACTCCTGCAGAAACAAACATGTAGGGTTCTGTCAGAGCCAAGTCCACCAGGATGACTCCTGCAGAAACAAACATGTAGGGTTCTGTCAGAGCCAAGTCCACCAGGATGACTCCTGCAGAAACAAACATGTAGGGTTCTGTCAGAGCCAAGTCCACCAGGATGACTCCTGCAGAAACATGTAGGGTTCTGTCAGAGCCAAGTCCACCAGGATGACTCCTGCAGAAACATGTAGGGTTCTGTCAGAGCCAAGTCCACCAGGATGACTCCTGCAGAAACATGTAGGGTTCTGTCAGAGCCAAGTCCACCAGGATGACTCCTGCAGAAACATGTAGGGTTCTGTCAGAGCCAAGTCAAAACTGTCACGTCCAGTTATATCCATGCATTTTTCGATCAATAATGAAAGTGGTCACTGGCACTATCTTAAAGTGTCTTCCTACGCTTACTGTGTAGCCTAACAGTCCACTACTTGAAAGAGGGGTGTAAAAAGTACCCAGAAATTATACTTAAGTGAAAGAATGGGTACCGTCTCAAAATCTGACTCAAGTAAAAGTCAAAGTATCTGGCTAAAAACTCAGTTGAGTAAAAATAAAAAAAAGTCCTACTTTTAAATGTACTTAAGTACTAAAAAGTAAAAATAATTTTTTTTTAAAGGGATAGACCAAGGGATAGACCAAACTCAAACTCATTCCATCGTGGGCCAAGTTTTAATTTTAACTACACATTGCACCAGGTGAGTTAGTTGAAGAGGTGAGCCAATTAGTGAAATCATCAGCTGGTGTGTCGGCAAGGCTGGAATGAAACCAAGCAGACACTCGGCCCACAATGGAATGTGTTCTGCGATAGACAATGCTGAAATTAAAGAACAGAGGACACTTTTTTTGCATTAAAATATATAACAAATAGGCAGTTGCACTACATACAATCATAAAATCCTGACAAAGACATTGCATTGTAGTCATTGTGGACAGCAAGGACAAACATGCAGTCATAGCAGTCAATACAAAAGCGACAGTATCAACAAGATTAAGACGTATAGGAAATAGTTGGATCAGTGATTACAGATGTGTTCTAGCATCAGCTGTTGTTTGTAGGCCTGTTTGAAGAGTGAGATGGAGGTTATTGCTCTGATGTGGAATGGGATCTCGTTCCAAATTTTGGTGTTTGTGTGGAAAATTGTTCTTAGTCCATAATTATTTTGTAAGCCGGTAGTGGAAAGAGTGCATGTGAGATTGATCTGGTGATGCGTTCTTGACTTGTATTGTGTCTTGGGAGTAATGCTGTGAGTGTTGGGGAAGAGTTATTTCTGAGCATAAAATAGAACTTAGTGGCTAGACTTTTTGTGTAGTTCTGAAAGGTTGTAGCAGGGGAGTGTGAGAGTGCAGTACAGTGGTGAGTCCAGGGTGGAAATGTACCATGCATTTTATAAGCTCTATTGTAGTCTTGCTGTGGGTTTTGTAATTTCCTTTGTTGTGAGGGACCAGATTCGGAGACAGTAAGATATTGTTGAAAGAAAATTGCATGTAGATATATATTTGAAACAGTGAGGGTGAGAAATAGTCTGATCTTGCTGTAAACAAATAGTTTTTGATTTGTCTTCTTGACTAAGCTATTGATGTTTGTCAGTGAGGTAAGTGTCAAGAGTTACTCCAAGGTATGTGTAGGTTTCTGTTATGGTTAATGTGTGATTTGCAAAGTGTATGGGGTCAGACATAGATATATTTTCTTCTAGGGGATCGGAAATACATACATTCAGTTTTCTTAATGTTAACAGTTACAGTAGATGATTGGATTGCAGCCAGTCGTGGAGAAGGTGAAGATCAGAAGATAGTTTTGCGTTTATAATATCAGGGTTTGGATCAGAAAAAAACAGTGTCTTCAGCATTATAATAAACAGTTTGCATGATTACATATAATAAACAGTTTGCATGATTACATACAATAAACAGTTTGCATGATTACATACAATAAACAGTTTGCATGATTACATATAATAAACAGTTTGAATGATTACATATAATAAACAGTTTGCATGATTACATATAATAAACAGTTTGCATGATTACATATAATAAACAGTTTGCATGATTACATATAATAAACAGTTTGCATGATTACATATAATAAACAGTTTGCATGATTACATATAATAAACAGTTTGAATGATTACATATAATAAACAGTTTGAATGATTACATATAATAAACAGTTTGCATGATTAGATATAATAAACAGTTTGCATGATTACATATAATAAACAGTTTGCATGATTACATATAATAAACAGTTTGCATGATTACATATAATAAACAGTTTGCATGATTACATATAATAAACAGTTTGCATGATTACATACAATAAACAGTTTGCATGATTACATATAATAAACAGTTTGCATGATTACATACCATCTGAAGATCATTGATATATAAAATAAAAAGTAATGGACCAAAGATGCTACCTTGGGGGACTCCCATATCACAGGATATAGGGGGTGATGTCACTTGGGACCCATTGGACAGGTGAGGAAATCACAGAGGAAGAAAGTTGAAAAGATCTAAGTTTATTTAAGAGAATCTGGTGATTCACTGAGTCAAAGGCTTTACGTAAATCAATAAAAATGGCTCCTGTGATATGATCTTTGTTAAGTGCGGTACGAATTTGTTCAGTGAATAATAATAATGCAGACATAGTTGAACGGGTAGAACGGAAACCAAATTGAGAGTCATTGAGTAGGTTATTGCTTTCTAGGTGGGAGTTTAGTTGGTTGCAAATGGCCTTTTCTAATATTTTTTATATGATTGGGAGTATGGATATTGGTCTGTAGTTAGACACAAGAGTGGGATCCTCTGATTTATGAATGGGGATGATTTTGGCAGTTTTCCACACAGAGGAAAAAACAGAGAGCCTGATGCAGAGATTGATCAGGTGAAGAAAGAGAGGCATACAACTGTCAGCATGAGTCTTATAGAAAGACAGGTTTAAGCCATGAATATCATAGGCTTGAGAATTATTCAGGGACTTTAGGATATTGGACAGCTGACTCAGAGTAATCTCAGAGAAAGAGAACTGGTGCGATATAGAGGAGACGTCAGGGGGGAGATATGTGGGAGTAACACAATTAGATGCTAGTTCCTTTACAGATAGAATAAAATAATCATTATTATATTAATATACATAATCGTTCTGATAGTTGTAATAGTTATAATAATAATAATAATAATAATAATTATTATTATTATTATTATTATTATTATTATTATTATTATTATTATTATTATTATTATTATTATTATTATTATTATTATTATTATTATTATTATTATTATTATTATTATTATTATTATTATTATTATTATTATTATTATTATTATTATTATTATTATTATTATTATTATTATTATTATTATTATTATTATTATTATTATTATTAGTAGTATACTAATAGTGTTTAGTACACTAGCCAACTAGTGACACTGGTTAATTGTGACATCCTGTTCTCTCTGTCAATTGTGGGATGTAAAAGGTTTAAGCATATGTTTATGGTATATATCTGTTTTAAATCTATATGTGAGGTGTATTCATATTAGAGCTGGGCCGTTAACGGCGTTAACGTGCTGCGTTATCGCGAGACTAGTGTCGCGCGATAATATAATTAACGCCGTTAACATTTTTTTCAGCGTTGGGTCTCGTCTGGGACATTCGCGGATGTATACCATACCAACCTGGTCGAACTACTCTGTGTGTGTGTGTGTGTGTGTGTGTGGGGGGAGGGGGAGGGGCGTGAAGTTCGTGAACACGTGAGCGGGGCATGCGTGAAGCTCATTACCATCAGCTGAGCTGCATGACAATGGCGGACGCTGTGAGCAGAAGAGATATCTATGGTAACATTAAGCACAGTTTGCTTCAGGGGTATTTTATTTTCAAAAAGCTTCCAGATGGAAACCTCGACAAGACGAAGGTGATTTGCACTTTGTGCAAAGCGCAAATGACCTACTGTAGGAGTTCCTCGAGTCTTAAATACCACCTGAGCAAGAAGCATCAAATTGATGTTATGAAGGAAGGTGCCGCCGCGGCCGGACCAAGCACAGCTGCACCGGGGAAAAGTGCTCGTCAAACTACACTGTTTGAGTGCAACCAAGGCAAGCCCGTCAGCACAGCTTTATCAGCCAAGCTGACTAACCTCCTAGCCCAGTGGATTGCCATCAATTGCCGGCCTATCAGCGTGGTTGAAGATGATGGACTCGAGCTTCTTCTCCGGGCGGCGACAGGCGACCCGTGTTACAAGCTACCTGCGAGGCGAACTATCATGAGGAGAATTCATGACCAACACGCCACAGAGAAAGTTGTGAAGGAAAAGAAGTTGGCCGCGGCGTCGTGTGTAGCACTGACTGGGGACCATTGGACATCGGTCAGCAACGATAATTACCTAGGCGTTACTGCACACTTCATCGATGCCAGCTGGGAACTTCACTCGTTCGCCTTGGGTACGTTTGTTATTTCATTTATTTAATTGACCACGGTTAAGTTGGTTTCAGGGGGGACCCTGATGTAAACAAGACAAACGTCTTTCTCTGGTCTGCATCCCCTTAACAATTGTGTGTATTGAGCTGTACTGTATTGTACCCATTCTGCAATCTGTTAATAACATTTTCATTAATTCATTCATTCATTCATTCATTCATTCATTCATTCATTCAGGCTGGATACCCAGCCATCCAACCATATAACCATCCAACTGGCTGAATATTCATTCCAACCTGAAACCAACCCACCGTGGCATGTAGTATTAAATAAAATTAATAAACTTAAACAGATGTGTCCTTCAGTTATTGGTGTAAAGGTTTGGAATTCTCTCCATAGCGAGCTTAAGGGATGTAATATACATTTTAAAAATTGTCAGTATGAAAGTCAAATGTGATCTGAATAGTGAGATATTTTATTTTATTTTTATTCTTTATTATTATTATCATTTAATTTGTTCTTGTTTAAACTGTGGATTGTTTTTCTTGTATATGGTATACATTTTTTACTAGCAAACTTATTCTGATCTACTTTGTCTGTACTAGGTGTGATTAAAACAGAGGAGCGCCACTTTGCAGAGGCGTGTGCCAGGCAGTTTCTGGACGTCGCTAATCAGTGGGAGATAGCCGACAAAATCACCACCATTGGGACAGACAGCGCTCCCAACATGATAGCAGCAGGGAGGATACTGCCATTCGAGCACATGCCCTGCATTGCGCACCTCATACAGAGGGCCATTGTAATGTCCCTTCGGGATAGTGGTTTTGATGGTGTCCTGGCCAAGTGTCGAAAAGTGGTCGGACATTTCAAACACAGTCCGGCCAACACAGATGAGCTGAATGTCCAGCAAGCATCCTGTGAACAAGAGCCAGAGTCACTCGTGCAAGATGTTCCAACACGTTGGAATTCCACCCTTGCAATGATCAATCGTTTGAGGCGCAACAGAGTCCCAGTGCACGCAACGCTGGCCCAGCATAAGCACAAGCTGGTCCTCCCAACAGATGCTGAATACGAGAAGCTGGCAAAGCTGGAGAAACTGCTGGAGCCATGCAGGTACTGTATGGTCTACAAAGATAGCGTGTTCTTAAATTGGCATACAACTTCTTTTAAAAGTCACTTTGTATTTAATTAAGAAATGCATGCCCTTAAATACTATAAATGATTCAGAATCAGAACTTATAAAAGTGTAATCTTAGTTAAAGTGTGTGTGTGTGTGTGTGTGTGTGTGTGTGTGTTTCAGAACTTTAAAAAAAGAGTGTAATCTGAGTTAAATTAATTGGCCATATTTTGTGTGTGTAGGTACATCACTGAGCTCCTTGGTGGGGACAAGTATGTATCCTGCTCTGTGGTTCTACCTGCCCTGCGCCACCTTGAGCACGCAATGAAGATCTCGGATGAGGATCCTGCCTACATTGTGCGATTCAAGAATGCCTTCACCCAGGACCTCAACCAGCGGAGGAAGAAAAGTAACCTGGAATGGCTGAAGGTATGTGAGACTGACTAGAAAATAACTGTATTGTCTGACCATTATAGACTGTTAAGCCAGTAGATTGATCAATGGATAGATGAATGAGTCATGAAGAAATATGGTGGTTGGATTTGCAAAGTTACTTTAATTTAAATTTTTTTCATCATCAATTAATTATTATTTATTTTTGTTCATCAAAGGTAGCTACTGCTGTGGATCCACGCTTTAAGGACCTCAAATGCCTGCCCAAAGCAGAGAGGGGGCCAGTGTGGGCAACACTGAGTGGGTTGGTGAAGGCAGAAGAACCTGCTCTGCAGCCCCCGAGGGAGGAGAACCCTGAGCCACCTAAAAAGAAAACACTAGTGATGGGATCAGACTCGGAGTCTGATGACGACTCACCAGTGCCCAATCTTGTGGAGAGGTACAAGGTAGAGCCAAGTGCCAGCTTGGATCAGTGTCCACTGAAGTGGTGGTCAGACCACACTGCCGCCTACGGTAAGCTGGCCCACATTGCCCTGAAGTACTTGGGGAGCCCTGCCTCAACTGTCCCATGCGAGAGACTGTTCTCTTTATCGGGCCATATTGTGCAGAAGAGGAGAGCTAGTTTGTCACCAGACAATGTCAACAAGCTGGTCTGCCTTAGTGACTGGTGGAAGAAGGAGAAATAGAGACTGATTGAGTCAAGCCATTTGTTTTGTTTTTGTTTAACCTTTATTTACCCAGGATAGGTTCGCTGAGCACAGATGCTCTTTTTCAGCTACGCCCTGCTTCAGTCACACAGTTCCAATCACACCTGGGAGCTGCCCAGTACAACCACAGTCTGACACTGAGTAACTCCACTGGAGCAGTTGGGGGTTAAGTGCCTTGCTCAACATTTTGTCATTTAGCTGACGCTTTTGTCCAAAGTTCTGTACGAAGGACCAGCAGCAGTACTTTCATGCACTTTTAATTCCCAAGATAAATATATGGCATTGCTTTTGTTGTTCATTTAATTGAGGGATTTGTTTAAGCTGTCTTTATGTCCGCTGATGCATAACAAAGTGCTCTTCAGTGCTGACTAGTAGTTTATAAACAACACACTGCTATTCAATGCAGACTATTAGTTGATAAACAACACAATGCTATTCAATGCAGACTATTAGTTGATAAACAACACAGTGCTATTCAGTTAGCTCTTGAAACGGGCCTCCAGATGCTTAAGGCCACCCCTGGTTGGCATGTTCCTTTAACACACATTCTGTCAGATTATATTAACTGATTTCCAGTTTGGTAGTTTGTCACATCACTGGACCTGTCTGTATAGGCCCCTACATGCTCTACTCCACTGTAGTCTACAGACTGATATGTGCTCTCTACTCCACTGTAGTCTACAGACTGATTTAGCCTGCAGACCTGTCTATAATGTGCTCTCTACTCCACTGTAGTCACAACTGAGTAACAATGTTCATCAAAGAGTGCTGAAACTCTCTCTCTCTTTGAAAGTTTGAAATGCGGTACTGTTCTGTACTGATAATATTATTTATTTGTGTGAATAAAACAACACTGAGTAACTCCACTGGAGCAGTTGGGGGTTAAGTGCCTTGCTCAACATTTTGTCATTTAGCTGACGCTTTTGTCCAAAGCGACTTACAAGTTCTGTACGACAGGTCAGCAGGAAGGACCAGCAGCAGTACTTTCATGCACTTTTAATTCCCAAGATAAATATATGGCATTGCTTTTGTTGTTCATTTAATTGAGGGATTTGTTTAAGCTGTCTTTATGTCCGCTGATGCATAACAAAGTGCTCTTCAGTGCTGACTAGTAGTTTATAAACAACACACTGCTATTCAATGCAGACTATTAGTTGATAAACAACACAGTGCTATTCAGTTAGCTCTTGAAACGGGCCTCCAGATGCTTAAGGCCACCCCTGATTGGCATGTTCCTTTAACACACATTCTGTCAGATTATATTAACTGATTTCCAGTTTGGTAGTTTGTCACATCACTGGACCTGTCTGTATAGGCCCCTACATGCTCTACTCCACTGTAGTCTACAGACTGATATGTGCTCTCTACTCCACTGTAGTCTACAGACTGATTTAGCCTGCAGACCTGTCTATAATGTGCTCTCTACTCCACTGTAGTCACAACTGAGTAACAATGTTCATCAAAGAGTGCTGAAACTCTCTCTCTCTTTGAAAGTTTGAAATGCGGTACTGTTCTGTACTGATATTATTTATTTGTGTGAATAAAACAACACTGAGTAACTCCACTGGAGCAGTTGGGGGTTAAGTGCCTTGCTCAAGAGCACTTCAGCTGCATATTTTTTTTTCATTCAGTTACCCTCAAGTTGAACCGTTCAGTCTGCTGCTGTTCCCTTCTGTCACCACTTGGTGTCTCTGTTGCTGCTGTCTGAGAGATGAAGGAAGAACTGCAGAAACTCAGAGGCTCCCTCTCCCTCTCTCTCTCTCCTCTCTCTCTCTCTCTCTCTCTCTCTCTCTCTTTGAAAGTTTGAAATGCGGTACTGATATTATTTATTTGTGTGAATAAAACGATTTATTAAACACAAGTACATCTTATTGAACATTATTTTGATATTTCATTACCAATTATCATAGCAAAACAGCTTTTTCAAACAGTCTGTAATGCATTTTGGAAACGGGAGATGGGCTCATGGTGTAATGGGCCACCTGGCCTGAGAAACGTAAGGAGGAAAGTAAAAGTAAGGACTTACTTCTGGTCATTATTTGGGTAGAACACACATATTTTGAATGCCTTAGGCAGACTTTTTTTTTTTTTTTTTAGCCATTTTAATCTAGATTAATCTAGATTAATTCCAGGATTGCATATAGATTAATCTAGATTAAAAAAATTAATCTATGCCCAGCTCTAATTCATATATATATATATATGTGTATATGTATATATATATATATGCATATACGCTTTGCACGAGAACCTAGGTCTGGGCTGGTCTGCACAAGTCAGAATGAAAAGAGCAAGGGGCCTCTGTGGTGTACAGGAATGTGCAAGAATGTGACCTTGGGAGACAGCTCCGAGCAAGACGAGCACAGAGATGAGATGAGAGCAGAGGAGAGGATCACTGTCTTACAGTTATGAGGCAAAGAACTTAGTTAGTTTACTAAGTAAACTAACTTAGTTTACCTTAAACTACAAAATACATATATGATGTGTGATCAATCAGTGTTATTATATATTATGTTAGGCTATTCATGCTAGAAGGATGTATTGTGTATCACACAGGGCAATTGGCTTTCATACTGATGGGCCCCTTAGGAATGTGTAGAGAGGGCCGGGATCCGGAATCCTGGGTGCTTTCCCGGCACAGAGAGACAAGCCATATCGTACTCTGTTCCAGCAAAAACATTACAATTACTTTTCAAGTTACAACCCTGTGGAGTAGACGGGAGCCAATGGCAACTAGGAGGGGAGGAGATTTAGTCCTTATGTGTTATACGTTGATTGGCTAGTGAAATGACATCACTGTATTTAAACCAATAGCAAAGAGATATTGAGGGCTTTATAAAGACCAACTCGCAGGCTCCCAGCAGAGTTTTTACAGGATTTTGAGATGTTGAGATTTTCAGATTTTCAAACAGATTTTGCTTGCAGACACCAGGCGTGTCAGCATATGCTATCTTAGAGATGAGATGTTTTGTTTTTATAATCTTTTAAACTGTATTGGACATTTCCAATACAGACTATTTTGTAACTTCATTAAATAAAAATGACTTTTTATAATATCCATTGAGTTCTTGGACTGATTCCTGCCAGCAATGCCAGCAATACCAGCCGCGCCCTGCAATTCTTTGAGGTGACTATGTACTGGCAGCATGTACTACAGATTGAATCAATTGCTGGTTAATGCTTTTTTATATATTATATATATATATGCTATTGACGGTAGTAATGCTTGGTTTCACTGTTTGTTGTTTGTGGGTTCCGGTATCTCGGTGTTCGATAGGCTCTGTCAGGTCTGTGGGAAATCGATTGTCTAATCACTGCAGGATTGGATGGTCAGGTGCCACCAACGGACGGGCCTGTCGGATTGACAGGAGGTATTGGGGCGTGCAAATAATGATTACGTGTTAGTACGCTAATATGGGTAGCATTTTAAAGGCATTTCGTAAATTGATGATAATAATAATGGTAATGATAATAATAATATTATAGTATTACAGGCCTTCCCTCACAAATGAGGATATTGGCGGTGATGGTGAAGTAATACAATCAGGCTTTCACATGAGCAGTATTACAAGCCCTTTCGTAAAATGATAATAATGATGATGTTATTATAGGCAAAAAGAGTTCTCCCAGACATACATTCGGTTTATTACAAACGAAGGAGAGGTTAACAACTCTTCTATGCTTACATTTCATATCAACTGGATATAACTAAACCAGTGACTATGAAGTAAGCTTGACAGAAATAGTAATTGACTCGAGAACTTGGCGAGTTTAGCACCTCGCTGGGGGATATCGAGCGGCCACAGGCTTCTATCTCGAGTAGGTGATTGAGATAGATAGAGACACCTGTAGCTCTTAACATATATCATTATAGCCTATTAATAATAATGATAATAATAATGATTCAATAAACCAGTAGTAGATGATTGTAATGTTCTTGGGGGCACATCGTTTTTTTTTTTTTTATTATTATCTTTCTTCCCCTCCTTTTTCCCGATTTTTTTCCCATCCCACCCTTCCTGGTTGTTGCGTACTTTCCCCTACTGTTGGTCCGGGAGACCGGAGACTGTCACATGCTTTCCTCCGACGCATGTGCAGCCTGGGGCAGGCCAACCTGGCCGCGCAGGTTCTCACCGGGGAGAGTGTAGCGTGTGGGAGGCCACACTTTTTCTCCTCAGTTCCAACCCTCGCTGAGCAGGCGCCCCGACCGAACTGTAGGGGTCGCTGTCCACAACGCCCAGGACCCACCCTTCAGCTTTCCCACCCCCTGATACAGCCAATTGTATCAGTGTGAGAGGCCAGCCAAGCTGATAGCAACGCCGGGAGCTGGATTCGAACAGGCGAATCCTAGTGTCTCACAGTGTTGGTGACGAACGTAATCTCTGTGCGCCACCTGCCCCCCGGGGGCACATAGTTGACAAGAGAACAGGCAATATAGCTCGGTCTGAAATCAGACATACAATTGAACCTTAGAACTCCCAAAACTGAAGCAAATTAAAAAACACAAATGATATCTTGCTGTTTGTAGTCTTGTTTTACTTCGATAACATGTGGATGTGTTGGTGTTAACGTTGTGTATTGTGCTGTTCTATCTGGTCTCTTCTGTTGTGTTGTATTATTATTCAACTATGGTAGTTTATAGAAGGTTTCATTGGAAGTGTTGCTAGGTGAACAGTTTGTGTTGCTAGGGGAACAGTTTGTGTTGCTAGGGGAACAGCTTGTGTTGCTAGGGGAACAGCTTGTGTTGCTAGGGGAACAGCTTGTGTTGCTAGGTGAACAGTTTGTGTTGCTAGGTGAACAGCTTGTGTTGCTAGGGGAACAGCTTGTGTTGCTAGGGGAACAGCTTGTGTTGCTAGGGGAACAGTTTGTGTTGCTAGGTGAACAGTTTGTGTTGCTAGGGGAACAGCTTGTGTTGCTAGGGGAACAGCTTGTGTTGCTAGGGGAACAGCTTGTGTTGCTAGGTGAACAGCTTGTGTTGCTAGGGGAACAGCTTGTGTTGCTAGGTGAACAGCTTGTGTTGCTAGGTGAACAGCTTGTGTTGCTAGGGGAACAGCTTGTGTTGCTAGGGGAACAGCTTGTGTTGCTAGGGGAACAGCTTGTGTTGCTAGGGGAACAGCTTGTGTTGCTAGGGGAACCGCTTGTGTTGCTAGGGGAACAGCTTGTGTTGCTAGGGGAACAGCTTGTGTTGCTAGGGGAACCGCTTGTGTTGCTAGGGGAACAGCTTGTGTTGCTAGGGGAACCGCTATTGATATCAGCAAACACTGCAACAGGAAGTAAACTTGAGTCCATTATGAATGTTTATGTTATTGTCAAGTTGAAAACGATCAAAATATGTTTGTGAGAGAGTTTCCCAGAATTCCAGGTCAGAATTCATCCAGTGAATGATTATGCACTGAAAACAAATAACACTAGCCTGGCTGTGTGGTGATTAAATAATCTAATCTAATCTAATTCCTAGAAAGTTACCTAGTTTCCTCTGTGAGAATGGGTTCAGAATCTGGCCTATTGCGTAACACTAGCTGTCATGTGTTCTACTAGGCCAGAGGTGGGAGGCTGAACTACCAGCCAATCACAAGGGGCCTCTGACTATTACAATTACAATTACAATTACATTTACATTACATTACATTACATTTACATTTACATTTACATTACATTTACATTTAGTCATTTAGCTGAAGCGACTTACAAGTTCTGTACAACAAGTCAGCAGGAAGGGTACAACTCTGGGGTCATTTGTTCATCAAACAGTGTTGAACTTGAGTGCTACAGTCTTGAGTGCATAGTAGTAGAGAATGTTAGCTAGTAGGTAGTGATGATGGTAGATAGTAGGTAGTGATGGTAGATAGTAGGTAGTGATGATGGTAGATAGTAGGTAGTGGTGGTAGATAGTAGGTAGTGATGGTAGATAGTAGGTAGTGATGGTAGATAGTAGGTAGTGATGGTAGATAGTAGGTAGTGATGGTAGATAGTAGGTAGTGATGGTAGATAGTAGGTAGTGATGGTATATAGTAGGTAGTGATGGTAGATAGTAGGTAGTGATGGTAGATAGTAGGTAGTGATGGTGATAGTAGGTAGTGATGGTAGATAGTAGGTAGTGATGGTAGATAGTAGGTAGTGATGGTAGATAGTAGGTAGTGATGGTAGATAGTAGGTAGTGATGGTAGATAGTAGGTAGTGATGGTAGATAGTAGGTAGTGATGGTAGATAGTAGGTAGTGATGGTAGATAGTAGGTAGTGATGGTAGATAGTAGGTAGTGATGGTAGATAGTAGGTAGTGGTGGTAGATAGTAGGTAGTGATGGTAGATAGTAGGTAGTGATGGTAGATAGTAGGTAGTGATGGTAGATAGTAGGTAGTGATGGTAGATAGTAGGTAGCTCCAGCTCAACATCAGCAAGACAAAGGAGCTGGTGGTGGACTATCGGAGAGGCAGGAAGGGTCCCCCTTCTCCCATAATCCTTGGAGGGGAGGAGCTAGAGATGGTTGAGTCCTACAAGTTCCTTGGAGTTCACCTGAACAAAAAAAATTGACTGGTCGGACAACACTGAGGCCCTCTACAGGGCAGAGTAGGCTGTTCTTCCTGAGGAGACTCAGGTCGTTCGACATGTGCAACCGACTGCTGCTATCTTTCTACCAGTCGGTTGTAGCCAGCGTCCTCTTTTTTGCTGTGGTGTGCTGGGGGGTCAACATCAACTCAAGGGCCTCCAGCAAGCTGAACAAGATGGTGAAGAAGGCTAGCTCAGTAGTGGGTGGTGAGCTGGATAACTTAGAGGTGGTGGCTGAGAGGTGGATGAGGAAAAAGCTAGAAGCCATCCTGGAGAACCCCTCTCACCCCGTCTACGAGGAGCTAGCCAGATTGAAGAGCACGTTCAGCCTAAGACTCACCCCCCCGACACACCACAAACCGCCTGGGCCGGTCCTTTATACCGGCAGCCATCAGGCTCTACAACAAAGGGCTCGGACGTCCGGATCTGCTGCCAGAACTATCACTGTCACAACTCGGGACTTGAGAACTAGAGACTCACATCACCGTACTGAATATCTTGTATTTTGCACTAGAGACTAATATCACTGGACTCTCATCACTGGACTATCTTGTGTTTGTACTTTTTTTAATATTATATTGTATATTTGTATCTATACTTTAAGTGTACCTATAGTGTATATAGGACTGTGAAGCTATGCATCCCCCACCCTGTATCCCCCCCCCCCCTCCTGTACCCCCCCCCCCACCCTGTATCCCCCCCCCTCCTGTATCCCCCCCCCCCCCACCCTGTATCCCCCCCCCCCCATGCTGCTTTGACACCCGCATCTCCCCAAGGGGATCAATAAAAGACCATCTTATCTTATCTTAGTGGAGGATAAACCACCCAAACTCAGTTTAAACACCTTTTATTATCATTATCATATTGATTAATCATTGTTATTATTATCATTATTAATAATAATAATAAACACTCACATACAAATCTGGATGGCCCTCAACTTCCTTCAGCTAAATGAAAACAAAACAGAGATACTTTAGTTTGGCCCCCCTCCTCCACCAAAACACTCTCCAACAGCCTAGGACAACTCTCCACCCACCTCAAACCCCACGTCCAGAGCCTGGGCGTAATCTTTGACCCAGAGCTCAAATTCGACCGGCAGGTAAATGCTGTAGTAAAATCATGCTTTTTCCAACTCTGCAACATGGGGGGGCAGGTGGCGCATGGAGATTACGTTCGTCACCAACACCGGGAGACACTAGGATTCGCCTGTTCGAATCCAGCTCCCGGCATTGCTATCAGCTTGGCTGGCCTCTCACACTGATACAATTGGCTGTATCAGGGGGTGGGAAAGCTGAAGGGTGGGTCCTGGGCGTTGTGGACAGCGACCCCTACAGTTCGGTCGGGGCGCCTGCTCAGCGAGGGTTGGAACTGAGGAGAGATAGTGTGGCCTCCCACACGCTACACTCTCCCCGGTGAGAACCTGCGCGGCCAGGTTGGCCTGCCCCAGGCTGCACATGCGTCGGAGGAAAGCATGTGACAGTCTCCGGTCTCCCGGACCAACAGTAGGGGAAAGTACGCAACAACCAGGAAGGGTGGGATGGGAGAAAAATCGGGAAAAAGGAGGGGAAGAAAGATATATAAAAAAAAAAAAAAACTCTGCAACATCACCAAAATAAAAACAATCCTTTGGCCCGTCGACCTGGAAAGAGTAGTAAACGCATTCATCACAGCATGCCCTCTACACCGGCATTAGTCATTAGTCATGTCCCGCCTCCAAATGGTTCAACACTCGGCCGCTACGTTCCACCGGAACCAGAAAGAGAGAGCACATGTCACCAGTTCTACACTGGCTCCCAGTCCCACTTAGAATATACTTCAAAATCCTCCTCCTCACCTTTAAGGCACTATCGGGTGCAGCATCCATACATCACAGAGCTCATCACCCCCTACGCAGCACCCAGGTCACTAAGATCCTCCAACCAGGCTTGGCTGGTCCCCCCCCCCCCCCCCCCCCCCCCGCACCAGACTCAAAAAGAGTGGCGATCGCTCCTTCAAGGCCGTGGCCCCCAAACTGTGGAACCAGCTACCCCTGGAGATCCGATCTGCCCCCTCGCTGGAGACATTTAAGGCCCGTCTAAAAACCCACTTTTACTCCCTAGCCTTCAATCAGCCAAGCCTGATTTTCCCACATCCTAACTCACACACCCCCATGCAATTGTATCCTGCCCCCTCCCCCTTGTATCTCTTCTTGTGCTCCTCTGTCCCCTGTGTGCTATACTGTACTCTGTGCTCCCCTGTCCCCTGTGTGCTATACTGTACTCTGTGCTCCTCTGTCCCCTGTGTGCTATACTGTACTCTGTGCTCCCCTGTCCCCTGTGTGCTATACTGTACTCTGTGCTCCTCTGTCCCCTGTGTGCTATACTGTACTCTGTGCTCCTCTGTCCTCTGTGTGCTATACTGTACTCTGTGCTCCTCTGTCCCCTGTGTGCTATACTGTACTCTGTGCTCCTGTCCCCTGTGTGCTATACTGTACTCTGTGCTCCTCTGTCCCCTGTGTGCTATACTGTACTCTGTGCTCCTCTGTCCCTTGTGTGCTATACTGTACTGTGTGCTCCTCTGTCCCCTGTGTGCTATACTGTACCTTGTGCTCCTCTGTCCCTTGTGTGCTATACTGTACTCTGTGCTCCTCTGTCCCATGTGTGCTATACTGTACTCTGTGCTTCCCTATCCGTGTGTTGGCCTGCTGTTGTCCTGTTCTCTGACTGTACTGTCTTGTCCTGCTGTGCCTTTTCTGTAATTTTGTATTTTATATTATGACATTTTATGCTCTGATTGTACAGCACTTTGGTTGGCTCTGTCTTGCTTGATTTTACTGCAGCATTTGATATCATTGATCACAAATTCTTACTTAAAAGACTTGAATGTTACGGCTTCTCCTTATCTGCATTATCCTGGATTCAAACTTATTTAGCAAAACGGAAACTATTCTTACATTTTTTATGGGAGTTACTCAGAAGTTAAAACTGTAAGGTGTGGAGTGCCCCCACATCAGCCTCTACAGCAAATGTATTAAATACTGTCCAATAAACTACTTTTAAACAAATCAAAACAGGTAGCATCATTTTCGGTTCGAACCATACTTTAGTTTGAAATTGTTTAACTTGGTTACTTGTCAAAAATAGGTTACTCTACTCACTAATAATAATAATAATAATAATAATAATAATAATAATAATAATAATAATAACAACCACTCATCTAGTCTCCAGTGAGTTAACTGTTGATAATAATAATAATAATAATAATAATAATAATAATAATAATAATAATAATAATAATAATAATAATAATAATAATAATAATAATAA
This sequence comes from Notolepis coatsorum, assembly GCF_963971535.1. Taxonomy (NCBI): domain Eukaryota; kingdom Metazoa; phylum Chordata; class Actinopteri; order Aulopiformes; family Paralepididae; genus Notolepis; species Notolepis coatsorum. The sequence goes on from NC_140170.1 coordinate 30,939,604, forward strand.
TAATAATAATAATAATAATAATAATAATAATAATAATAATAATAATAATAATAATAATAATAATAATAATAATAATAACAACAACCACTCATCTAGTCTCCAGTGAGTTAACTGTTGATGATGATAATAATAATAATAACAACAACCACTCATCTAGTCTCCAGTGAGTTAACTGTTGATGATGATAATAATAATAATGATAATAATAACAACCATTCATCCAGTCTCCAGTGAGTTAACTGTTGTGTTTGTATCTACTAGAAAGTAAACTGCTGTGTTTGTATCTAGTATAAAGTTAACTGTTGTGTTTGTGTATAAAGTTAACTGTTGTTTGTATCTAGTATAAAGTTAACTGTTGTGTTTGTGTATAAAGTTAACTGTTGTTTGTATCTAGTATAAAGTTAACTGTTGTGTTTATATCTAGTATAAAGTTAACTGTTGTGTTTATATCTAGTATAAAGTTAACTGTTGTGTTTATATCTAGTATAAAGTTAACTTGTGTGGTTGTATCTAGTAGAAAGGTAAGGTACATATTTCCCCCTGCCAGTATCTCCCTTCCCCCCCTTAGATTAGATTACATTTTATAAAAATGCTGAATCATGCTGCTATCATAGCAGTGCTATGACACCTGAGGAAAGGAACGCTTGACTGGAACTTTCCCTCAGTCACTACCGGTAAGAAAACAGCCTGCTTGGCCTTCCATGCCGAAACCAGGGATCGAACCAGGGACCTTTAGATCTTCAGTCTAACGCTCTCCCAACTGAGCTATTTCGGCCTGACACTCAGAGAAAGATAATACTTCCTGTCTCCCTTACAGACACACATACTGCCCTATGGTGCCCCCTGCTGGTTGCATTATCACATTATTATAACACCAGAAACACAATACACACTACTGCTAGAGGAAGTGCGTGCGTGCGTGCGTGATTGATTGATTGATTGATTGATTGATTGATTGATTGATTGATTGATTGATTGATTGATTGATTGATTGATTGATTGATTGATTGATTGATTGATTGATTGATTGATTGATTGATTGATTGATTGATTGATTGATTGATTGAAAACTTTATTAACAGATTGCAGAATGGGTACAATACAGTACAGCTCAATACACACAATTGTTAAGGGGATGCAGACCAGAGAAAGACTTTCGTCTTGTTTACATCAGGGTCCCCCATTTTCAATTCATCAGGACATATATGACATACATGACATACAGATAGTCAGTACTGCTACATCTATACATTTATGACATCAAATAGAGTACTGTACTGCGTGTGTGAAGACAGTGGTATGGACATAGACTGTGTCATATATAGACATAGTGTTATAGACACAGTGTTA
>NC_140170.1:30945953-30971446 GCF_963971535.1 Notolepis coatsorum
CACAGTGTTATTATAGACACAGACACACGTGTTATTATAGACACAGTGTTATTATAGACACAGTTTTATTATAGACACAGTGTTATTATAGACACAGTGTTATTATAGACACAGACAGTGTTATTATAGACACAGTGTTATTATAGACACAGTGTTATTATAGACACAGACACAGTGTTATTATAGACACAGTGTTATTATAGACACAGTGTTATTATAGACACAGTGTTATTATAGACACAGACACAGTGTTATTATAGACACAGTGTTATTATAGACACAGTGTTATTATAGACACAGACCCAGTGTTATTATAGACACAGACACAGTGTTATTATAGACACAGTGTTATTATAGACACAGTGTTATTATAGACACAGACACAGTGTTATTATAGACACAGTGTTATTATAGACACAGACACAGTGTTATTATAGACACAGTGTTATTATAGACACAGTGTTATTATAGACACAGTGTTATTATAGACACAGACACAGTGTTATTATAGACACAGTGTTATTATAGACACAGTGTTATTATAGACACAGACACAGTGTTATTATAGACACAGACACAGTGTTATTATAGACACAGTGTTATTATAGACACAGACACAGTGTTATTATAGACACAGTGTTATTATAGACACAGTGTTATTATAGACACAGACACAGTGTTATTATAGACACAGTGTTATTATAGACACAGTGTTATTATAGACACAGACACAGTGTTATTATAGACACAGACACAGTGTTATTATAGACACAGTGTTATTATAGACACAGACACAGTGTTATTATAGACACAGTGTTATTATAGACACAGTGTTATTATAGACACAGACACAGTGTTATTATAGACACAGTGTTATTATAGACACAGTGTTATTATAGACACAGACACAGTGTTATTATAGACACAGTGTTATTATAGACACAGTGTTATTATAGACACAGACACAGTGTTATTATAGACACAGACACAGTGTTATTATAGACACAGTGTTATTATAGACACAGACACAGTGTTATTATAGACACAGACACAGTGTTATGTTATTATAGACACAGACACAGTGTTATTATAGACACAGTGTTATTATAGACACAGACACAGTGTTATTATAGACACAGTGTTATTATAGACACAGTGTTATTATAGACACAGACACAGTGTTATTATAGACACAGACACAGTGTTATTATAGACACAGACACAGTGTTATTATAGACACAGACACAGTGTTATTATAGACACAGTGTTATTATAGACACAGTGTTATTATAGACACAGACACAGTGTTATTATAGACACAGTGTTATTATAGACACAGTGTTATTATAGACACAGACATAGTGTTATTATAGACACAGTGTTATTATAGACACAGACACAGTGTTATTATAGAAACAGTGTTATTATAGACACAGTGTTATTATAGACACAGACACAGTGTTATTATAGACACAGACACAGTGTTATTATAGACACAGTGTTATTATAGACACAGACACAGTGTTATTATAGACACAGTGTTATTATAGACACAGACACAGTGTTATTATAGACACAGACACAGTGTTATTATAGACACAGTGTTATTATAGACACAGACACAGTGTTATTATAGACACAGTGTTATTATAGACACAGTGTTATTATAGACACAGACACAGTGTTATTATAGACACAGTGTTATTATAGACACAGTGTTATTATAGACACAGACACAGTGTTATTATAGACACAGTGTTATTATAGACACAGACACAGTGTTATTATAGACACAGTGTTATTATAGACACAGACACAGTGTTATTATAGACACAGTGTTATTATAGACACAGACACAGTGTTATTATAGACACAGACACAGTGTTATTATAGACACAGTGTTATTATAGACACAGACACAGTGTTATTATAGACACAGTGTTATTATAGACACAGTGTTATTATAGACACAGACACAGTGTTATTATAGACACAGTGTTATTATAGACACAGACACAGTGTTATTATAGACACAGTGTTATTATAGACACAGTGTTATTATAGACACAGTGTTATTATAGACACAGTGTTATTATAGACACAGACACTGTTATTATAGACACAGTGTTATTATAGACACAGACACTGTTATTATAGACACAGTGTTATTATAGACACAGTGTTATTATAGACACAGTGTTATTATAGACACAGTGTTATTATAGACACAGACACTGTTATTATAGACACAGTGTTATTATAGACACAGACACAGTGTTATTATAGACACAGACACAGTGTTATTATAGACACAGTGTTATTATAGACACAGTGTTATTATAGACACAGTGTTATTATAGACACAGACACAGTGTTATTATAGACACAGTGTTATTATAGACACAGACACACGTGTTATTATAGACACAGTGTTATTATAGACACAGTGTTATTATAGACACAGTGTTATTATAGACACAGTGTTATTATAGACACAGACAGTGTTATTATAGACACAGTGTTATTATAGACACAGTGTTATTATAGACACAGACACAGTGTTATTATAGACACAGTGTTATTATAGACACAGTGTTATTATAGACACAGTGTTATTATAGACACAGTGTTATTATAGACACAGACACAGTGTTATTATAGACACAGTGTTATTATAGACACAGTGTTATTATAGACACAGACCCAGTGTTATTATAGACACAGACACAGTGTTATTATAGACACAGTGTTATTATAGACACAGTGTTATTATAGACACAGACACAGTGTTATTATAGACACAGTGTTATTATAGACACAGACACAGTGTTATTATAGACACAGTGTTATTATAGACACAGTGTTATTATAGACACAGTGTTATTATAGACACAGACACAGTGTTATTATAGACACAGTGTTATTATAGACACAGTGTTATTATAGACACAGACACAGTGTTATTATAGACACAGACACAGTGTTATTATAGACACAGTGTTATTATAGACACAGACACAGTGTTATTATAGACACAGTGTTATTATAGACACAGTGTTATTATAGACACAGACACAGTGTTATTATAGACACAGTGTTATTATAGACACAGTGTTATTATAGACACAGACACAGTGTTATTATAGACACAGACACAGTGTTATTATAGACACAGTGTTATTATAGACACAGACACAGTGTTATTATAGACACAGTGTTATTATAGACACAGTGTTATTATAGACACAGACACAGTGTTATTATAGACACAGTGTTATTATAGACACAGTGTTATTATAGACACAGACACAGTGTTATTATAGACACAGTGTTATTATAGACACAGACACAGTGTTATTATAGACACAGACACAGTGTTATTATAGACACAGTGTTATTATAGACACAGTGTTATTATAGACACAGACACAGTGTTATTATAGACACAGTGTTATTATAGACACAGTGTTATTATAGACACAGACACAGTGTTATTATAGACACAGTGTTATTATAGACACAGACGAGGTGTTATTATAGACACAGTGTTATTATAGACACAGTGTTATTATAGACACAGACACAGTGTTATTATAGACACAGACACAGTGTTATTATAGACACAGACACAGTGTTATTATAGACACAGTGTTATTATAGACACAGTGTTATTATAGACACAGACACAGTGTTATTATAACACAGACACAGTGTTATTATAGACACAGACACAGTGTTATTATAGACACAGTGTTACTATAGACACAGACACAGTGTTATTATAGACACACTGTTATTATAGACACAGTGTTATTATAGACACAGACACAGTGTTATTATAGACACAGTGTTATTATAGACACAGACACAGTGTTATTATAGACACAGTGTTATTATAGACACAGACACAGTGTTATTATAGACACAGTGTTATTATAGACACAGTGTTATTATAGACACAGTGTTATTATAGACACAGTGTTATTATAGACACAGACACAGTGTTATTATAGACACAGACACAGTGTTATTATAGACACAGTGTTATTATAGACACAGTGTTATTATAGACACAGACACAGTGTTATTATAGACACAGTGTTATTATAGACACAGTGTTATTATAGACACAGACACAGTGTTATTATAGACACAGTGTTATTATAGACACAGACACAGTGTTATTATAGACACAGTGTTATTATAGACACAGTGTTATTATAGACACAGACACAGTGTTATTATAGACACAGACACAGTGTTATTATAGACACAGACACAGTGTTATTATAGACACAGTGTTATTATAGACACAGTGTTATTATAGACACAGACACAGTGTTATTATAGACACAGACACAGTGTTATTATAGACACAGACACAGTGTTATTATAGACACAGTGTTACTATAGACACAGACACAGTGTTATTATAGACACAGTGTTATTATAGACACAGTGTTATTATAGACACAGACACAGTGTTATTATAGACACAGTGTTATTATAGACACAGACACAGTGTTATTATAGACACAGTGTTATTATAGACACAGACACAGTGTTATTATAGACACAGTGTTATTATAGACACAGTGTTATTATAGACACAGTGTTATTATAGACACAGTGTTATTATAGACACAGACACTGTTATTATAGACACAGTGTTATTATAGACACAGACACTGTTATTATAGACACAGTGTTATTATAGACACAGACACAGTGTTATTATAGACACAGTGTTATTATAGACACAGTGTTATTATAGACACAGACACAGTGTTATTATAGACACAGTGTTATTATAGACACAGACACAGTGTTATTATAGACACAGACACAGTGTTATTATAGACACAGTGTTATTATAGACACAGACACAGTGTTATTATAGACACAGTGTTATTATAGACACAGACACAGTGTTATTATAGACACAGACACAGTGTTATTATAGACACAGACACAGTGTTATTATAGACACAGACACAGTGTTGTTATAGACACAGACACAGTGTTATTATAGACACAGACACAGTGTTATTATAGACACAGTGTTATTATAGACACAGACACAGTGTTATTATAGACACAGACACAGTGTTATTATAGACACAGACACAGTGTTATTATAGACACAGACACAGTGTTATTATAGACACAGACACAGTGTTATTATAGACACAGACACAGTGTTATTATAGACACAGTGTTATTATAGACACAGTGTTATTATAGACACAGTGTTATTATAGACACAGACACAGTGTTATTATAGACACAGACACAGTGTTATTATAGACACAGACACAGTGTTATTATAGACACAGTGTTATTATAGACACAGACACAGTGTTGTTATAGACACAGTGTTATTATAGACACAGTGTTATTATAGACACAGTGTTATTATAGACACAGTGTTATTATAGACACAGTGTTATTATAGACACAGACACAGTGTTATTATAGACACAGACACAGTGTTATTATAGACACAGTGTTATTATAGACACATACACAGTGTTATTATAGACACAGACACAGTGTTATTATAGACACAGACACAGTGTTATTATAGACACAGACACAGTGTTATTATAGACACAGTGTTATTATAGACACAGTGTTATTATAGACACAGTGTTATTATAGACACAGACACAGTGTTATTATAGACACAGACACAGTGTTATTATAGACACAGTGTTATTATAGACACAGACACAGTGTTATTATAGACACAGACACAGTGTTATTATAGACACAGACACAGTGTTATTATAGACACAGTGTTATTATAGACACAGTGTTATTATAGACACAGTGTTATTATAGACACAGACACAGTGTTATTATAGACACAGACACAGTGTTATTATAGACACAGACACAGTGTTAATATAGACACAGACACAGTGTTATTATAGACACAGTGTTATTATAGACACAGACAAAGTGTTATTATAGACACAGACACAGTGTTATTATAGACACAGACACAGTGTTATTATAGACACAGTGTTATTATAGACACAGACACAGTGTTATTATAGACACAGACACAGTGTTATTATAGACACAGTGTTATTATAGACACAGTGTTATTATAGACACAGACACAGTGTTATTATAGACACAGTGTTATTATAGACACAGTGTTATTATAGACACAGACACAGTGTTATTATAGACACAGTGTTATTATAGACACAGACACAGTGTTATTATAGACACAGTGTTATTATAGACACAGTGTTATTATAGACACAGACACAGTGTTATTATAGACACAGACACAGTGTTATTATAGACACAGTGTTATTATAGACACAGACACAGTGTTATTATAGACACAGACACAGTGTTATTATAGACACAGTGTTATTATAGACACAGTGTTATTATAGACACAGACACAGTGTTATTATAGACACAGTGTTATTATAGACACAGTGTTATTATAGACACAGACATAGTGTTATTATAGACACAGTGTTATTATAGACACAGCCACAGTGTTATTATAGAAACAGTGTTATTATAGACACAGTGTTATTATAGACACAGACACAGTGTTATTATAGACACAGACACAGTGTTATTATAGACACAGACACAGTGTTATTATAGACACAGTGTTATTATAGACACAGACACAGTGTTATTATAGACACAGTGTTATTATAGACACAGACACAGTGTTATTATAGACACAGACACAGTGTTATTATAGACACAGTGTTATTATAGACACAGACACAGTGTTATTATAGACACAGTCTTATTATAGACACAGTGTTATTATAGACACAGACACAGTGTTATTATAGACACAGTGTTATTATAGACACAGTGTTACTATAGACACAGACACAGTGTTATTATAGACACAGTGTTATTATAGACACAGACACAGTGTTATTATAGACACAGTGTTATTATAGACACAGACACAGTGTTATTATAGACACAGTGTTATTATAGACACAGACACAGTGTTATTATAGACACAGACACAGTGTTATTATAGACACAGTGTTATTATAGACACAGACACAGTGTTATTATAGACACAGTGTTATTATTTACATTTACATTTACATTTAGTCATTTAGCTGACGCTTTTATCCAAAGCGACTTACAAGTTCTGTACGACAAGCCATCAGGAAGGGCACAACTCTATCAGCTGAGCAACAATGTTCATCAAAGTGTTGAGTGCTACAGTGTAGGTTAGTTTATTAGGACAAGTGCATGACAGTACGGTTAGTTAGGGTTAGATTTTTTTTTTTTTTTTTTTTTTTTTTTAATTCAGATAATGGTTGAAGAAGTGCGTCTTTAGTCGACGGCGAAAGATTGGACGTGATTCGGCTGTCCTAACTGGGGTGGGTAGTTCATTCCACCATTGTGGGGCAAGGACTGAGAATAGGCGACTTCTCTTTGATGACCCTCCCGGAGCTTGGATAGGAGTAGGTCTGAGGCGGCCAGAAGATGCAGAGCGTAGGGGTCTTGAGGGTGTGTAGTTAGAGACCATTGACCGGAGGTAGGCGGGAGCGGTTCCCTTTGCCGCACGGTATGCTAGGTCGAGGGCCTTGAAGCGGATTCGTGCAGCAATGGGGAGCCAGTGCAGGTCCCTAAGAAGTGGGGTGACATGGGCCGACTTCGGTAGGTTTGAGATCAGGCGGGCCGCTGCGTTCTGAATGAGTTGAAGAGGCTTAGTGGCAGTGGCCGGGAGGCCAGCGAGCAGTGCATTGCAGTAGTCGAGGCGGGAGATGACTGTTGATTGGACGAGGAGTTGGGTGGCTTCTTTTGTCAGGAAGGGGCGTATCCTTCTGACGTTGCTCAGGAGGAATCGGCAGGTTCTGGTCGTCGCTGCGATGTGAGCAGAGAAGTTCAACTGGTCGTCGAGGACAACACCAAGGTTCTTGGCGGTCGGGGACGCAGTCACAGCTGACACTGTTATTATAGACACAGTGTTATTATAGACACAGACACAGTGTTATTATAGACACAGACACAGTGTTATTATAGACACAGTGTTATTATAGACACAGTGTTATTATAGACACAGTGTTATTATAGACACAGACACAGTGTTATTATAGACACAGTGTTATTATAGACACAGACACAGTGTTATTATAGACACAGTGTTATTATAGACACAGACACAGTGTTATTATAGACACAGTGTTATTATAGACACAGTGTTATTATAGACACAGTGTTATTATAGACACAGTGTTATTATAGACACAGACACTGTTATTATAGACACAGTGTTATTATAGACACAGACACTGTTATTATAGACACAGTGTTATTATAGACACAGTGTTATTATAGACACAGTGTTATTATAGACACAGACACTGTTATTATAGACACAGTGTTATTATAGACACAGACACAGTGTTATTATAGACACAGACACAGTGTTATTATAGACACAGTGTTATTATAGACACAGTGTTATTATAGACACAGTGTTATTATAGACACAGACACAGTGTTATTATAGACACAGTGTTATTATAGACACAGACACACATGTTATTATAGACACAGTGTTATTATAGACACAGTGTTATTATAGACACAGTGTTATTATAGACACAGTGTTATTATAGACACAGTGTTATTATAGACACAGACAGTGTTATTATAGACACAGTGTTATTATAGACACAGACAAAGTGTTATTATAGACACAGTGTTATTATAGACACAGTGTTATTATAGACACAGACACAGTGTTATTATAGACACAGTGTTATTATAGACACAGACACAGTGTTATTATAGACACAGTGTTATTATAGACATAGTGTTATTATAGACACAGACACAGTGTTATTATAGACACAGACACAGTGTTATTATAGACACAGACACAGTGTTATTATAGACACAGTGTTATTATAGACACAGTGTTATTATAGACACAGACACAGTGTTATTATAGACACAGACACAGTGTTATTATAGACACAGACACAGTGTTATTATAGACACAGTGTTACTATAGACACAGACACAGTGTTATTATAGACACAGTGTTATTATAGACACAGTGTTATTATAGACACAGACACAGTGTTATTATAGACACAGTGTTATTATAGACACAGACACAGTGTTATTATAGACACAGTGTTATTATAGACACAGACACAGTGTTATTATAGACACAGTGTTATTATAGACACAGTGTTATTATAGACACAGTGTTATTATAGACACAGTGTTATTATAGACACAGACACAGTGTTATTATAGACACAGACACAGTGTTATTATAGACACAGTGTTATTATAGACACAGTGTTATTATAGACACAGACACAGTGTTATTATAGACACAGACACAGTGTTATTATAGACACAGTGTTATTATAGACACAGACACAGTGTTATTATAGACACAGTGTTATTATAGACACAGTGTTATTATAGACACAGACACAGTGTTATTATAGACACAGACACAGTGTTATTATAGACACAGACACAGTGTTATTATAGACACAGTGTTATTATAGACACAGTGTTATTATAGACACAGACACAGTGTTATTATAGACACAGACACAGTGTTATTATAGACACAGACACAGTGTTATTATAGACACAGTGTTACTATAGACACAGACACAGTGTTATTATAGACACAGTGTTATTATAGACACAGTGTTATTATAGACACAGACACAGTGTTATTATAGACACAGTGTTATTATAGACACAGACACAGTGTTATTATAGACACAGTGTTATTATAGACACAGACACAGTGTTATTATAGACACAGTGTTATTATAGACACAGTGTTATTATAGACACAGTGTTATTATAGACACAGACACTGTTATTATAGACACAGTGTTATTATAGACACAGACACTGTTATTATAGACACAGTGTTATTATAGACACAGACACAGTGTTATTATAGACACAGTGTTATTATAGACACAGTGTTATTATAGACACAGACACAGTGTTATTATAGACACAGTGTTATTATAGACACAGACACAGTGTTATTATAGACACAGACACAGTGTTATTATAGACACAGTGTTATTATAGACACAGACACAGTGTTATTATAGACACAGTGTTATTATAGACACAGACACAGTGTTATTATAGACACAGACACAGTGTTATTATAGACACAGACACAGTGTTATTATAGACACAGACACAGTGTTGTTATAGACACAGACACAGTGTTATTATAGACACAGTGTTATTATAGACACAGACACAGTGTTATTATAGACACAGACACAGTGTTATTATAGACACAGTGTTATTATAGACACAGTGTTATTATAGACACAGACACAGTGTTATTATAGACACAGACACAGTGTTATTATAGACACAGTGTTATTATAGACACAGACACAGTGTTATTATAGACACAGTGTTATTATAGACACAGTGTTATTATAGACACAGACACAGTGTTATTATAGACACAGACACAGTGTTATTATAGACACAGACACAGTGTTATTATAGACACAGTGTTATTATAGACACAGTGTTATTATAGACACAGACACAGTGTTATTATAGACACAGACACAGTGTTATTATAGACACAGACACAGTGTTATTATAGACACAGTGTTACTATAGACACAGACACAGTGTTATTATAGACACAGTGTTATTATAGACACAGTGTTATTATAGACACAGACACAGTGTTATTATAGACACAGTGTTATTATAGACACAGACACAGTGTTATTATAGACACAGTGTTATTATAGACACAGACACAGTGTTATTATAGACACAGTGTTATTATAGACACAGTGTTATTATAGACACAGTGTTATTATAGACACAGACACTGTTATTATAGACACAGTGTTATTATAGACACAGACACTGTTATTATAGACACAGTGTTATTATAGACACAGACACAGTGTTATTATAGACACAGTGTTATTATAGACACAGACACAGTGTTATTATAGACACAGTGTTATTATAGACACAGACACAGTGTTATTATAGACACAGACACAGTGTTATTATAGACACAGTGTTATTATAGACACAGACACAGTGTTATTATAGACACAGTGTTATTATAGACACAGACACAGTGTTATTATAGACACAGACACAGTGTTATTATAGACACAGACACAGTGTTATTATAGACACAGACACAGTGTTGTTATAGACACAGACACAGTGTTATTATAGACACAGACACAGTGTTATTATAGACACAGTGTTATTATAGACACAGACACAGTGTTATTATAGACACAGACACAGTGTTATTATAGACACAGACACAGTGTTATTATAGACACAGACACAGTGTTATTATAGACACAGACACAGTGTTATTATAGACACAGACACAGTGTTATTATAGACACAGACACAGTGTTATTATAGACACAGTGTTATTATAGACACAGTGTTATTATAGACACAGTGTTATTATAGACACAGACACAGTGTTATTATAGACACAGACACAGTGTTATTATAGACACAGACACAGTGTTATTATAGACACAGTGTTATTATAGACACAGACACAGTGTTGTTATAGACACAGTGTTATTATAGACACAGTGTTATTATAGACACAGTGTTATTATAGACACAGTGTTATTATAGACACAGTGTTATTATAGACACAGACACAGTGTTATTATAGACACAGACACAGTGTTATTATAGACACAGTGTTATTATAGACACATACACAGTGTTATTATAGACACAGACACAGTGTTATTATAGACACAGACACAGTGTTATTATAGACACAGACACAGTGTTATTATAGACACAGTGTTATTATAGACACAGTGTTATTATAGACACAGTGTTATTATAGACACAGACACAGTGTTATTATAGACACAGACACAGTGTTATTATAGACACAGTGTTATTATAGACACAGACACAGTGTTATTATAGACACAGACACAGTGTTATTATAGACACAGACACAGTGTTATTATAGACACAGTGTTATTATAGACACAGTGTTATTATAGACACAGTGTTATTATAGACACAGACACAGTGTTATTATAGACACAGACACAGTGTTATTATAGACACAGACACAGTGTTAATATAGACACAGACACAGTGTTATTATAGACACAGTGTTATTATAGACACAGACAAAGTGTTATTATAGACACAGACACAGTGTTATTATAGACACAGACACAGTGTTATTATAGACACAGTGTTATTATAGACACAGACACAGTGTTATTATAGACACAGACACAGTGTTATTATAGACACAGTGTTATTATAGACACAGTGTTATTATAGACACAGACACAGTGTTATTATAGACACAGTGTTATTATAGACACAGTGTTATTATAGACACAGACACAGTGTTATTATAGACACAGTGTTATTATAGACACAGACACAGTGTTATTATAGACACAGTGTTATTATAGACACAGTGTTATTATAGACACAGACACAGTGTTATTATAGACACAGACACAGTGTTATTATAGACACAGTGTTATTATAGACACAGACACAGTGTTATTATAGACACAGACACAGTGTTATTATAGACACAGTGTTATTATAGACACAGTGTTATTATAGACACAGACACAGTGTTATTATAGACACAGTGTTATTATAGACACTATGTTATTATAGACACAGACATAGTGTTATTATAGACACAGTGTTATTATAGACACAGACACAGTGTTATTATAGAAACAGTGTTATTATAGACACAGTGTTATTATAGACACAGACACAGTGTTATTATAGACACAGACACAGTGTTATTATAGACACAGACACAGTGTTATTATAGACACAGTGTTATTATAGACACAGACACAGTGTTATTATAGACACAGTGTTATTATAGACACAGACACAGTGTTATTATAGACACAGACACAGTGTTATTATAGACACAGTGTTATTATAGACACAGACACAGTGTTATTATAGACACAGTGTTATTATAGACACAGTGTTATTATAGACACAGACACAGTGTTATTATAGACACAGTGTTATTATAGACACAGTGTTATTATAGACACAGACACAGTGTTATTATAGACACAGTGTTATTATAGACACAGACACAGTGTTATTATAGACACAGTGTTATTATAGACACAGTGTTATTATAGACACAGACACAGTGTTATTATAGACACAGACACAGTGTTATTATAGACACAGTGTTATTATAGACACAGACACAGTGTTATTATAGACACAGTGTTATTATAGACACAGTGTTATTATAGACACAGACACAGTGTTATTATAGACACAGTGTTATTATAGACACAGACACAGTGTTATTATAGACACAGTGTTATTATAGACACAGTGTTATTATAGACACAGTGTTATTATAGACACAGTGTTATTATAGACACAGACACTGTTATTATAGACACAGTGTTATTATAGACACAGACACTGTTATTATAGACACAGTGTTATTATAGACACAGTGTTATTATAGACACAGTGTTATTATAGACACAGTGTTATTATAGACACAGACACTGTTATTATAGACACAGTGTTATTATAGACACAGACACAGTGTTATTATAGACACAGACACAGTGTTATTATAGACACAGTGTTATTATAGACACAGTGTTATTATAGACACAGTGTTATTATAGACACAGACACAGTGTTATTATAGACACAGTGTTATAATAGACACAGACACACATGTTATTATAGACACAGTGTTATTATAGACACAGTGTTATTATAGACACAGTGTTATTATAGACACAGTGTTATTATAGACACAGTGTTATTATAGACACAGACAGTGTTATTATAGACACAGTGTTATTATAGACACAGACACAGTGTTATTATAGACACAGTGTTATTATAGACACAGTGTTATTATAGACACAGTGTTATTATAGACACAGTGTTATTATAGACACAGACACAGTGTTATTATAGACACAGTGTTATTATAGACCCAGTGTTATTATAGACACAGACACAGTGTTATTATAGACACAGACACAGTGTTATTATAGACACAGTGTTATTATAGACACAGTGTTATTATAGACACAGACACAGTGTTATTATAGACACAGTGTTATTATAGACACAGACACATTGTTATTATAGACACAGTGTTATTATAGACACAGTGTTATTATAGACACAGTGTTATTATAGACACAGACACAGTGTTATTATAGACACAGTGTTATTATAGACACAGTGTTATTATAGACACAGACACAGTGTTATTATAGACACAGACACAGTGTTATTATAGACACAGTGTTATTATAGACACAGACACAGTGTTATTATAGACACAGTGTTATTATAGACACAGTGTTATTATAGACACAGACACAGTGTTATTATAGACACAGTGTTATTATAGACACAGTGTTATTATAGACACAGACACAGTGTTATTATAGACACAGACACAGTGTTATTATAGACACAGTGTTATTATAGAGACAGACACAGTGTTATTATAGACACAGTGTTATTATAGACACAGTGTTATTATAGACACAGACACAGTGTTATTATAGACACAGTGTTATTATAGACACAGTGTTATTATAGACACAGACACAGTGTTATTATAGACACAGTGTTATTATAGACACAGACACAGTGTTATTATAGACACAGACACAGTGTTATTATAGACACAGACACAGTGTTATTATAGACACAGTGTTATTATAGACACAGTGTTATTATAGACACAGACACAGTGTTATTATAGACACAGTGTTATTATAGACACAGTGTTATTATAGACACAGACACAGTGTTATTATAGACACAGTGTTATTATAGACACAGACACAGTGTTATTATAGACACAGTGTTATTATAGACACAGTGTTATTATAGACACAGACACAGTGTTATTATAGACACAGACACAGTGTTATTATAGACACAGACACAGTGTTATTATAGACACAGTGTTATTATAGACACAGTGTTATTATAGACACAGACACAGTGTTATTATAGACACAGACACAGTGTTATTATAGACACAGACACAGTGTTATTATAGACACAGTGTTACTATAGACACAGACACAGTGTTATTATAGACACAGTGTTATTATAGACACAGTGTTATTATAGACACAGACACAGTGTTATTATAGACACAGTGTTATTATAGACACAGGCACAGTGTTATTATAGACACAGTGTTATTATAGACACAGACACAGTGTTATTATAAACACAGTGTTATTATAGACACAGTGTTATTATAGACACAGTGTTATTATAGACACAGTGTTATTATAGACACAGACACTGTTATTATAGACACAGTGTTATTATAGACACAGACACTGTTATTATAGACACAGTGTTATTATAGACACAGACACAGTGTTATTATAGACACAGTGTTATTATAGACACAGTGTTATTATAGACACAGACACAGTGTTATTATAGACACAGTGTTATTATAGACACAGACACAGTGTTATTATAGACACAGACACAGTGTTATTATAGACACAGTGTTATTATAGACACAGACACAGTGTTATTATAGACACAGTGTTATTATAGACACAGACACAGTGTTATTATAGACACAGACACAGTGTTATTATAGACACAGACACAGTGTTATTATAGACACAGACACAGTGTTAGTATAGACACAGACACAGTGTTGTTATAGACACAGACACAGTGTTATTATAGACACAGACACAGTGTTATTATAGACACAGTGTTATTATAGACACAGACACAGTGTTATTATAGACACAGACACAGTGTTATTATAGACACAGTGTTATTATAGACACAGACACAGTGTTATTATAGACACAGACACAGTGTTATTATAGACACAGACACAGTGTTATTATAGACACAGACACAGTGTTATTATAGACACAGACACAGTGTTATTATAGACACAGACACAGTGTTATTATAGACACAGTGTTATTATAGACACAGTGTTATTATAGACACAGTGTTATTATAGACACAGACACAGTGTTATTATAGACACAGACACAGTGTTATTATAGACACAGACACAGTGTTATTATAGACACAGTGTTATTATAGACACAGACACAGTGTTGTTATAGACACAGTGTTATTATAGACACAGTGTTATTATAGACACAGTGTTATTATAGACACAGTGTTATTATAGACACAGTGTTATTATAGACACAGACACAGTGTTATTATAGACACAGACACAGTGTTATTATAGACACAGTGTTATTATAGACACAGACACAGTGTTATTATAGACACAGACACAGTGTTATTATAGACACAGACACAGTGTTATTATAGACACAGACACAGTGTTATTATAGACACAGTGTTATTATAGACACAGTGTTATTATAGACACAGTGTTATTATAGACACAGACACAGTGTTATTATAGACACAGACACAGTGTTATTATAGACACAGTGTTATTATAGACACAGACACAGTGTTATTATAGACACAGACACAGTGTTATTATAGACACAGACACAGTGTTATTATAGACACAGTGTTATTATAGACACAGTGTTATTATAGACACAGTGTTATTATAGACACAGACACAGTGTTATTATAGACACAGTGTTATTATAGACACAGACACAGTGTTATTATAGACACAGACACAGTGTTAATATAGACACAGACACAGTGTTATTATAGACACAGTGTTATTATAGACACAGACAAAGTGTTATTATAGACACAGACACAGTGTTATTATAGACACAGACACAGTGTTATTATAGACACAGTGTTATTATAGACACAGACACAGTGTTATTATAGACACAGACACAGTGTTATTATAGACACAGTGTTATTATAGACACTGTGTTATTATAGACACAGACACAGTGTTATTATAGACACAGTGTTATTATAGACACAGTGTTATTATAGACACAGTGTTATTATAGACACAGACACAGTGTTATTATAGACACAGTGTTATTATAGACACAGTGTTATTATAGACACAGACACAGTGTTATTATAGAAACAGTGTTATTATAGACACAGTGTTATTATAGACACAGACACAGTGTTATTATAGACACAGACACAGTGTTATTATAGACACAGACACAGTGTTATTATAGACACAGACACAGTGTTATTATAGAAACAGTGTTATTATAGACACAGTGTTATTATAGACACAGACACAGTGTTATTATAGACACAGTGTTATTATAGACACAGACACAGTGTTATTATAGACACAGACACAGTGTTATTATAGACACAGTGTTATTATAGACACAGACACAGTGTTATTATAGACACAGACACAGTGTTATTATAGACACAGACACAGTGTTATTATAGACACAGACACAGTGTTATTATAGACACAGACACAGTGTTATTATAGACACAGACACAGTGTTATTATAGACACAGACACAGTGTTATTATATACACAGTGTTATTATAGACACAGACACAGTGTTATTATAGACACAGTGTTATTATAGACACAGTGTTATTATAGACACAGACACAGTGTTATTATAGACACAGTGTTATTATAGACACAGTGTTATTATAGACACAGGCACAGTGTTATTATAGACACAGTGTTATTATAGACACAGACACATTGTTATTATAGACACAGTGTTATTATAGACACAGACACAGTGTTATTATAGACACAGTGTTATTATAGACACAGACACATTGTTATTATAGACACAGACACAGTGTTATTATAGACACAGTGTTATTATAGACACAGACACAGTGTTATTATAGACACAGTGTTATTATAGACACAGACACAGTGTTATTATAGACACAGTGTTATTATAGACACAGACACAGTGTTATTATAGACACAGTGTTATTATAGACACAGTGTTATTATAGACACAGTGTTATTATAGACACAGTGTTATTATAGACACAGACACTGTTATTATAGACACAGTGTTATTATAGACACAGACACTGTTATTATAGACACAGTGTTATTATAGACACAGTGTTATTATAGACTCAGTGTTATTATAGACACAGACACTGTTATTATAGACACAGTGTTATTATAGACACAGACACTGTTATTATAGACACAGTGTTATTATAGACACAGACACAGTGTTATTATAGACACAGACACAGTGTTATTATAGACACAGTGTTATTATAGACACAGTGTTATTATAGACACAGTGTTATTATAGACACAGACACAGTGTTATTATAGACACAGACACAGTGTTATTATAGACACAGTGTTATTATAGACACAGACACAGTGTTATTATAGACACAGACACAGTGTTATTATAGACACAGACACAGTGTTATTATAGACACAGACACAGTGTTATTATAGACACAGTGTTATTATAGACACAGTGTTATTATAGACACAGACACAGTGTTATTATAGACACAGTGTTATTATAGACACAGACACAGTGTTATTATAGACACAGACACAGTGTTAATATAGACACAGACACAGTGTTATTATAGACACAGACACAGTGTTATTATAGACACAGTGTTATTATAGACACAGTGTTATTATAGACACAGACACAGTGTTATTATAGACACAGTGTTATTATAGACACAGACACAGTGTTATTATAGACACAGACACAGTGTTAATATAGACACAGACACAGTGTTATTATAGACACAGACAAAGTGTTATTATAGACACAGACACAGTGTTATTATAGACACAGACACAGTGTTATTATAGACACAGTGTTATTATAGACACAGACACAGTGTTATTATAGACACAGACACAGTGTTATTATAGACACAGTGTTATTATAGACACAGTGTTATTATAGACACAGACACAGTGTTATTATAGACACAGTGTTATTATAGACACAGTGTTATTATAGACACAGACATAGTGTTATTATAGACACAGTGTTATTATAGACACAGACACAGTGTTATTATAGAAACAGTGTTATTATAGACACAGTGTTTTTATAGACACAGACACAGTGTTATTATAGACACAGACACAGTGTTATTATAGACACAGACACAGTGTTATTATAGACACAGACACAGTGTTATTATAGAAACAGTGTTATTATAGACACAGTGTTATTATAGACACAGACACAGTGTTATTATAGACACAGACACAGTGTTATTATAGACACAGTGTTATTATAGACACAGACACAGTGTTATTATAGACACAGTGTTATTATAGACACAGACACAGTGTTATTATAGACACAGACACAGTGTTATTATAGACACAGTGTTATTATAGACACAGACACAGTGTTATTATAGACACAGTGTTATTATAGACACAGTGTTATTATAGACACAGACACAGTGTTATTATAGACACAGTGTTATTATAGACACAGTGTTATTATAGACACAGACACAGTGTTATTATAGACACAGTGTTATTATAGACACAGACACAGTGTTATTATAGACACAGTGTTATTATAGACACAGACACAGTGTTATTATAGACACAGTGTTATTATAGACACAGACACAGTGTTATTATAGACACAGACACAGTGTTATTATAGACACAGTGTTATTATAGACACAGACACAGTGTTATTATAGACACAGTGTTATTATAGACACAGTGTTATTATAGACACAGACACAGTGTTATTATAGACACAGTGTTATTATAGACACAGACACAGTGTTATTATAGACACAGTGTTATTATAGACACAGTGTTATTATAGACACAGTGTTATTATAGACACAGACACTGTTATTATAGACACAGTGTTATTATAGACACAGACACTGTTATTATAGACACAGTGTTATTATAGACACAGTGTTATTATAGACACAGTGTTATTATAGACACAGACACTGTTATTATAGACACAGTGTTATTATAGACACAGACACTGTTATTATAGACACAGTGTTATTATAGACACAGACACAGTGTTATTATAGACACAGACACAGTGTTATTATAGACACAGACACAGTGTTATTATAGACACAGACACAGTGTTATTATAGACACAGACACAGTGTTATTATAGACACAGACACAGTGTTATTATAGACACAGTGTTATTATAGACACAGTGTTATTATAGACACAGTGTTATTATAGACACAGTGTTATTATAGACACAGACACAGTGTTATTATAGACACAGTGTTATTATAGACACAGTGTTATTATAGACACAGACACAGTGTTATTATAGACACAGTGTTATTATAGACACAGACACAGTGTTATTATAGACACAGACACAGTGTTATTATAGACACAGACACAGTGTTATTATAGACACAGTGTTATTATAGACACAGTGTTATTATAGACACAGACACAGTGTTATTATAGACACAGTGTTATTATAGACACAGTGTTATTATAGACACAGACACAGTGTTATTATAGACACAGTGTTATTATAGACACAGACACAGTGTTATTATAGACACAGTGTTATTATAGACACAGTGTTATTATAGACACAGACACAGTGTTATTATAGACACAGACACAGTGTTATTATAGACACAGACACAGTGTTATTATAGACACAGTGTTATTATAGACACAGTGTTATTATAGACACAGACACAGTGTTATTATAGACACAGACACAGTGTTATTATAGACACAGACACAGTGTTATTATAGACACAGTGTTACTATAGACACAGACACAGTGTTATTATAGACACAGTGTTATTATAGACACAGTGTTATTATAGACACAGACACAGTGTTATTATAGACACAGTGTTATTATAGACACAGGCACAGTGTTATTATAGACACAGTGTTATTATAGACACAGACACAGTGTTATTATAAACACAGTGTTATTATAGACACAGTGTTATTATAGACACAGTGTTATTATAGACACAGTGTTATTATAGACACAGACACTGTTATTATAGACACAGTGTTATTATAGACACAGACACTGTTATTATAGACACAGTGTTATTATAGACACAGACACAGTGTTATTATAGACACAGTGTTATTATAGACACAGTGTTATTATAGACACAGACACAGTGTTATTATAGACACAGTGTTATTATAGACACAGACACAGTGTTATTATAGACACAGACACAGTGTTATTATAGACACAGTGTTATTATAGACACAGACACAGTGTTATTATAGACACAGTGTTATTATAGACACAGACACAGTGTTATTATAGACACAGACACAGTGTTATTATAGACACAGACACAGTGTTATTATAGACACAGACACAGTGTTAGTATAGACACAGACACAGTGTTGTTATAGACACAGACACAGTGTTATTATAGACACAGACACAGTGTTATTATAGACACAGTGTTATTATAGACACAGACACAGTGTTATTATAGACACAGACACAGTGTTATTATAGACACAGTGTTATTATAGACACAGACACAGTGTTATTATAGACACAGACACAGTGTTATTATAGACACAGACACAGTGTTATTATAGACACAGACACAGTGTTATTATAGACACAGACACAGTGTTATTATAGACACAGACACAGTGTTATTATAGACACAGTGTTATTATAGACACAGTGTTATTATAGACACAGTGTTATTATAGACACAGACACAGTGTTATTATAGACACAGACACAGTGTTATTATAGACACAGACACAGTGTTATTATAGACACAGTGTTATTATAGACACAGACACAGTGTTGTTATAGACACAGTGTTATTATAGACACAGTGTTATTATAGACACAGTGTTATTATAGACACAGTGTTATTATAGACACAGTGTTATTATAGACACAGACACAGTGTTATTATAGACACAGACACAGTGTTATTATAGACACAGTGTTATTATAGACACAGACACAGTGTTATTATAGACACAGACACAGTGTTATTATAGACACAGACACAGTGTTATTATAGACACAGACACAGTGTTATTATAGACACAGTGTTATTATAGACACAGTGTTATTATAGACACAGTGTTATTATAGACACAGACACAGTGTTATTATAGACACAGACACAGTGTTATTATAGACACAGTGTTATTATAGACACAGACACAGTGTTATTATAGACACAGACACAGTGTTATTATAGACACAGACACAGTGTTATTATAGACACAGTGTTATTATAGACACAGTGTTATTATAGACACAGTGTTATTATAGACACAGCACAGTGTTATTATAGACACAGTGTTATTATAGACACAGACACAGTGTTATTATAGACACAGACACAGTGTTAATATAGACACAGACACAGTGTTATTATAGACACAGTGTTATTATAGACACAGACAAAGTGTTATTATAGACACAGACACAGTGTTATTATAGACACAGACACAGTGTTATTATAGACACAGTGTTATTATAGACACAGACACAGTGTTATTATAGACACAGACACAGTGTTATTATAGACACAGTGTTATTATAGACACCGTGTTATTATAGACACAGACACAGTGTTATTATAGACACAGTGTTATTATAGACACAGTGTTATTATAGACACAGTGTTATTATAGACACAGACACAGTGTTATTATAAACACAGTGTTATTATAGACACAGTGTTATTATAGACACAGACACAGTGTTATTATAGAAACAGTGTTATTATAGACACAGTGTTATTATAGACACAGACACAGTGTTATTATAGACACAGACACAGTGTTATTATAGACACAGACACAGTGTTATTATAGACACAGACACAGTGTTATTATAGAAACAGTGTTATTATAGACACAGTGTTATTATAGACACAGACACAGTGTTATTATAGACACAGTGTTATTATAGACACAGACACAGTGTTATTATAGACACAGACACAGTGTTATTATAGACACAGTGTTATTATAGACACAGACACAGTGTTATTATAGACACAGACACAGTGTTATTATAGACACAGACACAGTGTTATTATAGACACAGACACAGTGTTATTATAGACACAGACACAGTGTTATTATAGACACAGACACAGTGTTATTATAGACACAGACACAGTGTTATTATATACACAGTGTTATTATAGACACAGACACAGTGTTATTATAGACACAGTGTTATTATAGACACAGTGTTATTATAGACACAGACACAGTGTTATTATAGACACAGTGTTATTATAGACACAGTGTTATTATAGACACAGGCACAGTGTTATTATAGACACAGTGTTATTATAGACACAGACACATTGTTATTATAGACACAGTGTTATTATAGACACAGACACAGTGTTATTATAGACACAGTGTTATTATAGACACAGACACATTGTTATTATAGACACAGACACAGTGTTATTATAGACACAGTGTTATTATAGACACAGACACAGTGTTATTATAGACACAGTGTTATTATAGACACAGACACAGTGTTATTATAGACACAGTGTTATTATAGACACAGACACAGTGTTATTATAGACACAGTGTTATTATAGACACAGTGTTATTATAGACACAGTGTTATTATAGACACAGTGTTATTATAGACACAGACACTGTTATTATAGACACAGTGTTATTATAGACACAGACACTGTTATTATAGACACAGTGTTATTATAGACACAGTGTTATTATAGACTCAGTGTTATTATAGACACAGACACTGTTATTATAGACACAGTGTTATTATAGACACAGACACTGTTATTATAGACACAGTGTTATTATAGACACAGACACAGTGTTATTATAGACACAGACACAGTGTTATTATAGACACAGTGTTATTATAGACACAGTGTTATTATAGACACAGTGTTATTATAGACACAGACACAGTGTTATTATAGACACAGACACAGTGTTATTATAGACACAGTGTTATTATAGACACAGACACAGTGTTATTATAGACACAGACACAGTGTTATTATAGACACAGACACAGTGTTATTATAGACACAGACACAGTGTTATTATAGACACAGTGTTATTATAGACACAGTGTTATTATAGACACAGACACAGTGTTATTATAGACACAGTGTTATTATAGACACAGACACAGTGTTATTATAGACACAGACACAGTGTTAATATAGACACAGACACAGTGTTATTATAGACACAGACAAAGTGTTATTATAGACACAGACACAGTGTTATTATAGACACAGACACAGTGTTATTATAGACACAGTGTTATTATAGACACAGACACAGTGTTATTATAGACACAGACACAGTGTTATTATAGACACAGTGTTATTATAGACACAGTGTTATTATAGACACAGACACAGTGTTATTATAGACACAGTGTTATTATAGACACAGTGTTATTATAGACACAGACATAGTGTTATTATAGACACAGTGTTATTATAGACACAGACACAGTGTTATTATAGAAACAGTGTTATTATAGACACAGTGTTTTTATAGACACAGACACAGTGTTATTATAGACACAGACACAGTGTTATTATAGACACAGACACAGTGTTATTATAGACACAGACACAGTGTTATTATAGAAACAGTGTTATTATAGACACAGTGTTATTATAGACACAGACACAGTGTTATTATAGACACAGACACAGTGTTATTATAGACACAGTGTTATTATAGACACAGACACAGTGTTATTATAGACACAGTGTTATTATAGACACAGACACAGTGTTATTATAGACACAGACACAGTGTTATTATAGACACAGTGTTATTATAGACACAGACACAGTGTTATTATAGACACAGTGTTATTATAGACACAGTGTTATTATAGACACAGACACAGTGTTATTATAGACACAGTGTTATTATAGACACAGTGTTATTATAGACACAGACACAGTGTTATTATAGACACAGTGTTATTATAGACACAGACACAGTGTTATTATAGACACAGTGTTATTATAGACACAGACACAGTGTTATTATAGACACAGTGTTATTATAGACACAGACACAGTGTTATTATAGACACAGACACAGTGTTATTATAGACACAGTGTTATTATAGACACAGACACAGTGTTATTATAGACACAGTGTTATTATAGACACAGTGTTATTATAGACACAGACACAGTGTTATTATAGACACAGTGTTATTATAGACACAGACACAGTGTTATTATAGACACAGTGTTATTATAGACACAGTGTTATTATAGACACAGTGTTATTATAGACACAGACACTGTTATTATAGACACAGTGTTATTATAGACACAGACACTGTTATTATAGACACAGTGTTATTATAGACACAGTGTTATTATAGACACAGTGTTATTATAGACACAGACACTGTTATTATAGACACAGTGTTATTATAGACACAGACACTGTTATTATAGACACAGTGTTATTA